>NW_022900939.1:25914261-26001261 GCF_012274545.1 Fukomys damarensis | reverse complement strand
GAGAGAGAGAGAGAGAGAGAGAGAGAGAGAGAGAGAGAGAGAGAGAGAGAGAGAAACCTGTCTACTTTGTTTATCCCACGAAGTATTATGGGATCAGATAGTCAAGTGTATGAAACCATTCAGCAAATCAGGCATGGTGGTGCACACCTATAATCCCAGCACTGTGGGGAAGTGAGGTAGAAGGATCCCAAATTCAAGCCCAGCCTGGACAATTTAATGACTTAGTGAGACCTCATCCAAAAAATGTACAAAAGCACTGTGGATGTAGCTTAGTGTGAAGGTCCTAGGTTCCATTCTCAGTACTGCAGAACAAAACAAAAAGTTTTCAGCCAGGTGCCCCGACTTCTGATGGTGATAAATGTGTTCTGCTCCCCCTGCCTGCAGCATATGTTTTGTCCAGCTTTGAGTCCTGGAGGTGGGAGTACTCACCAAGGGCTTTAGGAAGCTATCTTAACTCTACCACCCCAGTAACACAGAGAAAACCACCACGGTTCACAAGGTGTGAAGGAATCCACCCCCCACTACACACCTACACATATACCAGAAGACTAGAGTATTGGTATACTGTACTCCTGTTTGCCTTCCTGATACACTACCCTTTCAAGCCTGCCTTCAGAAATGTCCTAGTGGATCAGAAAGCATCTCCCAGGGAAGCCCAACCCCAACTCCATGAAGCAGCCAGTTCTGGCCAGTCTAAGCAACCTCATTTCTTGGGGTGTCTCTGAACAGCCCAGCCCCACAGGCTACCCAGTCACTCCACTCCTAACTGCCCACAGGAGAAGTAAAAGGAAGCAGAGCACAGAAGTATTGATTTCAGCCTTCCTGCCCCTCCATTCACAAGTTCCCTCCTTTCCTCCAGAAATGTCTCCAGCCAGGCTGTGGGCCCAGATGCTTTCCTCTTCCTGGCTGTAATCCTGTCATCCTGGCACTGTGTTATGGCTCTCAGGGTGCACACCCACAAAGCATCCCACTTTTGCCTTTCTCTCGTGTTAAATGAGTCCAAACATCAGGAGGTCTCTAATCCTTCCCGTTTAGGTTGGTGGCTTTCACAGGGGAAGGTGTGGGATTTCTATATGAAAAGTATTTAGGTTGGCACAGTTGCAAATGGTATGCCAGCAATTTTGGATGTAAAGCCAGCTCTCCCCTTTTGGGTGGCGAGAGGGTCTATGAGTTCAGAGACTACCTTTGGGTTCTGGACAGCCGCTCCTGCTCCTCTGCCACCTCAGGAAGCGCGGATGGACTGAGCACATGGGGCAGGGGTGTCTGGCACCAGGACCTGGCTAATAACAGAGAGAAGAGAAGAGATTTGATAAAGATTAGCAGGGGGCATGTTGGTGGGATGTTGGCCAAAAAATACAGATTTTCAGATAGGCAGGAGGAACAGGTTCAGGAAACCTATTGTACTAATAACAATGGACAGTAGTCCTATGGTATCCATAGGGGACTGGTCCTAGCAAGTTTCTTGGTTAGCCTAACCCAAGGATGCTCAAGCTTTTTTATATAAAATGGTATGGTATTTGTATAAAACCTACACTTTAAATCCCATATTTTAAATCATCTCTACTTATAATACCTAATATTAAAATTGTGTAAATAGTTATTATATTACATTATTTAGGGAATAGTGACATGAAAAATCTGTACATGTTCAAGACAAACACAATTTTCTAGAAAATATATTCAATCCACAGACAGAGCTGACTGTATTGCACTTGAAAGTCACTATGAGAGACTTGAAATGATCTCACCACAAAAAAATGATAAACGTGCAGTAATACATATGTTAATTTAGTAGATTTAACTGTCTCACAATGTGTGCATTTTTGAAGCATCACGTTGTATACCGTAAGTATATGCAAGTTTGGGCAACTAAAGATTAATTTTTTTAAAGACTGATGTCAGTACATGATGCACAGGGAAGACTTGGGGGGTGGAGGCTGGGCCACCACTCACATAGTAGGGTGTCTTTTTTCCCACCTCTTCCAAACGAAGCCTGAAGACCATCCAACGCCCTGTGCCTCAAGCACAGGGTGTCAGGATGGGCAGCCTGAGCAAGTGAGTGTGTCCCTGATCCAAGAAGGATCTTATCTTTTCCAGAAATGGAGAGGTAACAGGTGAGAAAAAAAAAAAGCACCTGACCAAAGCTCAGGCCTAGAGAATCCTCTCCTGTCTGGGTTGCCTTCCAACCTGGTTGTAGCATAGAGCAAGAGGCGAGGAAAATCCAAACAAAATTTTTTTCAAAAAAAAATAGAGAAAAGACATTTCAATGCACAAACTAATGAGCCATGATAAAAGTGCACAAAGTAAAGGAAGCAGCTTCAGAGACTGTCAAAATTCCCAGTTTGTATAAGTACTAGGGAACAGACACAATCACAGAGCCTTGCTGGGCACTGAGCTCCCATGAGCTTGAAGGGAAAAGCCTTGTCTCAGCTCCTTGCTAATGAGCTGTGATCCATTACTTACATGTAATGTTAAAGGTGCAAAGTGCTAGGAGTGGTGAGATTCTGAAACCTGCAATACCTTCCATCTAACTCCCAGATCAAGCCACAAAGTATCCTATGAACAGCTCAAGGAAGGATGGGAAGCAAGAAAGCTAGGGGACAGCGATGCATTCGTTACAAGGCAGGTCACCTCACTGAACTGAGTCCCAAACTGATAGGAAGCAATCGGAAGAAGCTGAGTTCTCTGATGTTTAGAAAATGCTTGTGAGAGCATTTTAAGAGCTCAATAGGTTACTATGAAATTCAGTAATTCTTATTTTGGGTCTATGAAATGAAACTCTTTGCTCATTGGAACCCCAAGACCAGATTCATTTTGCCAAGAAAATGTCCACCAACGTAATCACACACTTCCAAGCACATTTCATTGCACTCCCTTTCATGAAGGGACTTAAGTTTCCAAAATGCATCCTGCTCTGAATCCTCCATAGCCCCTCGTACATTTTCCATAGCATCTGCATTCTGTTTTGTACTGGTTCTCTGTGGACTTACTATACCTTTTGGATGGGTTTGCCCCTCCCTCATTCGTATCATGCAGCTTAGCAATCACTGGTGAATGGAACAAATCAAATCCAGTGTTCTCTGATGACAAAATAACCTTCTGATATTTTAGGAACTTTCAAGGAGCTCAAATAGTGTCTTAAGGGACATTGTAACACATGTCTTAAGGGAACATGCCGTAAAGTAGGTCGGGGATGTGAGATAGCTACTAAATTCCCTCCACATTGATAAGATCTGAAAACATTTTCTAGAAGTCCACTGTAATTATTTTTAAAATTCTAACTTGATTAATCTCATGGCAATTTAGGACAATGGGTAATTTCGAAAGATATTATTGCATGCCTATTAGAAAGTACCTGTAACACAGTCACTCATTTGCATTTCTGAAAAACTACAAAATCAGAAGACTTAAGAGCAACTAAAGAAATTAGTAGCAAGGGGCTAGAAGTATAGCTCAGGGCTAGAGAGTGTGTGCTTAGTATGTGCAAGGCCCTGGGTTCAATCTGTAGCACAGAGGGGAGAGGAAAAGCAAGGGGGGATTAGTGGCAAGTTTCTACTGATCAATAATCTCTTAATCTTTTAAGGGTGACTCAATCTTGCAATTACAGAATCCACTAAAAGCATGCCCTAGTCATGGGAACATATTGGTTTTGCCTGCCTAGAGTCTGTTATTCTTCCTTCTAATAATAGCTCCTATACCAGGTTCCTTAGCATTGTTCTGATAATTCTTTTTGGTTCATATGGCATTTATCTCAGTCCCTGATTGCAAGAACAGACACAAGACCAATACACGACCTTAATATACCAATACTCAGACATAATGATAGTCTTAGGGACAGAAAGATGATCTACTTGAACATTTCCAATTAGAGTTATCTGATAATTTCCTTAAACTATTGGCAAATGTGTCCTTTTTTTCTCTTGGGGTTGGTTGTTCAACTGAATTAAAGAATCAAATCTAGATGTACTGGCATCCTTCTCCACCATCACCTTGATGAAGCTAGCTGAGAGGAAAAAGAGAGCCTGATTCCTTATGGTTCAGTTGTGAGCACCTGGATTAAATCATGTCTGAAGTTCCTAGACCTTTTAGTTACATAAGCCAATAAATTCCCTCTTTTGTTCATTTCTTATTGTAATTGGGTTTATATCACTTGTAAGTATGACTCCTGACTAATGTAGCATAGGCGATAATATAACAGCATTACCATTTACTAAGCACCCAGTATGTGTCAAATATATTTTTTTTCCTTAAACTTCACAACTGTGGAGACAATTGTTATAGACCGGCTTTTCTGGTGAGGAAAGTGAGGCTCAGAGAGATGGCTATTTTGTTCAAGGAAATGACAGAACTCAGATTTGAACTCACATCATCCTGCCTCCAGAATCCATGTCTTGGTCTCTGTACTTGGATACCTTGTCAAGGAAGGGTCATTTACACCAGGAAATAGATTCTTCCCATGTATGCCTGGATTGTCATCAGTTATATAAAAATAAAATGCCATTATTTCCAAGTGAACCATCCTTTTAATCTTCCAAGTCTTCAAATTCACCCATAATGTTGTTTTATTGGTGATAAATCCTTTGCTTTGTTATGTGACTTCAATGTCCAACAAGTAAGTCTGGGCTTTCTTACCACTGCAGATGGAGATCAAGAAGGAAAGCTACAAGTTCTGTGCTCTGACATCTTCTGTTTGGCTCTGTGGATTTGTACCCTCGGAATATGCATATCAAGGCTCTATTACATAGCCAAGAGAGAAGCCAGAATTTTTCGCTAATATCTGGTCAATTTATCAGGTTTCAAGTCCCATCCAGAGACTGAAGCTGAAACCCAAGCGGGCTATGATCAAGCAAACACCCAGCTGATTAAGCCGGAGGAAGTGTGAGTCAGCCCCGCTGAGGACTTGGCCATCTTCAGCGGGGAGATTATTGGGGATTATTGGAGATTAAGGTAAAGAGGAAAGGCAGTACCTTTAATGTCCTGTCTCATGAATGAGAAGGAATGCCCTGTTACAAAGATCCACCGGCTTTGCAGGACTGAGCACAATCTACAAAGGAGTCTCCCATTGCCTTGAGGCAGTGCACAGTGGAAGCAGGTGGCAGGTTCAGGATCCAAATCCATCCCTCTCTCCAGAACACCATTCTTACTCCCTGGTCAAATTCAGATGGGTCTATGATGAAGAACCTCCGAGCCTTTGCTGTTCTGGCTTGCTACCTCAAAAGTAGTGGATTAAACAGATGTAAGAGACTGAGAGTGAAAGAAAGAAAAAGCCTAGAAGAAGGAGACCACCAGCCCTGACTCAAAGTCAAGAACACTGGGAACTTAGTCAACTTCCATCTGTGCTATTTCTGACTCAAAGACCAAGTCCCAGAGCAGCAGTCAGAAGCCCTGGGCCTCCAGTATACAGAGGATGTAAATCTGATTTTTGAAATGTCAGCCCTCAGGTGGCAGCTATAGAAATGAATAGCCTTTTCTTTTTTTAACTACCATGTTAAGGTTGTCATTTAATTGCAATAATCATCCGCAAATCTACTTTGCTTGGAGCTAGGGTTACAGCTTGATGGTAGTGTGCCTTCCCAGGGTGCCTGAATCCCTGGATTCTATCCCCAGAACCACAAAAAAGTAATTAAAATGAAAATATTTCGAGTAGGCTCAAGTCCTCACTCTAGTCCCACCTTCTATAGTAGCCCAAGCGAGGAACATCACCTTCCAGACACGTCTGCGTTCAGAATGCCCACAGGAACTTTATGTAAATAAGCTACTTCACATACACTGTATCCTATCTGCTGATGAATTGTCTTTTTCATTCAAAAATGACATTTTGGGATGAAAAAACACACAACATCTTTAGTCATCGGGGAAATGCAAAACTAAGGTAACCTGAGATTCCATCTTACCCTAGTCAGAATCATGCTATCATCAAGAATGCAAAAAATAACGAATACTAGCAAGGAGGCAGGAGAAAGCAACTCTTCTGCACTGTTGGTGGAAATGTAAATGAGTGCAGCCACTGCGGAAATCACACACTAACTTAAAAATAAAGGTACCTTGGGGATCCGCCCATGTTAAAGACCACTGATACCTTCCTCCTGGTCTTTTTGAAATATTATCATGGACAGTTGGTCCTCAGCATCCACATATTCAAAGTAAATATTTTTTTAATTGTGTCTTAGGACTGTGGATGGATATAGGTCAAGAGCAGAGAGCTCATCTAACATGTGCAAAGAACAAAAAAAAAATGCATCTGTACTGAGCTGAGGTGTAGCTTAGTGGTAGAATGCTTATCATGTATGTTTAAAACCCTGGCTTCAATCCTGAATTCTGAAAAAAAAAAAAAAAAAAAAAAAAAGCCTGTACTGAATCTGGCAGATCTCTTCTCTTGTCATTATTCCCTAACAATATAGTAAAATAACTATTTACATTTCATTTACATAGCATTAAGTATTGTAAGACATCTACAGATGATTTAAAGTGTAGGGTAGGATTGTGTAGATTATATACAAATACTGCACAGCCATTATATAAGGAACTTGAGCATCTTAATGTTTTATTACCCTTGGAGCTAGGGAGGTCCTGGAACAAACCCTCATGTCTGTCCCATAGATGCCAGGGGACAACCATATAATAAAACTGAGCTGCGCTAGACACTCTTTACACCCACCTAACCAGATTTCTGCCCTTTCTCCCTCAAGTGAGTTGACATTCCTTCACCAAGCTTGGTCCTCCAGGTGTCAGCTTTAGCCTTAGCTAAAGGGACATGTCTATTGTGGTCCATGGAGGTCTACTCTCCAGCACCTGTGAAAATGCTCGGCCTCTCCAGCAAGTAGCCTGGGGTGAAGGTGAGCTCCAGGAGATCACAACCACTCCATGAGAGACTTCTCTTCCCAGAAAGGGCCAGAGGCCAGCAGCCCTGTCTGTGCCTCATTAGAGGTGGCACAGAAGAGTAAACTGGATATGTATCTTAGAACTGGCTGACAGGTTTAGCCCAAGACACTTCCTGTGTGTCTTTGGGCATGGTCCGGAGCCACTTTAAACCTCAGTTTGCACCTCTGGAACATGCTGCTCATATTTGGGACCTTTCAGAGTAACTATATATGCAAGGAGCTAAGAAGAATATCTGTTCTTAAGATGACACCTTGAGCTGCTGTAACAGCAGGGAGGTTTACAGTTAGGCAGTTGAATAACCCCCAGAATGATTCAGTCCCAAGACAGAGGGAATGTGAGACAGTTCAGCAGACACCCTGAGGTAAGGACAAGTGGAGAATTCATAAAATCAACACTAGGGTGACCCCACGCACACTGGAATGCCACCAGGGAACTCCTAAGCCATCAGATCACACATACTCCTGGCCTCCTAACCAGCCACACTGCAGGCTGATGATGCTGGGCTATGGGTGCCTCGTACCCTTAGATTTTCCCTATTTCTATCTTTAGCATCCTCTCTCCTCTGCCCTCTTTCCTTCCCCCTGTCTTTGAATACATCACACTGCTGGGCTTTGAGAGATAGAAAACCAGAAGAAATGAAACATAATCGAAGCCCCAGGGAGAAATGAGGGAGAAGGTCCTCTTTCCAAATTTAGAATTTTTTATAATTAGTAACAGATCCTGACTGTTGATGGAGGAGATGGTGATCTATCAGAGTGGGTGAGAAAGCTGGATTTGGAAGCTGTGGAAGTTCAAGGGCCAGCAGGGAAGGATCCCTTCCTTCTGAGGCTCTGTTTCCGTTTATGTCACAACTCCTGGTGCAATGGCTCTGACTGGCACACAGTAAGAGCTTGATAAACATTTTTCCCTGGTGAGCCATGCTATCTGCCAGCATACTTATCAATGACTTACCTAAATCGCCAATTTCTTAAACTCTCTCTCTCTTTTTTTTTTTTTTTTTTTTTTTTTTTGGTACTGGGGATTGAACTGGGGATTGAACTCTTGTGAGGCAGGCAGCAGAGCCACTACACTAAACCCCCAGCACCCCCACCTTTTTTTTTAGTAAAAGGACAAAAGAAACAAAATGACCCACTACAGTTGGAATGTGAGACTGCAAAGTTCATTTAATTTCCAGTGTTCACTTCAATTTTTTTGTTTTAATTCATTTTCATTTTAAAATTACACTTCACTTCACCTTGATCCCCAGAGTTGTGTGTTAATGTGATTTCATGATGGGACCTTGGGAGATAATTGGTTTTAGTTGAGATGGTCAGGGCGGGGTCCTCTTGATGGCATTGGTGACTTTATAAGAAGAGGAAGGGGACCTGGGGATTTAGCTCAGCGGTTCGGTGGCTTGCCTTGCAAGCGCAAGGACCCGAGTTCAATCCCCGGTACCAAAACAAAACAAGAAGAGGAAGAGAGACTCGAGCTGGCAAGCTTACTATGGGTCACAGGTGATGTCTTTCATGAGGCAGCTAGAGGCCTTCACCAGATGCTAAAGTGGACTCTTAGTCTCCCCAGCCTCCTGAGCCATGAGCTGTACAACCATTTACTCTTTGTAGATTATCCAGCCTTTGACATTCAGTTTCAGCAACAGAAAATAGACAGACTCGTGGTGTTCAAACAGTTTAAGCAGTTTAGATTTAAACAAAAGTCACCAAGGCCTATGGAACATTTTCAATCAATATGATCAGTAGCTTCAATGTTCTGGTACCTTCCAATAGTTTCCCTTACTTTCAGGGAAGACTAGAACTAGTAGTAGAACTACTCCTGGACACCCATTCAATTCTCTGCATAAACCCGTGAGAGTGAATCCAATGTTATTCCCATTTAATGGACAGGAAAATGGGTACTGACTTGATTTTTACAACTCAAGCTCTCAGCCTCTTTAGAATCCTTTCCCCACCCAGGTTCCAACCTGTATTCCTCATATACATGCGTTCTGCTAACTATAGGATGGAGACAACACTTCCACAATGGAAACAGGCAACTTGGTGGAGTAAATAGGAAATGGCTCATCATCCCTAAGCCACCCTTTGACTCCAGGTAAAGCAGCATCCTGGCCCCCATTTCTTACTTTGTGAAAAGGGCCAAACCATACCCCACTGAGCCAAAGATCATGTAACACGATATATGTAAATTATAAACCACACCACAAACATAATGCCTGTAAATTGTAAACACTCCACACATGTGAGACTTGCTGAGTTCCTGGCAAAGGGTGAAATAGGGAAATTGAGTATCATGAAGTATTTCAAAGAACATTTGCTGAACCCACACACAAAAAAATCCACACTAAAGTGATAATCCTTCCAGACCTCACAGTAGGGACCAGGCTGCAATACTGAGACCTGTGCTACTCATAGGAGCTGCCTGTGGCCAGCAGCAACATTTTAGTGCTTGTTAAGAACATGGGACCCTGAGCTTCAATGAAGACCTGATACATCATAATCTCTGGGGGTGGGATCTTGGTATCTGCAAATTAATGAGGCTTCCAGGTGACTGGACATGCACAGTTAGAGTTGAGTTTAGTGCTTCTCAGACAACCTTAACCCAACATACTAAGTCACAATCATTGCCCTAGTGCCAGTGATATCAGGTAAGCACTGGCACAAAAATGTCTCAGAGTCTAAATCTGACCCAGTGTGAAAGTGAGACATTAAAAGACCTGTGATAGACACAATGATTAGGACAAGTGATTCCTCAAAGGCTGTGTGTGGAAGCCATGGTGGCCAGCCTGTGATACTTCTGGAGGATGTGGGACCTTTAAGAGCGGGGAGTCTTAGTGGGAGGAAGTTAGGTCCCTGGGGGCTTGTCTTTGGAGAGATTTCAGGGATGCCAGCCCATTCCTCTGTCTTTGCTTCCTGTCTGCCACACTTCCAGCAGCTTCCTCCACCACACACTCCTGCCGTGATAAGTTGCCTCACTACAGGCTCAAAGCAACAAAGCAAACTGTGTACAGTACTGAAACCTCCGAAACTGAAAGCCAAAATAAACCTTTCCTCTTTTTAGGTTGATTGCCTCAGTTATTTTATTGCAGTAATGCAAAATTGGCTAACACACCCCACCAGTTGTGTTGGAGGGAGTCAGTCACTATGAGAAGCTGAGCTAAGTTTAGCTGGAGAGAACAGTGGAAGGAAACCAGTGAAGGGGAAAGTAGTGGGAGGCGTTGATCTGTGGGGTCTCGACTGTTAGGGCAGCTGTGACTAGCCCCTAGCTGATGACACATGGCTAAAGATCATTCCAAGAGTAAAGAGAGATAATATGCATGGTGAGTGGTCAATTAGCCACTGTGGTCACCATCATCATCTTCATCATGGCCTCCATACTTCCAGGGTGGGCTATATCCATGCAAATCTGAACAACTCCACTTCTTTCCCTCTTCTACGTCCCCACATTGAACAAGAGGTCAGGAAAGGGCATTTACATGTTTTAAAACAGGCCCTTTGGTCACTCGAAGAAACACCTATAGTCAATAGAGAACCTCAAAGGGAAATTGGGATCCTGTTTTGTGCCTTCCGGGCCTCCGCTAACATTGACCCCAGCATCAAAGGGATCGTGGTAAAACAACTGCAAACCAAATGAAACTGGTTTCTAAAATGAGAAGTGATTCAGAGTGTATAGCAGCTCATTAAAAAAAAAAAAAAAGCATTTGCTAATGAGTGCAGAAAATGCCAGTAAATGAGAGAGACCCACTCCATTACGACAGTCCCAGAGTTGCTCAAACCTCATTTGCAGCAGCAAGCAGAGAATAAAAATGTCCAGAGCTAGTCGTCCCCCATGTACAGACAGGATAATCTGGAAGAAACATTTTACGGTGTATCGCTTGAAGAAAAGTGCATTAGTCTTTCCTAAAAAAACATTTGGTTGACCTTGAAAATAAAAAGCATTCATGAGAAGTATGAGCAGAAGTTTTCATTATTCCTTAAGCCCTCGCTTCAGAGAGACAAAAAATTCCACCCTCCACTGCAGTGCCACAATGCCAAGTTGCCAAGCAACTGATCTTTTATGGTGGATCGCCACGGAGACTGATGTAAACAAAATCATAAATCCCATTACCCTGCTAAACACTGGGTCTGGGTTGGAAAGAGAGCAAAAGAGCTGCTTTTCAGGGTAAAAGAAATAATATGGAGTGGTGAGTGGCAAGATTTTAGTCAGAGTAAATTGTCATGGGTGAGACTGTAATTAATGTAGCTCGTTTTCTTTCTTTCTTTCTTTCTTTCTTTCTTTCTTTCTTTCTTTCTTTCTTTCTTTTTTTCTTTCTTTTTTTTCAATGGATGATGGCCCCTGGTTCTCCTGCATGAAGGGAAGCAATGTTAGTTGGAAGAGTCATTTCCAACTGAAAATTTAACTCCAGTGCTCCACAAAGAAAGACCCAGCTCCTGGTGGTTCTTCCCCATGAGCCACCAAGTGAACTTGTGCCAACACCCGCTCAGAGACTGTAGTCAAGGTCACTCAGGACACAGCTCCCAGAAGGGAGCCCTTGGAAACTACCTTCCTTACTTAAATTCACTCCAGGAAAAAAAGAAAAAAGATGATATTTATGGAGCCCATCCCTATGGCAGGCACTGTGGCAGATGATCGATTTGTGGGATCTCATTTGCATTTTTTTAATTCTCCTGTGAGGTAAATACTACTATTCCTATTGAACAGAGAGGAAGCTGGAGGCCCAGGGTGAAACTTTATCTACTATTGCACAGTTAATGGGTAGAAGAAGGGACAGTCAAAGTGCATCAAGACCCAGTATGGCTCCCACCAGGATGGACCTATAGCCTGTAGATACCCCTGCTTCAAAGTGGGCAACAAATCCCACATCGGTGACATTGACAGCTCCTGTCCCAGTATACAGGAAGTTTAACAATGGGTTCTCTGAGGCGAGGGGTGTACTCTGGTTTCTATTGCACAGATAAACCTACTCCTACTGGCCATCACCAATAGAGTCACGCCATCGACTCCCCCAAAATTCCTGAAGCCCAAGTCTTGGTGATTTAAAAAAATTAGGGCTAGGGGTTGAGAATCACTGAACTCAAAACATCATGTTCTGGGGCCTACTGGCCTTTTTTACTTTCCCCTGGTAAGAAAATAGTGGTCTCCAGAATTAAGTATGGACCATTAGATTTGCATGGGAAAGACACTTCAGGTCCTCCCTTAATATAGCCAGCCCCCCAATATCAAACCCTGGGCCCACCAAGCAGCAATATCTTACCCCACTCTTATTCCCTCGATAAATTTTGTTTGTTTGTTTGTTTGTTTTTGGTACTGGGGATCGAACTGAGGACCTGGAGCTTGTGAGGCAGGCAGCAGAACCACTGAGCTAAATCCCCAGCCCTTCCCTCCAATAAATTTAATGCACTGGTCATTGCCTTTGCCCCAGTTCTTGGATTCCAAAGAGCAATTCTAGCACAAAATCACAAAACCAAATGTCCACAGGTCCTCATAACAAGGACATAAGCAAAGTCGGATGAATGGAGATCAGGGCACGCAGGACTCATCTGCAGGTGGCAGCAGTTCTCAGTTTGGATAGATAACAGCATGTGAGAAAGGGATGCCAACAGCATTGTCTGCCACACCTCTGCAGCTCTGGTGCCTAGAGCCTGTCCTGCATTCCCTGCCCCATGGTCCTCAGGCATCTGTGGGATGTGACAGGAGTGGAGAGCAGCAGCAGTCTTGCAATGAAACCACAGACCCACAGGACCTGGGGGCTGGTGTGCCCTTTTCCCACCCTTGCCCCAGGGGGCTCACGTCCACCAAGAGACCTGAGCAAGGGAAGGATCCTGTTCTGATTCCCTAAAGCAGATCTTAGACAAACATTCTGCAGCCTTGCTTTATTTGGGAGAGAATTTCAAGAGCTATCAGCATAGGGTGTGAAAACAGAAGACAATGAAGGGATGTTTCCAAACCAGTCCTTCCAGAGGGCACCCACAGTGCAACAGGAAGAGTCACCCCAGCCAATAAGCCACAAGCTGGGCCAGTTATCTAACTCTTGGTCAGTCATTAGGGACAGCTGTTCTAGGGCTTTTCTGGCTGGTCCTAGACTCAGGTTGCAAGTCTTCCAAGACTAGGAAGACTCTTGAAGGTGTTGGCAGGAAGGCAGTCTCCCTGGAACAGATGTGACTACTGGAGAGATGTAGTCAGGGAACCAAGACACCAGTGCCTAAACCAGGAAGCTAATTAAGTACTCACCACAGGAGACACAGAATAAGGGAGCCATGCCATCCAGTCTTAGGCAGTACAAGACAGAGAACAAGTCAAACACGACAGAAGAGATGATCCATGGGTCAGCAGTCAAAATGCATGTGGCTGGCTCATGGTTAGAGATCAGTGTCTGCTTCTGACCTCGCCTTTCTCTGGCTTCTTGGGTGGGCTTCCTTGAAGCCCCAGGATGCCCTACCTGAAGAAGGAGTCATATAAAACATAAGACCAGGGGAAAACTGTATCTCTGGAGCCTCTCTCTGCTCACCACCACCCCACCCCATTCCCACCCCTGCCTTGGAAATTCCAGCTCCTCTTCCCAGCATGCTCCAGCTGAGGCAGGAGCCAGGATGGCCAGAGGTAGCCACAAATAAATAGCGTAGGGAGCAGCAGGGACTCCTAGGACACTGCTGACCTGGGTCTGAGAAGCACATGCTAAGGCAGGATAAAACATGCATGGGTTCTATTAGGGGAAATTGCCTGAATGGGAAATAGGAGACCTGGAGCATCCTGGGGGAGCCAGTAGAAGGAAAGCTGCTGTGACCCCAAGAGGAGGAGGAAGGAGGAGAGCTGAGTGAAACTGTCTAGGTGCCATGTAGTGCAGGGAGACTCAGCAAGGCTCTCGGGGAGTCCTCAAGCCAGAGTTGGCTCTCAGGTACTCCCGGACCTAGGGTGGCAGCCCTGAGTCACTGGCTGGAGCTGGGCCTTGGCGCAGATGCTATAACTGATCCATCGCTGATCAGCTGACTCAGAGGCCAGCGGAGGAGGCCTTCAGTTAATTATGTTTGCCCTTCACCTCAGTGGAGAAGGATCAGTAATATTAAAAGGGGCCTTGGATTTCCCAGTTTAGGGGGTAAGTGTAAGGGAGCAGGTTATTTTAATTCAGAGTTATAGGAATAAAGAAAGGATAATTTGGTGTACTGTGGGTTAAGTAATGATTTTATTCCTTATCCTTTTATATATTTTTGAGTTCCTTTCTAATAAGCATCAGTTGCTTCTATAACAGAGGGCAGGGCATATGGTAACTACCGTGGATGCCCTATCCCATGCGGTCTGTGAAGCCATTGAGCTTGACATCATTTGTCCGCCCTGCACGGGACCCTCACACACACCCCGGGTATTTTCACATCACTAGAAACATGAAGTAGAAAAGGGAGGCCCTGCCTCAAAGTGGGCCCAGTATCATGATGCGATTCAAGTTCCAGGCCCCCTCAGGGTCAGCGGAAGGCCACCTCCTGCCTCCCTCCCTCCACTTCTCCTGGGAACACCAACCTCAATAAACCCCTTGCACAAAAATCCTTGGCCTGGGCTCAATTTCCAGGAAACCCAAGCTAAGACAGGGGATTTTTTTTTTTTTTCTTGTAGACTGTCAAGGCATTATTCTCAGGTTTATAGCCCTTGGTCTGCTGTACAGTTTATTTGTGCTATGAAGCAACTGCTTAACTTTCAAATTCCCATGTCTACTTCTTGATATCACTTTATGTCAAGAGTGGCCAATTCAAATTTTCCTGGAACAAGGCAATTAACATCCATATTTGAGGCCAACTTACTGTAGACCAAGGTAAGCTAGGAACAAGCACTTCATCTAAAAGGGAGTAGCATTTTTAGGACATCCCCAAAATTCAGATTCTTATATGAGATCTCCCAAGTTTTAGACATTGGCTCAGATTTTGCTAAAAACTCTGCATAGGCCAAGCAAAACATATCTGTAACTGCAGTTGGCCCAGGGGTTGGCATTTCAAGTCTTTCATTTTCTTAAACAACTTGATAAAAAGAAGGAAAGATCTCCTTCACCACCGACCCCTACATCCACACCGATAAAGGGGACCCTTCTTTGCCATTGTCTCCTCTCACCCTAAATGTGACTAGAAACCCAGGGGGACCCTGATGGCCTGATCCACATGACAGGGACTCAAGGTAGAAACACCATCTGACTTTCTGAGGTGGGCTGAGGGTCCTGCTGGCTCCAGGGATGTGTTCTTTTTTTAACCGCAATGCTATGGTTTGGGTACAGCTTGAATGTGTCCCCCCAAAGTTCACATGCTAGAAGCATGGTCCCAGTGTGGCATGTTCAGGTGTTGGAACCTTGAACAGCATGAGCTTAGGAAAAGCTTGATTAGGTTATGGAATCGTAAGGATATCACCCTCAGGAGGGATTAATGCCAGTCTTTCTGAGTGAACTCCCACAAAAAATGAGGTATTATGAGGCTCATTTAGTCATTCAATAATTACTCATGGGGCATCTTCCTTACTGAAAATATTATTTTTAAATTTTATTTTTAAGTGATTATTCTTGATGAACACATAAAAATATGCATATTTATAGTGTACAATGTAATATTTCGATTCATGCATACATTGTAAACAAATCCATCAAGGTAATTAGCATATTCATCTCACCATCACTTATCATTTCACTGTGGTAAGAACTCTTCTTCTTAAACAGAGGCAGGATGGAGGGGATGGGAAGGGAAAATACAAAGAACTAAGATGAGTTATGCACATGTACCAACTCCCTATGATGAATATAAACATTATGTACTGCAAATATGTATTAATAAATGAACATTTTCAGAAATGTTTTAAAAAGTCCTCTCTTTTAGCTATTCTGAAATATAAGCTACAATATCATTAACTATAGTCACCCTATTGTGCAATTAAACACTAGGATTTCCTTCTGCAATCTAACAGCCACTTTGTACCTGTCGACCAGTCTTTCCTCATCTCCCTCCCCCTTTCTCCTCCCCAGCCTCTGGAAACTACTAATCTACCCTCTACTCCTGTGAGACCAACTTTTTAAGCTGCCACATGTGAATAAGCCCGCACTTGTCTCCCTGCGTCTGGCTGATTTCACTCAATAGAACGGCCTCAGATTCATCCATATTGTCACGAATGACAGGATTTCACTTTTTTTTTTAAATGACTGAATAGTTGGAATATGATTTCTGCTTGAAAATCTGGAAAGAGAAGAGAGTGAGCCTTCCTGACCCTTTGAAGGAACGAAAAGCATTTCACAAGGGGAAGGAAGTACAGGGTTGAGGGCCTCCTGGAAAGCATGGGCTCAGGGCTCAAGAGAACAGCAGGAGGTGAACAGAAGGCACCTTCAGCAGTAAGCGCATGGGTGACTTGTGCATGTTGGAGCAGGATCTTGTCTGACTGGTGTGGCATATCTAATAAACATTCTAACTGCTTCGTTCTGGCCACTTGTGGAGAACAGATGAAAAGGGTCAAGTTTGAACAGAAAATCTTTCAGGAAGGTACTGAGTGCTCCCTTCGGCAGCACATATACTAAAAGTTGAAAGCTACTGAAAAGTCCAGGGGAAATATGGTGGCCTGAGCTCATGATGTAACCCTGTGAGAGGTAGCTGCATTCTAGTAGGTGCATACTGAATAGAGAGCACGTGGTTTTTCTCAAAGATTGAACATAGGGAGTGAAAGACCAGGAACAGCCAGAGTGAAAAATAGGAATGACGGAGTTTCTGTTTATTAAGATGGAAAGAAGGAGTTATTGGGGGGGGTGTCAGTTCAATTTCAGACAAATATAATGAGTAATAATCATCACAGACCTCAGAGGAGCCTTGAGATGACCACTGGGTAAGAGAGTGCAGTTCAAGGACCAGAGGTATAAATCAGCAGCAGAACGCGAGCTGAGCATGTGCAAGACCCTGGGTTCAATCCCCAGCAGGGGAGAGACAGAGGAGACAGAGACAAAGACAGAGACAGCTCAGGGGAAACCCTGATGGGAGACAGATACACTTTCAGTCATCCAGATCGAGAAGAGATTTTCAGACTAACGAAATCAGCCGAAAAGTAAATGCAGAAAAAGAGAAACTAAAGGTCCAAGAAGAATGTCCAGATTCAAGGTCACAGGCAGCTTCAAGAGGTCACACAAATACCAGCTTACAAAATCCTGTTTCCCTGAAAATAAGACCTAGCAAGAAAATAATCAGCCTTGAAAACTAGAGATCAAAAATGCCAGCCCTTAACAGCTTATCCCTGCCTTACCTACCTCACAAAGAAGCCACTGAACAAGAGAATAGTATGGCCAGTAAGGAAAGGACAGGCTGAAGGGTCTGGCAGTTTTGATCTCTAGTCTTCAAGGCAGATTATTTTCTGGTTAGGTCTTGTTTTCAAGGGAACAGTCCTTTCCAACGAATCCACAGCCAGAGGGCCAACAGAATCAGTGAGGAAAAACGTTCTTCCATTATCACACACGAACCATCCACTCACCTTGCAGAAGTAGCCTTGAGAACTTTAGTTTTAAAGAATGTACATACAATGTCCTTCCCCAAGCACACACAATAGTTATTTCATGGTTTTACCTGAGCCACGATCTTCACAGACGCGTTCCTGACTGCTACATCTCACCCCTCCTCTCCCTCCTAAGCAGACATCTTTACACGGTGGTTGCTCATCCTCAGAAGTTGTTCACAGATTCTATATAGTCACACTTGGTCATGCAGAATTCTGCAAGAAAAATTCTACCGAAGATGTATTTAGGTTGACTGAGGACCCCTCAAATTGTCTGACTCAGCTATGGTACAGATCATCATTCCTTTCTTGAACTGAACTAACAGGAAGGAAGGATTTGAACGTGACTAGTTTCCCCGGAGGACTGTATCAGTGAGCTTTTGCATCAATATTTCCACAAAACAAAACATCCCCAAATCAGCATTTATAAGAGTGAATGTTTATTTTGAGCTCATGCATGCACAGTTGCCAGGATAAGGCTTCTCTAGACTGGCTTTGGGCAGGGCGTGGCTCCAGGCAGCAGGTAGGATTCACACTGAAATCTCATCTTTCCTTGTTTCCTGGAATGAACATACTGTCCAGAACCAATCACACACATTTCAATGGTTTCCTTTCATCACATCAACTAATACTCCACTGGCCAAAGCAAGTCACATTGAAAAAGCCAACACCCTTAAGGAAGAAAAAGGAAACTATCTCTATTTAGCAGAAGAAGGACACAAATACAGGGAAGCATTTTTTAAAAGCGAAAACAAAGTCCATCCGCTCTATGAACTTCTCTTTGCTTCTGTCTTTACAGCGCCACATGGTAGAAGGTACATCTTCATCAAAAGCACCCACATGACCACATAGTTTCTGAAACAGAACGAGGCCTAGGAACTTTGTTCTTTGGAGACAGCTTTTGCCTTGGACCTGACTTAAAGCAATAACAACATTTGTGGAGTTGAATAATGTTTCCAGATAGTCTAGTGAGGTCAGAGGTGCACAACTTTCTACATGGGGAGGTGGACTTCTGCAATGAGCTGTAGACGGCTAGGCTGGGATAAGTGAAATAGGAAAACCGCTCAGGGTATCCTTTTCTTGTTATTAATATAATTTTTTTCTCACCCAGGTTCTACAAACAGAGGCCATAATGAAATTGGCTCTGGATACTTCGCACCCAAGTGTTTTGCTGATTTGACCCTGTAACCGCAGGATTAGAAGGACCCATTTATTCTGGCTAGTCCTGCAAATTCTTCCGGTTTCATAATTCAATCAAAGATAATAGTAAATGGAATGAAAGGCTGCTCAGGGGAAAGCCAAAGGCAAAAGAGCAACAAAAAATAAGGGGAACCAAAAGCTTAAATTTTATGTCTGCCATGAATTGGTTTGGCAGGAAACCAACCAAAAAAAAAAAAAAAAAAAAAACCTTTTCCTTTTGAGCTGATATATTTCCACATCACAAAAGCATTGTGTCGTCAGGCCCAGCTTCCAGCTTTGCAGGTTCTTTTCAAAAAAGACCCCAAATATAGGGGAACCCCAGTGCAAGTTGTAAGTGCCAGAGACAACTGTGGAAGAAAACCAGTCGGCTTCCTGAACCCAGGGATCCCTGAACCTTCTGACATTTCCCAGGTACGTCCAGTCATTAATCCAAAGAAAAATAGCATTTTTCCTATCAAGGAATCTGGGAAAGCATGAAAATTTAGAGCATGTACTTTGAAGAATCTGAATTCAAATCCTGAAATTGCTACTTATCAATTGTGTGGCCCTGAGCACATCACTTAACCTCTCTGAGCGCCAGTTTTCTCATCTATACAATATGAAACATAATGACACTTTCCTCTTAGAGGCGTGTTACAGATTAAAGGAATGGTGCCCGGCATGGACAGAATTTACATAATGCCTGGTATGTCTTAAAGGCTAAGATGTAGAGTTTATTATAACTAGGAGATTCTGAAGGAAGCATTGTACAACTACAGGTACTACCACCCAAGAATTTCTCTAGTCTCCAGTCTCCCCTGCTCACTGGAACTAAAAATAACATGTATTTGCCATCTTCATAAGTAACAAAGGCACGCAAATGAACTATTCTACTTACCTGTGGTAATCTATCCAGATCTGCCAAAAGAAGCCCCCAAGGCTGGTGGAAACGATCCACC
Source organism: Fukomys damarensis (assembly GCF_012274545.1). Lineage (NCBI taxonomy): Eukaryota > Metazoa > Chordata > Mammalia > Rodentia > Bathyergidae > Fukomys > Fukomys damarensis. The sequence goes on along the minus strand of NW_022900939.1, from coordinate 25,981,759 downwards.
TATAGCTAGGCTGAAAGGAGCACAACTAGGCTGGACTCCAATAGACCTGAACACTAAGGGCCTCTGGGATTGGGTCCTCCCCCAAAACACACATTTCAAAGGTTCTTTCTGACCTTCCTCTGGCCACTCCAGTTCCCCCACCATAGAGAGGGAAGTCCATCACCTCAGGACGGGTCCACTTGGAGCTCTGAGACTTGATTCTGGACTATACTTTTGGTATCTGGTACACCAGGTTTCCCAGCCCAAGGCCAACAAGCCTGCCTCCATAGCATGTGAAAACTACTGAAACATAAAGAGGTCACACGATAAGATGGAAGGAAGGTATTTACTTAACAATTATTTTTCTGTATTTGTAAATTATACATATTTAAACATAGGTAAGTGGATTGCTTGTCCTTACTTTAAGCTCCCCAAATATGAGCTGCAGGCCTGTCACCTAGTAAATCCCAGAAACTCAGCGAATATTGACTGGACTCTGGCGTTTCTCCCCTTTATTCACTTCAAAGTCTCTGGATGCAGAAGCTACAGCCCACTTAACAAGCTCCAAACAACAGAAGCACCCAGGATACCCCCCAAAGGCAAGCTGGCAGGCTCCCTTTGGCAAACTAGTTCTAATGACTGCTGGTGCCAGAGGACCCAGGAGAGCCCTAGAGTTTCCGGAAACCTTGGGCTACTGTTTCACCCCACATAGCAGGGCCCAATCAAGAGACTGGCAGATTCTATCACCCAAAAATACCTGCTACTGCATTTCCCTCCCCTATAATCTTCCAGAGCCTTGCCATTCCCCATCAAGAGATGGCATTCGGCTGGGTGTGGTGACACCTTCTTATAATCCTAGCACTTTTGGGGAGCTGAGGCACTAAGATTGCAAGTTCGAGCCCAGACTGAACAATATAGAGACTTAACAGAGACCTGTCTCAAAAATTTAAAAAGGGCTGGGGATGTAGGTCAGTTAGAAGGCTGTGGGTTCAATCCCTATTATAGAGCTAGAGAAAAAAGAGGCTGCCCCTATGTCCCGTTCCTTTTGGGTGGAGTCAGTGGAAGTGATGTAATTTTCAAGGCTGGGTGATAAGTGACGAAAGAACTCTGCTGAGTGCTCTCTCCTGGGCACATTCCCCTTGGGGACGCAGGGCACTGTGAAAGTCTCACTGCTCTGACGTTAGCAGGGGTGACCCCAAGGCCATGACTCACCCTGCAGAACTGTTCTGTCACCTAAGACAAGGCTTCAAAGGTAGAGGCCAGCACAAAAGCACAAGACCAGTGTCCACCTCTAAGTTTGCAGAGATGAACTGAATACCTGGCCAGGAAGTGGCTGTCCCAAGGCTCCTCTCTGCAGCTGGTGCTCAGTGCATGGGAGTGAGCAGAGTCTATGAAGATCATCTCTCTTTTCTCTGGGACCACTGCTGACTGCAATGCCCTGCCAGCTACTAACAGCCCCCTTTCTCCATGAATTGGGTCAAGGACCCTGCTGAACTCCCATCCAGGTCCCGTGGATTTCTCCAGCAAACACCACTGCCCCTTGGCTCCACGCCAGGCTTTGGCCACCGGCTGCCCACAATGGCCGGCCTATTGTATCCTTCAGAGTTTCAGGCTTAGTCGTGCTAGTCAGAGGCCGATCATGCAGGCAGGGGTCCCGGATCAAAGCCCTAGCCCTTCTAGACTTGCAAATGGTTAGAAGGAGCTACATACATAAAAATACTGGCAAGAGCTTTTAGCATTCTCGCTCAAGTCAAGCATGTGCAGGCCATGGCTCTGTGGGTGAAAATGACCAGATCCATGGATGTCTTGATTTTCTTCGTACCTCTTTAACAGGGCCCTTCAGCTTGGCCATCACCTGGGCACTCTGGACTAGGAACTGTGTGGCTTCAGGTACAAATCACAAAAGCAAATGCCCAGTAGGGCAAGTCAGGGATGTGGAAGGCTGGAGAGCTGGTGATAAATTGGAACTTGGGCCCTTCTACAAGGGGGATGACCAGCTCTTTGACGCTAAGGAGGAAATGTCAGCTGATTTCACTAAATCTTTTCGCACACCCATCCCTCCCCAAGAAACCGGAAATTTACATTTTTACATAGACACTTCTATCTGTATTGACCGCCAGCTGGGCATCATGGTGCACACCCATAATGCCAGTACTTGGGAAGCTAAGGCAGGAGGATCACCATTAGTTCAAAGCCAACCTGAACTGCAAGCAAGACCCTATCTCAAGTGCCCCCGCCCCAAATATATATAGGCAGCCAAAGTAAAACAATGGATGCCACATTCAGATCTCTGGGATCTTTCTGCGTCTGCTTCTGCAAATTGACTTTCAGCTGCCAGCAGTCACTCCTCTGGGCATTAGAAGGCCTCTTGGCCTTCTCACAGGCTGATTTCCAGACCATGAGCACCACCCAGGAGAAGCCCTTAGCCCTGGATATATAGGTGCCCAGTCCTTGATGTGTGCTCCACAGCACTTCCTGGGCCTCTCCACTGGGACAAAGCACCTTCACCACCAGCTTTGACCTTCAGCCCTTAGCTGCTTTCTGCCCTTTCCCTCTTACGTCTCCATACTTCCCCACTAGTATTTCCTCGAAAATGTCTGGCCTTGATTCGAAGGATGGTGACATCTGCTCATTGCCCCTGAAACTAGTTCTCATTGCCATAGTGTATCCTGCCTCCTGTCCCATCAAGGCCAGACATTTTCCAGAGTGTGTTCAACAATTTTTCATCACTATCACCAAATAACTGGCACTAACAGCTTAAAGGAGGAAAGGTTTATTTAGGCTCACGGTTTCAGAGGTTTCAGTCCACGGTTCTCTGGCTCTGTTGCTTCTGGGCCTGTGGGAAGGCAGAGCATCATGGTGGGAGCTATGTGATACAGGAAAACAGCTCATGATGGACAGAAAGCAAAGAGTGGTGGGCCAAGGAGAAACTATAGTACTCAGGGTCACAGCCCCATGTCCCAATCCCTTCAACCAGGCCGCACCTCCTAAGTTTCCATCACCTCCCAAAAATGCCATCAAATTATAATCTCATCATTGGATGAATCCACTGGTAAAGTTAGAGCCATCATGATCCAGTCATCTCCCGAAAGCCCCACTTTTGAACACGTGAGGCTTGGCGGGGGGAGGGGGGATATTTTAAATTGAAACTATAACACAGTTGACTTATTTACTATCTCAGGAAAGTAGCAAGTTAATTCCTTTACACTTAGGTTTATATGATGGACAATAAGAAAATAATTGTCCAATAGAAAGGTTTCTATGTTATGCAGCAAATATTTATGGAACATTGGTTCTGTTCTGGGTGCTTAGGAATACATGAGTGACCCACACAGATAAGGCTCCCTGTCCTGGTGACATTCACACTCCAGGCAACAGGGGTTGGGGGGTGGCAGTGATTGGGTAGTCAATCAAGAACAAGCATAATTTATTTTAAACAGTTTCATTGGGATATAATCTATTTGCCAGGAAATTCATTCTTTGAGAGAGCATATTTTGACAATTTTTACTATATTCAGAGTTGTGCAACCATCGTTTTCATTGCTCAAAGAAGAAAACACACAGGAATTGGCAGTCATCCCCAGCCCACTTCATTTCCCCTCACCTCAGCCTCTGGTAGCTGCTGATCCATTTTCTGTCTCTCTAGATTTCTCTGTTCTGCACATTTCATGTAAGTAGAATAATACAATACATGGTCTTTTGTATCTGATTTCTTCCACTTTGTATAATACTTTCAGGCTTCATTTATGTGTGACACATATCATACAATTTCTTTTTACTACCAAATAATGTCCTCTTGTATGAATCTTCTATACATTTTATTTATTCCCTCATCTATCAATGGACACTTTGGTTGTTCATATCTTTTGGCAGGTGTGAGGAGTGCTGCTAGGAATATTCATGCTCATATATTTGTTTGAGTACCTGTTTTCTATCTTTCTGGGTATTTACATTGGTGTAGAATTGCTAGATAATATGGTAATCCCATGTTTAACTTTTCGAGGAATTGTTTAATTATTTTTCACAATGACTAAATCATTTTTCATTCTCTCCAACAACATATGAGGATTCCTATTTTTCTACACTCTCATTAACATTTGTTATTTTTCCCTCATCATTAGTATTATGATTATAATTATCCTGGAGGAGAGGAATTAGTATCTCATTGAAATTTAATTTGCATCTCATGGATGTCTGATAACCTTGAACATCTTGTCATGTAGTTGCTGGCCATTTGTATATCTTCTTGAGACAATGACTTGCTCATTTCCTTTGCCCATTTTTAAGTTAGGTTGTTTTTGTTGTCGACTTGGAAGAGTTCTTTATATATTTTGTGTACTAAACTCTTATCAGACATGATTTGCTAATATTTTCTCCCATCCTGTGGGTCGTACTTTTTACTTTCTCAGTGGTATCGTTTGCAACACAAGGCTTTTTCAATTTTGATGAAGTTGGTTCATTTAGATTGTCTTTTTTGGGGCCGGGGATTTAGCTCAGAGGTTCCGCTGCCTGCTTAATAGCTTTCCATTCATTCCATGATGTTTTCTAGTGTCCTGTGTGTAAGTCTTATACTTCTCTTGTTAAATTTAGTTGAAGTATTTTATTCCTTTTGGTGTTATAGTAAATGTATTTTTTTATTTCATTTTTGAATTGTTCAGTACACTGGGTCAGACCACAAGGGGACCTGAGTACCAAGAGGAGATCACTAGGAAGCCTGATGGCCACTGCCATCCAACAGTCAGGTCCAGTGCTATATGGTGACACAGAGCAGTCTGGCCGCTTACTGACCTCACTAATCACTAACCATGAAAATCGAGTAAAAAGTCCTACTCAGGAAATGAACTCTCTGACAAAGCTCTTTGACCACACTCTTTTAAAAATACAAACCCTTAATCTCATGCAAAACAAATTGCCTTATCAGAAAAATCACCTCTGTCCTGTCAATTCTTTTATTTAACTTAGAGGCTGGTGGTAGTTGTAAGCACCACAACTCAATAGAAGTCTCTTGAGTCCAAAGACTAAATCTTCTTACCATACTCAATCCCAATCACCTTATTTATAATTGGCAGGTGTGAATAACACCTCCTCAATGAGATAATTTTTTAAAAAATAAGAAAAACAAATCATATGGTCATGGGTGTGATTCAAGCTCTACAAGTTCAAATTCAAGCTCCACTAGTTATCACCTGTGTGCCTTGGGGAAAGACACTCAACCTCTCTGTGGTCTTCAGTTGCTACATATATAAAGTACTGGTATGGGTGCTCATCCTGGACTGCTGTGCTGGCTGGTGCCATACTATAGGTAAAGGTACTAAGCAAGGTAGCATGACCGCTGGCCCATCGTGGAAGGCTTTTATTATGGCTGATATTTTACGACACTATGATTACTGAACCTGTGGGGAATGTGATGATTCAATAAACTAATACAGAAAATGCGCATGCACTGTGTCTGGCTCCTAGTTAGTATTTAACAAATGGGGATTATCATCACTACTATTAATTTTGCAGTGCAAACTATACGGACTGGAGGAATTAGTGTGTGTGCGTTTTCCTTTACTCTAAGAAGTCATAGCCATTCTTCAAAATGGTCCTTCACGAATTGGCCATTCCCAGTTTTGGTGCCTCAAATAAAGCTGCCATTTACCGAAGGAGGCAGAATCTGCCCTGCTGTGTGCCCATGTGCCCCAGGATTCCAAGTTCTACTCTTCTCCCTGTTCCAGCTATGCCCTATTTTCTCTCCTCTGCTTGTGACATCTGGACAGTTGTGTTGTGGGTTTTCTTCTTTCAGATGTCCCCAGGACCAACAGCACCATACCCTTGATATACAGGTACGTTGTCCTAGACACGATACCTGAAACAGTCCCAGCCACGTGGCCAAACGGTAACCAATAAGGAAGGCAGAAAGCTATGGGGAGAGCTAGAGGTGGTGAAACGAGCAAAACATTCCAACGGAAGAGCAGAAGCAGGCTCTCTGGTTGTGCAATTGTCTCACAGAGTGGCAGAGGCAGTGAGTAGCAACTGCTCCCAGACAAGACCACCCATGAGGTCAATCAGCTGAGTGGCAGGGCTTCAAATGGTCATGGTGAGAGGATCATTTGCAAATGAAGTCGGCAAACAGGGGCAGGGCTGGAGTCTGCCTCCGTCTGGAGCTGCAGAGTTTAGGATGGTTAACCTAACCCTGCTGGGTTTCTCGGTTATCATAACTAACACTCCTACTACCAAACCCTGTCCTCAGAACTTGCACATATCGTTTAATATTATAGTGACCCCAAAAGCAAGTACTATTACTAGATCTATTTTATCACTGAGTAAACTGAAACATAGGAAAATGAGAACTTATTCTTGTTCAAATAATTCTGGCTCAAAAGTGGCCAGGCATTATTTAAACTGGTAGCACACCTACTATGGTCCTACTAGGACCTCCTATGGTCCTAACATCATAAGGGTTATTTGGGAATTAAATAGGGTACTATATGAAAAGCAAAAAAGGCATAGTTAAGAGGCAAAAAGATAAAGATTAAGAGTTGAGCGTTTCACCTTCAGTTATTAATAAATGGGTTTGGGGTTCATGGCTTGGCATTTTCAGTAGAAACTTTCCTGATGACTTATGTGATACCAAACGTGCAATTTGGGGAGCCCTCCCAGGACAAAGAGTCTCTGCCTCAAACCCAAAGCTACCAGCAAAAGGCCATCCACATGTTCAAGCCCATGCTCACTGGCATGCGTCCCTTTCCTGCTACCTTTCTAGAATACTCTGGCTCTTAGTCATTTTCTCACATCCTGTCATCCTCACAGTGACCCATATATGAGTTGCCCTCATTCCTATGCGGCAGATGGAGAAACTGGGGCACAGAGAGCTCACGGGGTTTATCAGAGATCTCTCAGCTGCTATGAGCTGACATTTGACCGCAGATTCACTTGCCCCAAAACAAGTATGCTTCCTGATAAGCCCCAATGTCTGCCTGACTTCCCCAAATTTAGGAGACGGCATCCTAAATCAGGAGCTAAATTGGCTTGCCCTCAGTGATTGCCCACAAAAATTTAATGAAGACAAAAGGAATATGGTCAGAGTCAAGGTTTGGAACCAGAGAGTGAGGGCACGGCTGCTCATTGGAGCAAGAGGAAAAGCATGTGTTAGCTCTGTAATAGCAGTTGGATCCATTAGATTCCTATGAAGTTGGGGAGAAGTTGGAAAGAAGAACATTCCACCCTCTCTGTGTGTCTGCCCCATCTGAGAGGTTTCACATCAGCCTTCTGTCCTTTGTGGTCACCTCCTGAGCACTCTCTTTAGAGGAGGTTAAACCTGTGCTCCTACTCCCCTCAGGCAGCTAGAGGCCTCTCTGCAGGACTCCACCTCCAGGGGTGGAAAAGGGCTCCTTCCATGGCAAAGGGGAGACATCGGTTTCAAGGGAAGTCTTAAAGCCGTAAAGCCTTGTGAAATGAACCTTTCAGGGGACATGTTGAGGATCCTAACCTGAGGTTTCCCTAGGGCAGCCCCTCATCCACTCCATTGGTGTAAAGCAACCTCTGGCTGTAATTGTTACAGGAAATAACACCGAAGATGAAATATGAAACATTGTATCTCCCAACCTGTTAACTCTATGACAGGCCAAGTTCTTGTTCTCTAGAAATCAAAGAATGAGTCCTAGGAAGAACAGAGGTTAAGAGTAGAAGATATTTAGTAATAGGAAAGCTCCTGAAAGGACGGGAGAGGTCCTGAGTGGGTAGCTCAGAAAGCCCCACTTTACAGAGGAGTTGTATAGGGTGACACCTATGTGGGTACAACATGAACACAGCCATGGTCAGCCAATAAGGTTACAAGTGTAGTCAGGTAATGGCGGTCCAATTGGGAAACAAGTCATTTAACAAGCATGGATGGAAAGAACAAAGATTCTCCTAGAAAATGGTGGGTCCAGAGTCCCTGCACCCACTGGGTGGCTGATGTCTATCTAGACTTCATGAGGCCCAGTGTTTGTTCTCTGAGGACCTTGTCATCTTGCTTTTATCTTGAGGTCTGGTTTTCAGCTGATCTTGCTCCTGTGCAGCCATGCAGTGTTTCACCTTTGTCCTGGTCCTCTGCAGGACCTAGACCTATCTGACTGCCTATAATATGTTTCTACCTAGTTTATCCATTTATAATATAATCATTGGGCTTAAATCTTCAGAATCTATGATGAGATCTAACAGCCTGATGCTGTCTTCTTCCTCTGGGGTCAGTTCTATTTTTCAGAGTTCTCCTGAACCCTGCAAAGAAAGCACTCTAACCATCTCCAGCAAAGCTAGGCCCAGAAGGGCAAGTGGTCTGGCAGAGGCCGTGAATCATCATCCCCAGAACACCCTGGCTGTCTCCTGACACTTTCACATAGCACATGGGGTTAATGATCCCCTTTGTACAGGGAGGATTCTCTAAGGGTAATGAGAAAATATGAAACAGCTCCCTCCAATTGTACTCCCTCCGAGGGGCAGGGAACGACAGCCAAGACTCCCTGGTGACCAGGGCTTTTCTGAGAAAGGCAGGACTCCCAGAAGTTTCATTTCTTTTGCTCAATTTGGAGATATTTTCCCCAAAATCATTCTGTCCCGTCCATCTTCAGCCACAAACTGGCAGAAACTACAAGCTGATTCTTTTGCGCTTTAGGAATCTGTCTTCCTAATTTTTTTCCAATTCCAAATATAAAACAAACCAAAGAAGTATTAAAATAATTTGGACTTCAAAGACTCTAATTCCTACTGGCCACAATGAAATTAAATAAGAATCTCTCCCTCCCTCCCTCCTTCCCTTCTTAAGGAGAAGAAAATAAAGCAAAGAGGACACAGGACCCACGCAGCCCAGGAAATGCTTCCACAAAGCTTATTTACCTTCTAACTAACATTTGTAACCGGGGATTAGCAGAGCAACCCCCTGTAATTACCCCTGTTGCCCCATTTGTGGCTGGCTATCTCTGTGAGGCCAGTAAATCTTGAAATTACAGGCTGACCACCCGGGAGAACTGAGACAGAGGCGGCCACATCTCTCAAAGGGCCTGCCCTGGGGCGATTCCCAGCCCCCTGAGATGACTGGAGAGGCCCCGCCTGGGAGTGGCTCCCAGACCTCACTGCGGCTTCGAGGTAAATAAAACCAGGGTGGCCCAGAACGCCCAGCTCCCCGGGTGAGCAGAGTGGAGGCAGCTGGCTTAGAAGGCCCCTGTGCCTTGAACATTCTGTCTTCCCACCCAGCCAGGACTCCTGGGCTGCAAAGATGGGCAGAAGACAAGCAAGGAGCTAAGGAGTAGAAATGCCCTGCAGAGAACGTCTTTGCCTCTTAAAGTACTGTTGTGTTCTATTAAGACACAGAACGCTTCCTGCCGAGGACTTCAATGTTCCTGCAACTCATTTTGATGTAAATGGAGCTCACAAATTGACTTCAGACTTATGATGATCCTTTAATGTTCCTTTAATGGAACTTTAGGATGAGCTTTTATCATGGATCTTTAGAATGTAGGCCCATTCCAGACTTCTGGAAATTATCAAAGCATTTAAAATCAAATAGCAAACATCACCCAGCATGTGAAGCTGGGCAGGTTTTGAGACGAGACTTGAGGCTGATCCCTCACTGACAGTTTCATGAGGTCAAAGATACCACTATGGACATTGTTTTCTCTAGGCAACTTCCTTGAGTAGAGGCTTTTTTTGTTATTCTCCCCTGGGTCCGAGATTTAAACATCATATTTGAATATATGAAGACGTAACCGACGAGTCCTAGGAGGTAGCTGACCCCTCCCAATGCCAAAAGCCTGTGAGAGTGAAGTGCTTAGGGTTCTGTGCGCCACACGTGGATTCCATGATTTTGCCTTCATGTAATGCATTTCATTTCGTATTTTAAATTTGGCTATAGATACCTAGAGAATCTGCTTTACTATTTCTACTTCCTTTTATTGATCCCACTATTTACAAAAGCTCAGCAACATATAATTTTATAGTGAATTAGTGTAAGTAACACACCTGGATCATACACTAAAAGAATATTCCCAGAGCCATTTAGCACCCATCAATGGCCTGCTGTCCCACGAACCTTATCTCCTCCTTCAGGCCTTGCACTGATCCTTCCAATTTCTCACATGTGAACAGATCTTCCTCCTCCTCCTTCTCTTCCTCCTCCTCCTCCTCCTCTCCCCCCAGCCCATCTCTCTTTTTCATTCAAAACCCTTACTGATCCCAATCTACATAAGTAAAGTTACAAGAATTTAAGGAATAAGTCTCATTTTTTCCAAAAGAATGACACAGACCATTAGTTGACTTTCCCAAAGCTACAAAACCTCCAAATGAGATTCTCCTGTTTGCTCTGCTTGGTCTACCGACCTCTTTAAATTTTTCCTGTAGCTTACGGCCCCAGAGCATGAGAGAGTCATATGAGCTCCTCTCAGATATGGATGCTGTGGGACCTACCTTTCAGGGAAAGCAACAGAGATCCATCAACCAAATTAGTCACCACATGATGAAGAGTTTTCTGTTCACAGGCACTAGAAAGTCTTAAATGATGATTTCCATAAAAAGTTTAATAAAACCCAGAAAAGAAGGAACAGAAGGAGAAATGGAAAGGTAGAAAGAAAAAAGGACAGAGAGAGGAAGAAAGGGGGAAAAATAATTGTAAATCAGTACACATTGTATATATGTGTGTGTGTGTGTGTACTGAGTTATCATACTATCTCCCAATAAATATGTATAATTACTATGTATCAATTAAAATAAGAAATAAGCAAGAGAGAATCACAAGGGAAAGTATGGAAACTCAATTTTGCAAAGAGAATTCACTTTTGTTGCTCCAAGAAGGGTGGAAAGGGAAGGTTTGGAGTCCAGGAATTCTCTCACCTGTGAGTTTGGGGAGTTCACAAAACAAGAGCTTGGCTTTTGTTCTACTGACTGCAAAGTGCATCAGACATTAACAGACTGATCCCTTCACCATTCCTGCCCCATAACCACAGCGAGGTTGGAGGTTAGAATCAAGGTGTCCAGGGGGGAAACAGTAACAAAAAGGGAAACTGAGGGGAAAAAGCCAGGGCAGAAACTGGGAAGACTTTCCAATACTCTGCCCCTAAGCCCCCTTGCTGACATCGACATCAAAAGCAGTATCACTGCTTTAACAGAGCTCTCTTGAGCCCAGAGATAATCTCTGGCGAGGACTAGGATCCCAGTAGTACCAGGTCCTTTCTATTCAAGGAGGAAGTCTTGATAGCCCACTTTGATAGTGATTCCCACTAAATTCCTAGGGTGGAGCAGCATTCCAGACACGCCCACCCTGAAGCCCCCCTTCCTCCCATATGTGCATTCATCCAATGCTTGGATTCCCCTTTCCATCTCTTAGGAAAAGGGGGCTGCAGGAAACCCAGACACCCTGCTGAGGAGAATGGTGCCAAGTCCTCTGAGGCACCTTCCCCTGGGAACCAGGAAGCTCAGCCAGCCTTGTCACCATGCCTCAAAGTAGGATGGATGGCCCTGGTAAACTGATCCTTACTAATTTAGCTATAGGTGCTATTTCATATAAATACACTCACCCAGACATTTCCCATCAGCCCAGCATCTTTCCCTTGAGGTCTGGCTCTCCGCAGCCTGAAACCACCCAGGTTAATGACATAGTCAGGTCAGGGTCTTGAGTGTGTTAAGTATCTTCACCATGGCACATATGAGGCCCCGAAAGCTTTTCTTTTCTTCATTTATCATTTTCTATAACACACCTATTACATTCCCTGCTTCTCCTGTCTTTGCCAAACTAAACAGCTGTAGTCTTGCTAATCTCTCTTAGGATGGAGGCTGGGGCCATAAATCTAATCACCGTAGCAGAAGGCTTCCCCAACCATGCCTTGGGCACTCGGCACAGCACATATTATAAACTGGGCAGCAGATCATGGCGGAAGCAGTCACAGGGTGAGTTATAAAATGCAGATGTTGTTACAACAATGTGCCTGTTGTGAAGCTTAAACTGTAAATTAGCCCACTTGCTAAAGAAATAACGGGGATTTAATTTGTTCATCAGCCCCACCCACCCTCTCTCCTCTCTATGCTTTGACTCTATTGGTACAATGGATCTGAAGGACATTTGGGGTGGAAATTGGGAACAGAGTACTCTGGCCCTGTCTTTGCCAGAGTAATATGAAACTAAATCCCATTAGCTTCTTGAACCAATTTTAAAAAGTAAAAGGACTTCATAGCTTCAGTTAAACATGTTGTCTGTATGCATTTTTAAGCAATAAGACATCTTCTCAATACCCCAGACCTGACTCAATACCTTCCCCTGTGTCAATTTTTCTTTTATCTTTCACTCCTAATCTCTCAGTTATGAATTTATTAATATATTTTCTGACAAATACTAAATATTCATGGTATTCTGCTTTCAGAAAATTAAAGGGATGGAGCCTTTTATAACTCTTTGAAGAATATCTTTCAAGAATATCATGAAATGGGTTAAATATCTCTTAGCTCATCTTCAGGGTTTGAATAAGGTTTTTGAAATAGTGAGATATGCTGAGAATCTCCCATGGACCATCAAGGCAAGGAAGCCAAGCCATTCCTACACACACACACACACACACACACACACACACATGCTTCTCCTCCTAACGATTCTTACACACACACACACACACACACACACACACACATGCTCCTCCTCCCCCCGCGCCTCCCACTCCTACACACACACACACACACACACACACACACACACACACACACATGCTTCTCCTCCTCCTGCTCCTCCTCCCCACTTCCTCTCCCGCTCCCTCTCCCTCCCTCTCTCCCTTTCCCTCTCCCTCTGCTTTGCCTACCTCTTCTAGTACTGGGAATTGAATCCAGGGCCTCCTACAAGCACTCTACCACTGAGCCTCATTCCCAGCACTTTCATTAAATTTTATTTTGAAATAGAGCCTTGCTAAGTTGCCCAGAGTAGCCTCACAGCTGTGATGCTCTTCTGTCTCAGCCTCCCAAGTAGCTGTGATTACAAATACACACTGCTATCCCTCTTTTTTTCCAACCACCTTCCAAAGAAGAGAACAGTTCCAAGAGACAGGATATTTTGAAAAGAGGAAATATTAAGATAATTGTTACTTCTTTTATGTTAAATCTGCACTGAAGCAAAGAGACGAGCTTAAGATTCGGGGAGCAGTTATGCACCCATGCCAGTGACCAAGGGGCAACACCCTTGGCTTAGTTCTCTCCAGCCTGAGCTAGATTACAACCCAAAAACTCAATTTCTAGAATTTGAGAAATCCTAAGATTGGGTCCTGTCTAGCCTTGCCTCAAGCAGTAAACCCAGGAAAGACCCAGGTCTTAAGTTACCTGGTGTATGAGTTAGGGTTCTCCACATCAGCAGAACTAATGGGACATTTACATAGGGAGATTTTTAATAGGAAATTTTAAATAGAAATGGACTCATTCAATTATGATCAAGAAATCCCAATATATGTCATCTACAAGCTGAATGCTCAGGAAAGCCAGTGGTGTAGGAGACTGGTATAAATCCATGAGTTTGAAGGCCTGAAAACCAGGCATACAAATATCTAAGGACAGGAGAAAAATGGATGTTCCAGCTCAAAGAGAGACAGGATTGGTTCCTTTCCTGTGTTTCTGTTCTATCTGGGCCTTCATCAAATTGGATGCTACCACCTATATCGTTGAGGGTAGATCACCACTATTGGGTCTACTGACCCAAATACAAATCTCTTCTCAAAACGCCCTCACAGACACACCCAGAAATAATGTTTTTTCACCTATCTTGGCACCCTTCACCCAATCAAGTTAACATACAAATTTAACTATCGCACCTGGTAGTGCATATTTCTCTAACACACTTGGGGACATAGTGAGAAATCTTCAATTTCAAGGATAAGCATGGGCCATTTTAATGAACTGTCAATTTTACCGTATGGTAAGCATTTGAAAACATGAAGCACTTAAGACAAGCACTTTTTTAAAAAAGAACATTGTATTTTGTATGCATGCAAAATTCACATTAACTTTTAGGTGGGAGAACAATGTAATGAATTTTGAACAGTAAGCAGCTTCAAGAATCCCAGAGCCCTCTGCTGATGCATCTCCCTCATCTGTAAGTCAAGTTAGAAAGCCACAGTCCAACCCCTATGAGCAGGGAGTGTGTGGCCCGGAGTCCTAAAGAACTAAATTAATGACAGGATGGCAGAAATGTGCTTGGGGAATGGTGGAACAGTTCAAGAAACTGCTCTGAATATCACAGGACACAATATTAGAGTCCAGATGTCCCAAGAGCCATCCTCATAAGGTGTGGGAGCCAGGATAAGATAAGTACCAGGAGTGTGACCCTTCTTGTCACAGAACAAGGAGTTTTCCTTTCTCTCTCTGTTTGGGTTCCCCCTGAAGCAGACCCTGAGACCAGAATTCAAGTGTAAGTGTAAGCATGGGAATAGGAAGTAAAACAGGTGGTCAATTAATTAAGGATTCATTATTCAGCAAGTTACTATAGCGGATACCTGGAGCTTGATCTCTCTTGGGAACTCTGGAAGCTATTGTAGAACCTACCTTCACACACATCCCACCCGAGGAACAAAGGTTTGGGATACTTATGCATCAGCACTCCATAGTCATTGGTTGAGGACAACTGGGGGGAAAGTGTAGGTTTGAATTCCTTGGCAGTATACTGGCCTTGAATACACCTTCTTCTAGTAGACAAAGAAAGCTCCTGGACAAAGTGATGCAGGGGGCTGGTGTTTGAAACTCTGTGGGCATTGAAAGGATGGGGGCAAGGCACACACAGGAGTTACTGGAAGGAACTGGTCCTCTTCAATGTGGGTCAAGTATCAGATATGGCAAATTGTACTACAATCTTTTTTCTCAAAGACTGACTCTCAAATAACCACTGAACCTCAAGTTCTTCTCAAATACTCATTTCTTGAGTACGTAAACCAGAGTTGATTTCTGTTGCTTACAACAGATTAGTACGTAATAGAAGTAGAAAGAGGCCAAAGAGGATGTTTGGGAGCCACAGTCTCTGAGTGGCAGGCAATGTCATGCAAGGGTGTGACAGTAAAGCCACAGAGGAAACTGCTGTGTGGAAGAGAATGAGGCAAGCTCACAAGAAGAGAGGCCTGGCTGTGGATCGTGAGTCCCACTTGTGATTCTGCCTCCATAAAATATCTCTCCTTCATAGTTGCACAGATCTCCTTCTGATAAGGATGTAACTGCATCACTTCCCTGAGACCAAGCCATCCACAGATTCCCACAGACTCATGCAGGTAACTTCCCAGCAGATGGTAGTATCCACAGAAATCTTCACCCTCTCTCCACCTCTTCTGTCACTCCCTGCCCCCAATGGGGACGCAGACCTCCAGTGAGCTCTGTGACTCAAAGGGCATATAGGATGTCCCTATAGCAAAACATCTCCTTGAACAAGGCTTCGGGAGACTTATGGAAATAAGAGCATTTAGTTGCTTTCCAAAGTCTTCTAGGAAGACAATAAAATTGAGAAAATTTGACACTTGGCAAAATATAGTGAGAGATTTAGTGAGGACCAAAGCAACAGATTGTGGGAACCTAGAGGACAATCTAGGACACAAAAGATGTAACACCTGAAGGAAGAAGAGGAGCAGAGAATGGAAAGTGGGAAGATGCCAAAACCTAGTTCCCCTGCTTGGGAATTTGGTTACAGCAGGTCTTAGCATTCTTTCCTCCCTTGAGATAGATGATAAAATTACACTTCACTTTGGAGTAAGGCACAATTAATAGGATTTCTGGCCAGAATTAGGTGGTAAAGAATTAATTGCATGGGTAGGAAACCAATGTTTTACATCTACATTAGGTACTTATCTCAGGAGCTCTGAAGACTCTAAAATGACAACGAGCCATTCTCCCTTCATACACGAAAATATTCAATCAAAAAACATAGAAAGATCTGGAATGCAAAGGTTCAATGACTCATCCAAATAAAACCATCAAAATCTGACCCTTTTAGAGTAGGCTCAGAGGAGAGTATCCAGATAATTCATCATCTAATCTGGGACACTTTAGAGAGTGAAGTGGAGCGTTATTACTAACTAAGTCAGGGCAAGAGGCATAACCCAGGATGCCCCCAGCAGAGTGATGAGACCCAGGACATGTTCTGTATCCCTGCTGGAAGGTATGTTTGGCCAGTGAGTAAAAGTCTATGATCTGAACCTAAATAAACTTTGCCATAGTCTTCCTTGGTAGATATGGAAGAGGGAAATTTTTCTTAGTCACACAGTTAAAGATCTGGATTCTTCTCCAGCCCACCCTTTCCTGCCCAAGAGAACTGGAGCAGATCTCTTAACCTCAGTCAGGCTAATTTCCTCTTCCGTAAAATGGGGATGACTCTATCCCACTCATGAGGTGGTCATGAAGATGAAAGACTGCTGTATATGAAAGGACCTTACAGACTCTTGTTCAACAAATGCATGCTATTATTTGCCCATTCTGCAGTAAATCTGGACAAGCTCAGTGCATAAAAAAAGCTTACACCTGATATATGAGCTCTTGAAAGCTGTGAAAAGAATTACCCATGTTTTCATTCTGGTCTCAAATGAATAAATTCTGTTTGTTTCTTCTCTAGGCGTGTCTTTTATAGTCCACCAGGCCCCTCCTTTCTTTCAAGTGGGAGGCAGCTTTTGACTCTTGAACTTTTAACACCTTTCTCTTTGGAAAGGAAGAACAGTGCAACAGTTAAGTGAAAAGGCGTGTATATTCCTCAACTGTGCCTGACATTGCTTGGCTTCACCAACAACAAGCAACTTGTGCTCGGCACTTGGACGTCTCGGTGGCCAGCTTGATGGGTAACACGGAAAAACTTATAGGGCATGAGAAGAATAATACAGGGGCTTTCAACTGTAAGAGAAGACCACACACAGGGTCCCATGTGGATTGCGCCCTGGACTATCTTCAAAAACATAGAAGTTGCATTCTCTCCAGCCATGTAGGCCTGGTTTAATTAAATGTAGGCCACAAGCGGGCTGGCAGACAGGATGCTGAAATACTGTCGATTTCTGTGGGAGAAATTTCCCACAGCTCCATGCTCCTTGATAAGATAGCACATGCCGAGAGCACAACCTGAATACTTGGCAGATGGTTCCATCTGTTTTCACATCATTTTGAATTTCACAGGAAACCCCCAAGATGAGTTTTGCTTTTCCCCTTCCCTACATTTTGAAATGGCTGTGTTTGGAGGCTAATTAAATCCATATGCTTCTGATTCATTTACACTTAACTCATCAAAATGTTGTTTTGTAATAGCCATTTGAAGTCCAAGGCGCCTCTCTTGAGCCTTTCTTTCTCTAAAAACCAGGAAGTTATGGCTTGCCAGCCAACAGCAGGGTTCATGTACCAAAAGGTTCAACTGTGGTTCAAGACAAGATCCTAGACCCAAGAGATTGCCATAGTTAGGAATTGTCAAATCACTGTCAAATGTGGGCTGTGATACTCAATCTTCTATTACTGTCCAAAGACATTCACTGTTCAGAATGGCAGAAAAAAAAATCTATAAGAGAAAAATGAAATTATGTTAAGGTCTCTGGGCCCAGTATGGAAACTTAGATTGAATGGCAATTGAGGAGTTCTGTTTTCAAAGGATATCTCTCATTAAGCATAACTGATGAATTCATGCTGCCCTCTATGCAGAATAGATGGTCTTGAGGCCATCATTTTTTCTATAAGATCTTGTTGTTGTTGTTTAATTGTTAATTTGAATTTGGAACTTCTTCTAAAGGTTCATGTGTTAAAGGCTTGGTTCCTAGGTTGGCACTGTAGGGAAGTGATGGCAACTTCAGTGGGTAGAACCTAATGGGAGGTCTTCAGGTCATTGGGGGCATGGTCTTGAAGGACTTGGGCCCTTCCTGTATCTCTCTTCTTCCTGGCTGCCATGAGGTAAACAAACCTCCATTTCACACTCCCGCCACAACATACAATGCTGCCACAGGGCCAAAGCAACGGCCAAATGACCACAGATTAAAACCGTTAGCAAAATAAATGTTCCTGCTTTTTAAGATGATTGTCTTAGGTTTTTTGTTACAGTAATAGAAAGCTGACACAACCCATCACTCGGAGTTAAAAATACAATTCCTATTGTCTAAGAGCCTACCTTTATGGTCACTTGATTCTCTACTTTTGTAAGCTTTGTCCAATTTACTATTTACCCTAATGTTTAGGGTTTATACTCTATAAAGTAGAAGTTTTAACTGTAGAATTTGAAAATTATTTTTGTCCACTAGAAAAACAAATTATTTTATTCAGGAGAAATGATAATTCCAAAGGCTACAGTTTGTTGCCCTGTAAGACATCAAGCAGTTCTGTAACTACTTTAGCAATATTTCAGCATTTTTTTCTTTGCCTAGATAGAGCAGTCTTTTCTCAAATCAATTTTACCTCTTGTTTAGACCTCCCTTCAACAGTCAATAAATCTTTGTGTTGGGTGTGGTGGCACGTGCCTATAATCCCAGCATTCAAGAGGCTGAGGCAGGAGGATCACAGCAAGTTCAAGGCCAGTCTGGGCTACATAGTAAGTTCAGGGCCAGCCTGAACTACAAAGGGAGACCCTGCCTCAAAAACAAAAACAAAACAAAAGAAAATAAATCTTTCATTAAGATTCACTAAATATGTGTTTGAGAGTAACTTTTCCAATATTCTGAAAATTATACTTTGAAATTTCACTAGCCTCAAGCCCCTCTTATCTAATTATCTCTTTTATATAACTTTTCACCTATGTAAGGCAAAGGTTTTTATTTTTTGTTTGTTTTGTTTTGTTTTTGAGACAGGGTCTCACTATGTAGTTGAGACTGCCCTGGAGCTCACTATGTAGCCCAGGCTGGCCTTGAACTCACAGCAACCCTCCTGCCTCAGCCTCCCGAGTGCTGGGATTACAGGCATGCGCCACCACACCCGGTTGCAAAAGTTTTTAAATTATGTCAGTGAAAGGCTGGAAAAGGCCCAAAAACTCAGCCAATAAGAGTGAAAAGGGAGACTTTTGAATTCGTATTGAGTTTGCAGACTTGTGGGAGGGAAGCACAGGGAGTAGTTAGGACATTTGCTCAAAGTCATGCAGTTTGGGGGCTGGGGATTTAGCTCAGTGGTGCCGCCACCTGCCTCACAAGCACAAGGTCTGGAGTTCAATGCCCCGTACCAAAAAAAAAAAAAGTCACCCAGCTTGGAAGTGGCCGAGCAGGGAGCGAGAAGGGAGCTGTCAGATTCCAAACACAGGTGCTCTTCCCACACCGCTTCCCCTGAACAGCTGGCACTGTGGAAAGAGATGCAGGAGAAAACATTGGCAGTAGAAACAAAGAACCCAGAGAGAGGTCAATCAGCTCTGCTTACAGTGCTGCAAGATGGGCAAAAATTTTCCCAGGATGGGTCAATGGCTCCAAATAAATACTTCAAAAGTCATACCAATCTTATTATAGACCTAGATTGTACCAATAAACTCAATAAAAAGAAAAAAAAGTCATACAAACCTAAATGCCAACCCAAATTTCGTTTATTGAATTCCATGCATAAGAACAAGCATAAAACCAGAGATGGGCAGGAGAACCCATGTGTTCCCCGTCCCAGGATCCCAAGTGTATCGCAAGTGTCCTGGGATCACCTCACTTTACATCAGGAGCCCCAGGGAAGAGGAGCATCTGCTGGGCAGGGCAGATGGAAGAAGCAAAACCCATGTCTACAAAGGCTGAGCAGATGATTATCATGGCCATTTTGAAATTAGAGAGAAAACATTCTTATAGTAAAGACACGTTGTGAGGAGTGATCAGGTGCATGTGTGGGAAGCCAGGAGGAGTATTCTGAGTACTTTGAGGAGGCTTGGTGGCAATGTGCTTTTTACTGTAATCATTTTAATGTAAGCATTCACTGTATTTTATAATCAACCATTTTCAGCAATTTCTATCAACTAAAACCATTTCAGTCTGTCCTCGTTTACTTAATTCACCGAATCTAGCACCGGGGAACTTCTGGCTCCTGCCCAAAGTCAAAATGACCATGAAAGGTAAACCTGAATCCATTCAGGACATTGAGACAGACAACAGCAAAACTAAAGACACTCAGGAAAGAGGACTTCCAGACCTGCCTCAGAAAGTGGCAAGAGCAAAGGGATAAGTGTGTTCAAAGTGACGGGGAGTATTTTGAGGAGGCTTCATGGCAATGTGTCTTTTCCTGCAAAAAATTTTTAAAACTGGCTTTGTGCTGTAGAAGCCCATCATAAATTAACAAATTACATGTAAGCAAGACTGCACACAGAGTTCTCCTGACCACTCCTTTCCACCACCCCTCTTGCCTTTCATACTGATTGGAAACCTTCTTTCACAAGAGGTACCTTCGTGTCATTTTGCTTTATTCTGGGACACAGCTATTGCTACTCAATTCTTCTCCCATTAACTCAAGACCATTGAAATGTTTCTACTTGGCAGAAATATGATCCGAAACACAAATGCAGGTGCAGGTCAGTATACACAGAGGAGTTGCTGGGTTGCATGATAGACATCTAAATCAGTGTTTCTTCATTTTTCCATTATTATCCAACTTTTTAAGATAATTTTCCTAATCTCTGCCCCTATGAAGTTCTTTGTTTTGTTTTTGGGCTTTTGTTTTATTTTGTTTTGCTTTTTTGAGACAGGGTATCCTGTGTAGTCCAGACACCACCACACCCAGCCCCTATGAAATTTTAATATCCCAAATATTCTGTAATCCATTTATATGCTGTATGTTAGTTGAACTTTACATACAAAAAAACACTGCAATTTTTTTCCCTACCAGTACCATGAGCCAATGGGTGTTCACTAAGAAGGGTTCTCTTTGAGAACGTGCGATCTACACCATTGCTGTCCGGTAGAAATATAAAGCGAGGGGCTGGGAGTATAGGTCGGTGGGAAAGCAAGTGCTTAGCATGCGTAAGGCCCTGAGCTGAATCCCCAACACAGAATGGGAAATGGAGAGAAAGAAAGGAACACAGAGAGATGGAGAGAGAGAGAGAAAGGGAAGAGAGGAAAGAAAGAGGGAGGGAGGTCGATGTGAGCCGTGTATGTAATTTTAAATTTTCTAGCAGCTCATTTTGCTGTACACCTTAAATAAATGCATTACTTACTTATCAATTGAATGTTGATAAAGGTTGGGCATTTTTTCTAGTGAATACATTAAAAAAGTGAAAGATGAAATTAATTTAGTAATATATTTTACTTAACCCAATATATTCAAAATATTATTTCAGCAGGTAATGAATATTTAAAACCTACTAACAGGATATTTTATGCTCTTGTTCTTTCTTACGAAGTCTTCCAAATTCAGTGTATGGGCCAGGGATTTAGCTCAGTGGTTCTGCTGCCAGCCTCACAAAATTCAGTGTACGGCACACCTGAAGCACGACTCACTGTCTACCAGTCACATTTCAGATCTCAATAGTTACATGTGGCCAGTGGCTACAGCACAGGACTCTACCCATTGTAAACAATCCAGAACATGACCCTATTGATCACTTTAGCTTACCTAAAAGTCAGGGTGATCCTCAGAAAACTTGAAAACTGCAGGAAATACGTCTGTGGGCCTCTAGAGATCTATAGATCCCCATTGGAAAAGCACCGAGTTAGAGGATTTCACACTTAACCAAATTGCTTCCTCCAGTGGGAACTCACTGCAAGAACAAAGGGGAAAGGAAGAGCAAGGCCCTGTTCCACCAAACTTCATCGAGAAATGGAATCCAATTTCTTGCCAGTCATTCACAGCACCCCAGACAGCCACCACTGGGACCTCTCTCAGCACAGCAATCCCCTCATCCACAGGGAATCAGTTCCAAGACTCCAGTGGGTCCCAAGACCACCGGAAGTGATGGGCCCCAGGACACAAGTGCTACAATACCGTGACAGTCTGTCTGATAACAGAGATGTAGGGCAGGTAATACCTATAGCATGGATATTCAGGAAAAAGGGATGCAGCAGGGCAGCAAAAGATTTCTCCATGCTATTCAAAATGCTATGCAATTGAAAACGTATTATTTCTAGAATTTTCCATTTAATATTCTCAGACCATGGCTTCTGCGTCTGTTCTCCCCAGCCTCCTGCTCATAGTTGCTCCTGCCTTGTGGCTTCTTACCCACGCTGTTCCTAGATGTGTACTGCTTGGCTCTGCAGCGCCCGCTGATGGCTTTCTTTCCTCCCTTCTCCTGTCCCAGCCTCCAGGAGACAAGGTCTGGCTGGGTGGACTGCTCTCCGGGTTATGGCACCTCTGACGTGGAGCCTGTTCTCTAGCACCTTGGTCCTGGCCTCCTGGACAGAACCAGCCCCGGTCAGCAGGCTGCAGTGACTGAGGAGGGAGAAGAAGTGTGCTTCTCTCCGCAGGCCAAGCAGAGTCAGCCACCTGCCCACCTGATGCAGCTCTGTTCTGAGCCTGCTGTGCCTGCCCTGAATTTTTCGTCTCCTCACTAGCCACACTGGGAAAGAAAGAGAACAACAAAAAGAACCTTTCTAACTCCTCCTAAAGTCACAACTCAAAACTCTACCCCCTCCGTAGAGGTACCATTTGTCATGCTTTTGAGGACTCCACATCACCCTCCACCCATTTTCAGAATGCATCTTTCTTAACATGGGCTTAGGTGAAGGGGCAAAGCGAGGGGTGTGAGACCTCCCTAGAGACAGGAGAATGTGCATCATACAGCTATTCTTTGTTCCCTCTCTTCACACATCAGTGCAAACCCGCCTCCCACCATCACTGTGCTTGGACTAATTTTAAAAACCAACTAATTTTAACTAATTTTAAGACAGTGGTTCTGGGGCCAGGAATTTAGCTCAGTGGTTCTGCTGCCTGCCTCACAAGCACAAGGACCCGAGTTCGATCCCCAGTACAAAAATAAAGACAGTGGTTCTGAACCAGGAGAGATTTGCCTGTTGCACTGTAAGATATCTATGATATCTAGAGACATTTCTGGTTGTCACAGCTGAGACTGTGTATGATACTAGCATCTAGTGGGTAACAGCCAGTCCAAAGACCCTACAGATGCCAAAGGCCTTACAATGCACAGGACAGCCCTACACTCACAACAAAGGATTACCCAGCCCAAGATGTCAAAAATGTTTGGAAATTCTGACCTTTAAAGGAAAGATCCCCCACCCCCAAAATGGTACTAGGGGGTGGGGCTAAAGGCAAGGGAGAAAAGTGAGAGAGTGAGATGATTTAGGAACATGTCAGGTGATACAAGAAAGTTCCCTGCAGCCAGCCAGGCATGCCTGTAACCCCAGCACTCTGTGAGGCTGACACAGGAGTAATGCAGATGCAAGCTTAACCTGGGCAACTTGGTAATTTAACTAGATCCTGTCTCAAAATAAGAAACTTTAAAAGGACTTAAGATGTAGCTCAGTGTGAAGGTCCTGTGTTCAATCCCCAATATTGTGAAAAGAAAACAGGAATCATACCACAATGATATATGCTCACCCATGTTTATAGCGGCACAGTTTGTAATAGCTAAAACTTGGAAACCGCCCAATTGCCCATCAACTGGAGATTGAAAAATGAAGATGTGATTTTTTTTACAAAATGGAGTACTACTCAGCCATAAAGAATGAGAAACTAGAGATATTTATAGCTAAGTGGACACACGTTGAGACCATACTCTTAAGTGAAATTAATAAGTCATGCATGTGTAAATACCAAATATTTTCCCTGGTGTAAAAAACTAAAAGTGTAAATAAGGATCAAAATGTATAATTGAGGGCTGGGGATTTAGCTCAGGGGTTCCGCTGCCTGCCTTGCAAGAGCAAGGTCCTTAGTTTGATCCCCAGTACCAAAAAAAAAAAAGCATAAGTGATATTGTATAATAGGAAGAAAAGGTCTAAAAGAGTAGAGGAAGTGGGAGGGGTAGGGGAAAGGTAAAAAAGGAAAAGAAAAAAATATGTGAAAAGGAAAAACAGGGAAACGATGTCTACCCTGGGAAGGGTAGAGGAGCTGAAGGGAGGGCTGGGGAATGGGGAAAAATAAGAACCAAGATAAGTCATATAAAGGTACAAGATCCCAATGATGAATGTAACTGTATTGTATACCTAAAATGTACCAAAAAACTTAATAATGATTTTAAAAATCTAAAGAGGGCCACGAATTTAGCTCAGCAGTTCTGCCGCCTGACATCTGTCCTGAGTTTGATCTCTGGTACAAAAAAAAAAAAAAAAAAATCTAGAGAGTCAAATAACACTTGACTCTGAGTTGTACATAGCCAAAATATTTTAAAAAGAAAATTATATCTTTACATTTCATGTCGAAGTAAAATAACAAAATACAACTCCTTTAGCTAAAAAATGAAGAATATAGTTTTAAGTACACAAGCCATCAATAAAGTACTTATTTCATTTGACAATTTTGTTTCTTTCTCTCTTTAGTAAAATAAATGCATGCCCTCCACTCTTTTATTGAATTGAAGCCTTTTAAAAGTTATTGAATTAAATTATCCTGGAGTTAAAAATAATAAATAAAAAAGTATTATTACATGCATACATATGTTTACAAATGTGATTGGCAATATAAAACTGAGGAGCTGATGACTTGGTAGAAAACAGGATATTTCCTCTTTTTTAATTAAAGAATTTTCTGACAGGAAAAGAAGAAAAGAAAAAAAGAAAAGAGGAGCTGATAGAAAGAGACAAGAGGAGAGGAGGGGAGAGGAAAAAAGAGGAGAGAGAAAGGTGAGGGCCTGAGGTGGGTTGGGAGAATTCAGTACTGTGTCACTGCAAAAGGGGAAGCCATGTACTGTCATGATGACTTTCAACGGGGAGTAAGATGAAAGTTTCTCAACGTCCAGATGCCACTCTGAGGCCAGGGTCCATGACAGTTGAAAAATGAGAGCTTGTCCACAAGGCTCTGAAGTGCTTACGGGGTGGGGGGGTAATCCCCGGATTCAACCACAGACAGAAAAACATTTAGAAAAAGAAAACAGGCTGGGGCTGCAGATTTAGCTCAGTGGCAACATGCCTGCCTCAAAAGCGCCAGGTCTTGAGTTCGATCTCTGGTACCAGAAATAAAGAAAAAGAAAACAGTCTATACTGAAAGTGTATAGACTTTTTGTCATTATCCCCTAAACAATGCAGTACAGCAACTATTTACCTAGCATTTATATTGCATTATGTATTCCAAGTAATATAGACATGATTTAAAGTACAGATTCTGTGCAAATACTGCACCATTTTGTAGAAGGGACCAAAGCATCCATTCGCAGAGCTTGTTGTCTGCCGAGGTCCTGGAATCTGTGCCCCGTAGGTACCAAAGGACAACTGTCCTGGAGCTAAGGAGCATCCAAGGCCTAAAAGAATAAAGTCATCCTTATTAAACTTCTGAAGCAGTCACCTGTGAAAACAGTGTTCTTCTCCCCTGCACCCCCCAGGGATTGGTGTACAGTCTGGAGGAAGCAGTCATTTCTCCCTTTGCTCTTCTAGGAGCTCAGCCTCTTCTGAGCATGAGCAGAAGGCCTAACTGTCATCCTGTCTGCAAGCAGGAAAATCTAAGGCACAGAGAAGTTAAGTAAGCAGGACACAACCTGGCAGGTGGTAAGGTGTACAAGAGCTTTCTGACTAGGTCACTAGTCTGACTGGAGAACCTCTGCACTGGACCATCTGGCCCTGGCGCTGCTCATCACGGAGATCTAGGGTAATGGAATCCAATACCTCCAGATTTGGAAAGCCAAGACATGCGGATGTTTTACTCTATCAAGCATCTTCCCTTGTCTTCCATTCCATGACCTCGAGAAACCATGAAAAGCAATCAAGTTCCCAAAACCTGTTCTTTACCCCTGCCTCATCCCTCTCGCCACCTTTCGAGCTCATTGGAAGAACCCACGCATCTTACTTCAGCCACATGACACACAGGGGAAACTCAGACACAAGAGGCAGGTTGTGTCCCAGGACTCTTGTAGTAGCTCTAAGGAGCAACTGAAAAACAGCAGTTGATCCTAACCCTCTGGAGTTGGCACTAACCATCTCCACGAGGGGAGATGAGGTCACTTCCTAAGGAAATGACAGCAGGGGGTGTCTGCAGGGGCCAGCCAGGCCTGGTTTGGAACATCTGAAATGGTCCATGGTGTAATCAGGCACAGATATTGATCCAAATAAATTATGCATATTATACACTCATTTATTGTTTTATTAACATGCTCCCTCCATGTAGTTAGTCTGGGCAACCCATATGGCTTTTCAACTCTTGGATGCCATAAAAACCACTTAGGAGCTTTGAAATATTCAGTGGACAAAGAGAAATCCAAGTTATTAGTAAGAAATTATAAGCAAAAAGACAGCAGAATTCTCTCATCTGGAGGGGGCTGGGGCCCAAATCTTTGGGGCCAGACTCTGTCCCTGTTCTCTGGTCTCTCATGAGAGTGTAGAAGAGCAACTGTGGATGGCTGCAGAGCATTCTAGCAATTATCATTTTAACAAATAGGGCTCTTTTCTAAAATTCACATTCCTTTCGCATGGCCTCATGAAAACACAAACATTCACTCCATCCTCAAAAAATGCAGGCGCTCTGGGAGGAAAGGGCTGCCCGCTCAGCCCCTGGGCCTGGCCTCAGGACTGGGCACTGGTGTGAGTTTCTAGCTGCTGATTCTGACTCAGCTGACACACTGTCCTAGTCCTGGGCTTTGAGATGCCTGAGGCCCGGATATCTTCCTGGGTCTTGAGGGGAGGGATTGTGAACAGGACATTGAAGACTTGCTGTGCAGAAGGCTTGGCCAGATCTGCTTGCAGGGGAAGCTTGTTCCTCAAAATGGGCACGTAGGAGAGGAAAGGGGTCACCTGATGCCCAGTGTATAGAGGACAGAGGCCACAGTGTCCTTCCATCTTCACCTGATCTCCTGCACCTACCCTCACCCAGTTACAAACCTCAGAGGGTAACAGAATGAAGGGCTTTGACTCCTTCCATGTATAACACATGGAACCTATGTATTTTCATCTTTATGCACTGAAAATTTACTAAAAATGACTTCAGTACACTGCTTTTACTTTGGTCATCATCTAGATTCTCAGGCTCTGGAAACTCCAACTACCATTTACGAATGTGTAAATTGATACATAAATTTACCTCCGACTCCTTTTTGTAGAGGAGAGGTATCACCAAGTTAGTTGGTAAACTATGTTAATGGGATATTTTCAAATAGCATTGCCTGAGAGAAATGAAAAGAAGATAGACAAAAACCCAAGAAGAACAAAGTCATTTCTGAGACACACACATATAGGGGATGTTCACTTTCTATATTATACATCCCTACAATTTTTTAAACACTGGGGTGAATTATTTACATCACATGAAAAATATTTTTAAAGAAAGGAAAAACAGCAATATATAAAATGCAAACACATAAATTCTCAGGGAAAACAAACAGTACATCAGGGAGGGAAGGAAGGTTTAAATATTACGTGACTATGTCCCCAGGTACACTTCTCAGTGGTCTTTCACAGCAAAAAACAAAACAATCATTCTGGCATCACAATGCATCGACCTTGAAATGTTCTAAAGGCCCAAGATCAGAGCCATCTCTACACAACTGCCTTGAGCAGCAGGCCATGGACTTGTCCAACCTCCACATCCGGAGGGCTCATGACCAAAGCAACACTCTGCACACTGGTTGATAGAACAAAACCTCTAATGGAAAACTCAGGGTGCTAATGGAAGAGAAAACTTTAAGGAAAAAAATCAGAGCAAAGCTTTTGTAAATCGGAAGGGGTGGAGAGATGGAAGGGAAAGAAGGGGAATGGGAGAAAACAAAACCAAAGATATAACACGTACACATTCAAATTCCCAGTGATGAATATGACCATAATGTATACCTAAAATGTACCGATAAACTTAATGGAAAGGAAAAAAACAACACTGGGCTGGTTACACCAACAGGGTAGATCCTTGTAATAACAGAAAATAGTGCAAGCAACAGGCTTTATAGGTGACCAACCCCATGACCAAAAAGAGATTCCTGTACAATCACCAGTGAAACTCATCCATGGGCCACGTATTGAGTAGTATTTCCCCTCAAGATGCCTCCTGGGAGGGCATCGTCACAAAATGTTGCCCTGAAGGAAATTCCAAGTTTTCAGATTCCTGAGCATCACTGTCCTTCCAGAACAAAAGAAGAAATATCTGTTCACCTATTCTATATGCCTTACTCGTTGCGAATGATCCTTATAAGGGTGAGGACATGGGGTGATCAGGAACAAGGCTCCCTCCTGTGCCCATCCCTGGGTGAACCCCCCTCCCCGGGGCCTCCTACCTTCACTGAGGGGAGGCTACTATATGCATCTACACATACTCCGCACCACATCACACACACACCACATCACACGCGTACACACCATGCTTAACAGTCTATGCACAAAAACACATCACGGCACATCCCCTCCACACACCACCAACCACCAGACTCGTATACCACAGGCCACACCAAAACATATACACATCCCATACCTAACACAGATGCCAACATGCACACACCATACTACACGTACCCCATACCACACACATCACAACACGGCATCATACATACACACATGACACTTACCATACCTCGACACCCCAAAATGCCACCCGCCAGGCCCTGTTGCATGGGTGGCAGTCCCTGTGACAATGACACCTAGCAGGCTATCTAAAGCCCAAACAGTCAGGAACAGTTGCTGGCTGAGAGACCATTATGCATCTGGGTAGCCACATGTGACAGCATAGTCTCTGCCCGGAGAGGAGCCAAGAAGGGAGATGGAAGGGAAGTACATTGTGAGTGGCTAATGTCACCAGCACAAAGCGGCCTGCTTTCCATATTCTAGAAGGGGTGAGGAGCTAACTGTGTGAGTATATGAAAGGGAACAGTAGCCTCCACACAAAAGGAGCACTCCTGTTCGGGGCATTTTTCTAAAGCAAATAACAGTAACAATTTTTAAACATAAAAGTAATCTTCGACTTGTAATTTTTCTGAGAAAAACACAAATTTCCACCCCACCACTATGGAAAGAGTTAATGAGCAGTAAGTACCTACTGCAAAGCTCTCAAATAGAACAAGGCTGATCTATTTGGAGCCATGAAAAAGAAAAACCTCCACAATATGGGGTCCGTTGTGAGGAAAGATCAAATAACAGCAATGCACAGAGTATGTCATTTATGTGAAAAGAGAACTTTATTCCACCACCATCTGTGTGTGCAAATATACAGAACGAGGTCTTGAGTGATCCATGCCAAACTCTTCACAATTGTTATCTCTGAGGGAAACAATGGGATTGCCCGAGGTGGAGAGATGCAGGCTGCGAAAGGGCCTTTGTAGGTTACTTCATGTATTTCTAATTTGTTTATTTCTTTGAGAATGAAAAACGTATTTGGGTATTAATTGCATAAAATAAAAACAATACCACTACTAATACCAACAACAAAAACAGAAGAGGGGAAGAAATTGAATTTATACCCTAATAAATAAGAGCCATAATTTTTTTTAATACACGCTTCCATCAGCAGAACACCCTGGTTTTGGTATTTGCTTTCTTTTGCTTTGCTTTTGAGTCAAAGACACTTTGAAGACTCCCAGTAGTGAGCAAGGACTCTTACAAAGAAACCTGCAAGCTGCATTCTCAAACTCGGCAAAGCAGAGGAACCCGGGAGCTTAATGGCAGTGGTGCCACCACAGGCAGAGAGGTTTCCAGTGTGAGACTGGGACCACACAGTCCGGTTCACACTCTGCCTCCACAGCTTGCCCCTCTCTCTGTGTGGGTCATTCACGTCCCCTCCCAAGTCTCAGCTTCCTCTCTGTATAGTTGAGTTAAAAGCAGGACCTTTGTCCCTCGGGATCCAAGACATTAATTCTGGACCCCCAGTGGATAACCCAAGCCCGAGATGCTTGAGTCCCTTATATAAAATGGCATAATATTTGCATATCCCCCTGTATACTTTAAATCGCTGCTAGATTTCTTATAAGACCTAACACAATGTGTGTAAATAGTTGTCAGACTGTATGAGAGTACATGACAAGGAAAAAACTGTGTGCATTTTTGGTACAGAGACAAATTTGCTAAAACATTTTCAGTCTGGTTGGTTGAATCCGTGGATGTAGAACCTGAGAATACGAAGAGCTGAGTGTGTCCACCTCACACTAGTCAAAAGGAATGTTGAGATACAAGCAGGATACATTGAATCCTTTAATGGGGTATTGACATACACATAATTTTTCTAAAAATATTAGCTATTGTTATTAAAGCACCACTCGAGTCCCAGCAGAGTGCATAATACCACCCCAAATCCAGAATGAACAAGAACATCCCAGAGTCAAGTTTCATTCAACATTGGACAAGTACTTACTGGGCATGCTCTGTACGCTGGGCATTAATGGGCCACCGGGAATGGGCACTGGTTGACATGGAATCCAGTCCTGTCCTGAAGAGCGAGGACCCAGGCTTCTCAGAGGCAGCAACATCGAAGATCAAAGCAGACAAGATAATGGAAGGAGAAACTTGAGGGCTGCTTAGCTGAAAGCAGGACTGCGGTCAGTGCCGATGATGCAGGCAGTCAGGTGGAGGTGGAAAGCAGAATGTAGCAGAGAGGCTAGTGGAGTGAGTAGAACTAAAGGACAGTTTGTTCCTAATAAATTTCTCCAACTTGCCCCGTCACCCACTCCAGAAGAGTGGTATCTCCCCACGGGGCGAGGCTGAACATGGGGGATGGGGTTGCCTGGTTTGCTGTACCCTTGATGGAAAAACATGTGCATCCGGTCCAGGGACTTTGACAGCAGCAATGAAAGGGCAACCCAGGACTGGGAGATCCTGGGGAAGGTTGGTGCCACAGATCGTGAAAAAATATCCTCGAGGATTCATTAACTTTGTTGTACAAACCACAGGCATATGAGATATGACTAAAACCTAAGTGATGTGAAACTCTCACCACACTGCCCCTTTGCAGACACTGCGAGGCTGAAATTTCCCTGAGCTTGGGTTTTCTAATTTGGCAAACTCAGATGGGCTACTGTAGTAGGAGCACAAAGTAACACAGCAGGGAACCTGCACAGCCTGGCCCAGAAAGCTCGCCAAACAATGGGGAGAAGAAAACACATCTCAGCTTTAAGCTTGGCCAGGTGATCCCTGAGGACAGTGCATTCTTGGTCCCAAAATGATGCCCAGTGAACTGATGAGGCTGGTTAGCAAGATGACCTTAAGACAATCAAGATTTACACCTATTTGATTTCTAAAATATTCAGTTACATTGACAATTTATTGTTTGTCACCTAACTTTTCTTCCTGTCACAAGAAAAACAATCCAAGGATAATCGTTATGGACTAAGCCCAAAGAAATCATAGATTAAGGAATCCCAGCACCCAGTGCTCCCACAAGCCTTGCTATCTTCAAAGACCATGCAACCATGTGTTCCGTTAAGGACTCTACTCCATCCCAGTCTAACAGATTGGATCTACAGGCAGCCTCTTCATGGACAAGCCACACGGGAAGACCCTGGACCAGTGAGCCTTACTTGAGAGAAAAATCAAGCTATAGGAACAGCTGAAGTTATAAAGCAATCACATTGTGATGAAGAAGGCAGCAAGAACAATGGAGAGGAGCCAGTGAATAATTAAATGAGAGGTAAGAAAACCAAGACCAAAGCAAAGGCTCAGGGAGAGGTCAGGCCCGTGAATCTGGAATGCACAAGAGAAGAAGCCTGTACTCTCAGAGCAACAGGGGAACCACAGTTCTGAATCTTAGCCAGGGGCCAGCTATTTCACAGACATGGGGACCTCACAATTCCCCTT
Organism: Fukomys damarensis; assembly: GCF_012274545.1. Classification (NCBI taxonomy): domain Eukaryota; kingdom Metazoa; phylum Chordata; class Mammalia; order Rodentia; family Bathyergidae; genus Fukomys; species Fukomys damarensis. The sequence goes on along the minus strand of NW_022900939.1, from coordinate 25,950,053 downwards.
ACCTGCCTGAGCTACTAGCTTCAGTGCACCTCTGTTCTTTGGAATCCAAATAGCCTGGGAAAGTAGCTGGTGCCTAGCAGAAAGCCGTGCCCTCTCCAGGCTGAGAAAACGCTGCTATTCATTCCAAAAAAACTCTGCTACTGATTTTTGTGGAACTGTGAATCATAAGCGAGACAGAGGAGGGCCTGGGGATTTAGCTCAGTGGCACAGCATCTGCCTGGCAAGCGCAAGGTCCTGAGTTCGATCCTAAATACAGGGCGTGAGGGTCGCAAGAAATGGAAATATGGGAAAAAAGAAAGCGAGCAGGATGTAGGCACCACCCCTTGGGAACCTTGACCCTGTTGTGTGCAGTTGCCTACAAAGGAGCAATGGCACCAAGGGAGAGGATGGCAAGAGGCAGGAATGGTTTACGAAGAGTCGTTGGTGGCAGATGAAACACATTTGCTCTTTTCAAAGTGATACAAAAACTGAAAGAACTTCTAGTATCTTTGTAAGAATTGACATTGTTCACTTACGCTCCAGTAGAAGTCTTTCTTTAAGCAAAGACTTCAGGTAAAATCCACTGTAAAAGACAATGAATTAGGCACTGTGAACCAAACTTTCTTCTCAGGCATCAGCGTTGCCTTCTTTGGTTTTCCAGTGATAATATGTGATTTGTATATTTTTCTAAATTCTTCCAGCCAGATTAGTACCTTTTGTTAGGAAGAGGGGAACAAGCCAAATATTTCCTTTAGAGGGGAGGCACAATTGTGTTACCAGCGTGCTAAGGATTCTTTTCTTCCTTCTCCTCCTTTTCTTCCTTGTTTCTAATTTATCAATAGTTTTTTTCTAGAAGTCAAAAAGATAACACAGATGGTACCCGACTTAAAGATATTTTAACTTCTGGCAAGCACAAGGACAAGGACCTGAGTTCGATCCCTGGTACAAAAAAAAAAAAAAAGATATTTTAACTTTACAATGGTGCCAAACATTCAGTGGAACGCTAACTTCAAATTTTGAATTTTTATCGTTTCTAAGGCTAGTGATATGCAATCTGATCCTCTCTTGAAATGTTGGACAATGACATTAAAGCCACAGCCCCCAGTCAGCCAAGTTAATGAGGGGAAACCCTGACACTATTCAGTGTACTGTGTGACTAAATGCGGTTGCTCCATAGGTTACATATAGCAAATGCATCTCCACTTACGATATTTTCAACTTAGGATGAGATCCTATAATATTTCATAGCATGAAAGCCTATAATATAGGTCAAGGAGCTTCTGTATGGAGACTTTCAACTCCAATCCTCGGAATTCATTCCCTATTCTCCTCAGGAGGAAGAGGCTGCAAGTCACATCTCCTCTTCATGGACTTCCCAGCTATTGAACTCCAGTACCAACTCTGGTTTTACATCAGTGCCTACTGCAGCTGCCTAGTGAAACTAATTTGGAGGGGATGTCAGAGTCCAGGTCTTAACAGAGGCTACATGATGAGGAAGACATCAAACTTGAACTACCAAAAGTCTTCCTCTTCTGTCTCAGGGGCTGGGATCTTTGCTGGTTTCATTGTTCTTGATGGTCCATCACACCCTGCTAAACCAGATCCAGGATTTCTACTGCCAGCCCTGGGCCCATTCCCAGAGCCGTGAGGTGAGCCAATACAAACATGGGCATGTTCCTGGTCCACAAAGATGTAACTAATTAGACATCATTGCTCTCTTCTCGTCTACCTCAGGGTATCCAATTTCTGGTACAGTATTGGGACATGTGGTAAGATTGTCAAACGTATTGTCAGACTCCTACTTCATGAAGCCATAGAAGTATTAGCATTTTCGCCATTGAGATCTCTCCTGGTTGAAATCCAGTTGGAATCAATCACAATCTTCACTGAGTTCTCTTCATATCAAGGGGTGGTTGTACACTGAATAGCTGCATCCACAGCTTCGGCCTTGGGATCTCTGAAATAATAAACTCTTCTGCCATATTAGGGTCAAGACATGTTTTAAAAAATCACTCTGTCTTCACCACAGCCCATGAAACAAAAGTAAACAGTATTACCATCATTCGAAACTTAGGTTAGTTTAGAACCCTAAAAGTAAGAAATGCAATTGAACCCTTGATTTGACCTAAATCAGAAGAGGCCTAAAATGTCAGGGAAACGAAAGGCCACTGAGCTGAGACTGATGACTCCCGTGTCCAAAGACTTCCATGGCACAATCAGACTCCTCAGAGCCAGTTGACTCTAAATGGATCTGTTCTGTTCATAATAATGCTGAACTGATCTGAAAGAGGAAGTACTCAAAAGGAAAACATTTGGTAAATATAAACAAGACTCAAATACATGTTTATTTGGAGCAGAATTAGTGCTGGAAGCAGGAGACTAGTGACAAGGAGATGGTTTCTTTTGATGACTTTATTCATTTTCAGTGGCAGGCACATAAATTATTTTTAATATCATCTCAACATAATACCATGTACTTATCTGCCCTCTAGAAGACGGAAATGTCAAAGCCATACTTTTCAAACTCCCCCACAGCAAGCGCCTATTTGACCCTAGTTGAGACTGGTCACCATCTGCCTTCTTTCAAGAATAGGAAACATTCTGGATTACAACCAACAGTTGCACCCATTTGAGACTTGACAAGAAGTCAGCGGGGAAGGTGATGCTAGGGAAGGGAGGTGGGACCTTCTAGAGACAGAGTCATTTGCTCTTCTGGGGCAGGCATGGCCAAGGTTCGTCTCTCTGGACCCAGCAGCATGTAATCTGAGCAGCTGGAGGTAGGGACCATTACAGTTCTGCTACAAAAGCCATTGTAAGGTGAATGTTTCTTCGGTTGCTCATTCCTGACTAATAGCCACACTTAGTTCCCTGGTCCTCCTGGAAATTCTGTACTAGCTCTGCTTAAACTAGCTGAGTGGATCCCACTGACTACAACTAAGACACCTAGGCACCTCCTCATCCCAGAGATGAAGTGCTACATGGACAGCCCCACAAAATAGCTGTGTAGCTGATTTCTTTTTCATTCTGTTGTCAGTTGATCAACCAAGACTCCAAGGCCCTGAAAAATGATGCTGACAGACTTGCTAATTTTACACCAAATTTTAAAAATTAACTAGACTGATCAGTCTGAAAGTTATGAATTTCCTCACAAACTCTACCCTAAAACACTTCTCATGTCTTTATGTTTAGCATCTCTGGAAGAAATTGATCATATCCTATATTTTTGTATATCAGAAGTACACTTTAACTGGCCTCAAAAGAGGTTCCTTTTAAGAGAAGAAAATATGGTATAGTCCGTAAGTCAAAAGAAGTGTTAGAAGTAAATATTTAACTATTTTACTTTAAATATTTAACTTTTACATTACTGACTTCAGGATTCTTACTATGTTTTAACATAATGTTTCAATGTTTCATAAATGTTCTCCTCAAAAGATTTTTTTTCTTTTCTGTTCTTTGTGCTGGCCATCAAACACAGGACCCGATGCACACTAAGCCATTGAGACATACCCCCAACCCCTAAAAATTATTATTACTGTTTTTTTTTTTTTTTGGTACTGGGAATCAAAGTTGGGTCCTGGTGCTTGCAAGGCAGGCGGTGGAACCACTGAGCTAAATCCCCAGCCCCTAAAAATCATTTTTAAGTAATTGCACTTACTTTTTTTTGTTTTGTTTTATTTTGTTTTGTTTTTGAGACAGGATCTCACTATGCAGTTGAGACTGACCATGTAGCCCAGGCTGGTCTTGAACTCACAGGGATCCTCCTGCCTCAGCCTCCCGAGTGCTGGGATTACAGGCGTGTGCCACCACACCCAGCTTGAAATTGCATTTATTCTTAGAGCCATATCTACACCTGCTATTTTGTATATCCTAGAAATATATCTTTATTTAAAATCAAGAGATTGGCCTGCCTCTGCAGGTTTGCAGTAAAAAAAATAACTCATACATCAATTTACATATTGAAACTTTGACCCAAACATACCAGACATGTTAAACATACAAAAGTCACTTAGTGAATAAGTAATAATGTTGGAAGAAGGGAAAATATGTTTGTTAAAAAAAAACAGGAAGTTGCTTTTATTTTGAAGTTGAATGGAGAGGGATATTGGGATTATAGGAACATGGGGGTAAAGTAGGCTTTAAAATCTATGAAAGGGGTTAGGGAATTAGCTCAGTGGTTCCGCCACCTGCCTCGCAAACACAAGGTCCTGAGTTCAATCCCCGGTACAAAAAAAAAAAGTATAGAGGAGGATGTGCATAGGTTATATGCAAATACACCATGCTTTACAAAGGACTTGAGCATCTACAGATCTTGGTACCCACAGGGTCCTAGAAACAATCCTCCCCTGAAAATATGAAGAACTGATTGTATTACTACTCATGTCTCTCTTCCGTAAACTAAACTACACAAAGAACAGTGTCTTCCTTGCTTGAAGAGTGTCATGTCCCTGGAGCCTAATAATGTGCATGGCAGGAAAACAGCTCTCTTGCATATCAGTTTTAATTTCTGGACAGGTCAAGAAGTTGCTTAGGATATTAAGATTTAGCAATAACCGAGATTTAGCAATAATCAACCAAGGGGAAATTAAATTTAGCAGTAGAACTCTAGTTGAAAACAAATCTGGCCAATTCCTCCATCAGTTTGGGGTGGGAGTGGGATGGAATCATAACTAGTCACATGTGCAGCTTACTCTGATTACTCCTACCTATTAATCCACAACAACACAGAGATTCTTAAAATTGGACTTGCAGTACCAAGTCTATAAAACAGTTTGCATTATCTACCAGTATCAAAGATAAGCATGCCTAGCGATTTTACTCTTGCTCTAACACCAATAGAAATGTATATGAAAATATCCAGACAGCATTATTCCTAATGTCCCAAACTTGGAAACAGTCCAAGGTGCACAAACTGCAGAATAGATAAATGCCGTTTGGTTCAGCAATAAAAGGTACCACAGCTACAACTAGATGCAGCAATGTGAATGAATTCTACAATGAATTTCACAGTGGTGAAAGAAGGGAGACAGGAAGAAAGAAAAGGTAAGAAAGGAAGGAAGAAAGGAGGGATGGAGGGAGAGAGAGAGAGGGAAGCCTAATGCCAAGCTAAGTGTTATATGATTCTGTTTTTATAAAACTAAAAATAAGTAAATGAAATGAAAAGCTATATAATCACCCCCCACGTATCCCAAGTCTCACTTCCGTAATTTCAGTTATCTGTGGTCAACCCTGGCATGGGCATACTACTTCACAGGGGGATGTTTTGAGGGAGAGAGAATGTTCATAACTTCTATTACAGAATATTGTGTAACTGTCCTATTTTAGTATTAGGTACAGCTGTTGCTCTCTACTGTGCCAAATGTATGAATTAATTTTTATCATAGGTATGTTTATATAGGAAAAAATATGCATCTATATAAAGTCAAGTACTATGGGCCATTTCAAGCATGAGCCAGGGGACGTGACGTATTCCCTGAAGATAAGGGAAGACACATGTGCTGTGATACATGCTTAAATGCATCCTAAGTTTAAATGTGTCTTTCCTGAGGGATGAGACTGCATAAAACTAGGGTGCTCGTCACTTTGGGGAAGGGAAAACATGAGGGGTTCTCTGCTGTTAATAAAGATTGATTGATTGATTGATTGATTTGCAAGACTAGGGATTGAAAAGAGGGCCTTTACACTGAGCTACATACCTAGCTCTTTTTATTTGTTTTGTTTTGAGACCGAGTCTCACTAAGTCACTAAGTTACCCAGGCTGGACTCAAACTTGCCATCTTCTTGCCTCGGCCTCCCAATATTCTAGGATTACAGACATGTGCCACCACATCCGGCTTAAGATTATGTTTCTTGACAAGGGCAATGGTTACATGAGTGTTCTCTTTCTGTCAATCATCTAAATATGCAGAGTAAGCATGTACTGAAAACACCTGTTCTTAGGCCCCTGTCTCAGATAATGTGAGGGTGCTGCACTTCAACAGTGAACCTCAGAGACTCAGCAGCAACTGGGCCAGCCTTGAGAACACAGCGACTAGCTCCTCAGCTGGACAGAAAGTTCTCCCTGATTCCCGGCTCATCTGCCTGGCCAACCAACACATACTCTGTAGTCTCATTTCCTCTGTCCCCTTATGCAGGCGAGGGAGCCATGGGTGGGAGACAGAGAAGCAAAGAGCAGCAGGATGTTTGTAACATCTTCTGCCCAGGAAGGGTTTAAACAAACTTTGAAACAAAGAGAGGATGGCATGCAGAAATGCATGGCAGGATCTCTAAAGTCAGAGGCTTGCATCTCCTGTCTTAGCTCTACTTGACCACTTTCTTGGTTGATCTGAGAGCAGCTGCATACGCATCACCAGACTCACTGCTGGTGACTGTCACATACCAAGGGCCATCTCTTTACACTATGGAGAGAAGCCCTATCCTGATGTGGGATGAAATCCCAGTGCTCATGCCCAGCACAGCGGAGTCCTGCTGAAGAGGCTCTGGCTGTCTGGGAAGTCACAGCTGCAAAGTGTAAGAGGATGGATGCACAGACCCCTCATCGATTCTGCCAGCCTTCTCTCTGGGTGGCAGCTCCTGGACCCCAGACTTCTCCAAGGAGTACTCCCCGCAGGGCTCTCTACTTAGCTGACCAGTGAAGAAACAGCAGGGATGTTAGGGGCTGCAGCAGGCTTGCCATGGGCTGAAGTCCACATTGAAGACCACTCAGCCAGAACTGGTCACATATACCCATTCAGCCGAGCAACTTCCATCAGAAACCGAAGTCCTGCAAGCACAAGGACCTGAGTTTGAACAAAAGAAAGAAAGAAACTGAAGTCCTAATCCCTGACACCCCTGGCCCGGGAAACTGTTGTGTGTTGTGCTGTGTTGCCTTTGGTGTGGTGTGGTGCTTAACCTCCCTCCCCTGGAGGATTTTGGTATTTGCATGCAGCAAAGTCTCCACTTTGTGCTTTTAGTCTTCTCTCCTCCATGTATTTTAAAGGTTTTAAGAACCTACATATGTATACGAGAGATTCATTCAATGTTGAATTTGGGGAACATCTAGAATCCCTATCTGTTTTTCCTGGACCCAGCAGGCAGCTTTTCCTGAAAACCCCCTATTCTGATGATTCCACCGGCCACCTTGTATTCCCCACCCACTAGTCTCAGCCCCCAGCCTCACCCAGCTGCTCCGACAAGCACCTTCTGTGTGTGGACACCCCTCCCAGAAGCAGCTTTCTGGCTGGTGCTGGTTCATTCCTAAACCAGAGAATTAAGTAAGGGTGGGCTTGGAGGGCAATGATCAAGGGCACCTTCCTCCTGTGAGTTTACTGAATTTGGAATGTCTGTGAGGAAAAAAGAATTATACATATGGAGGCATAACCTCTTTGCACACTTTCCGAGGATCTCAAGTGAAAATGTTTTAATACACAAAGCAAGAAGCACAGCAACTTTGTGGGTGGTATTATGGAAAAAGCTTTGGGCTGGGAGAAGAGAGAGAAAGATCTTCATCCCATTGTCCCTGCCAATAAATTGTTCTGGGCCTTAGGCAAATTGCTTGGTGTTCAGTTTTCTTCCCTTCTGTAAGGAAGTATTTGCATTTACCAACTGTTGGTTCCCGCTCAACAATTCTTTAAACCTGTAGATACATATTATCCATATAATATTACATGTGAGGACTACATGAGCAAAATCTTGACCTCAGAACTTGAATGTGCTTTGTCTCCAACCACCTTTTCCCTTTCTGTCCCAGGCAACAGCGAATCTCCCATGCATCTGCTGGGTCCAGAGGACCACCTGGTACTGCAACCAGTTAAGAAGTCGCGCCTTCTTTCTGCCTATTCATCTGCACCCTCTGTAATTAGCTACCTTTTCTTCCACCTCATCCTTAGATTACAAAAAGAGTAAACTTTACAGCATAACGTAACATAATTGGCATAAACAGTTCAGGTTGGGGAAATGTATGTCAGCCTGGAAAGAATCATAGCCAGGGAGAAAAATGTCCAACAAAGTTGCTATTGTTCAACCTCAAATTTAGCCCCCAATTTCCTAGAAGCCAGAGAGAAGGAAGCCCGGCAGATACAGGATTAACACCTTGAAGCAGAAACTTCACAAAGGTGTGAACCAGAGCTTTGAGGGACCGACAGCTTTTCTGTATCCAGTTCCCAAAAAGCACATCTAATGGGGATCTTCCTCTGAGAGCATCAAATGACAGAGCAGACAGTGCTCAGTGACAGTTCTGGACTGCAGTTAATGGCAGTAAACATCTGGCTTATTTTTGTACTGTTTCTCGCAAAGACCTGTGATACAATCCGTCTGTCTATGAAGAGAAAGCTGGTAATAGTCAGTGGTAGAGAGCAGAGGAGGCAGAGGAAGGGACTCAGCAGGAGACAGGGTGGGCAGATGTGCTGCTCTTGTAGGACGGTTAGAGGAGTCCTTTCTGAGTTGGTGGCATTTGAACAGTGATTTCTTGGGAGCCACCATTCAACCCAGTCCAGTAGCCAAAGGAAGCCTCTAGAGAAAAATTAGTGCCCACAATAACTGATGACTGAGGAGAAGCAAAGATGAAAGCATCAAAATCAGGAAGAGGCATCAAGCCAGAAAGCAATAAGCTAGATGGTGGCTTATGAAGCCTCAGGAGAAGGTATAACATGACCAGAGAGTATGGTTTACGGAGAGAAGGGAACAGCTTGGTACACGGTAGTTTGTAACTCTGGCTGCCCATTAGAGTCACCTGGGAACTTTAAAAAAAAAATTCAGTTAGGCCCCTCCCTCAGAGATTCTGATTTAATAGAGTTGGGTTGGTGGGAAGGCGTTAGTATTTTCTTTTAATCCCTGGCCAGGCATTCGTATTTTTTGACAGGTCCCCAAGGGATTCTAATGCACCACTAAAGTGGAGAAACACTGGTGGCCGGAAGAGAACTGGGAAGAGGAGTCAGAGCACTGGGTTCTCCTTCAGGTTCTGATGCTCATGTTGGACAAGGAAATTCTTATTTGTGAATATGTGTGTCTGGCGTGTGCACATGTGTAGGCCTGTAAGTGTGGTCAGGCTGGAGGGCCAACATTTTTCTTTATTGGACTAGTTAAGCCCCAACCCATACAAACCTACTCTTACTGCTGCTGCCAGGAGCATGTGTTCAACTTCTGCAAGTACATGCTTCTCTGATTTTGTTTTTTACCTGCCTTTATACAACCTGGATGATTCTATGCTCAGACTCGAGGATGAAGAGTTGTTCAAATTATTACAAAGTCGTGGCAATTTAAACAACTTGTCTTGGGTCCTCAGCAGAGCCATGGGCCCAGCTGATACTCATGTTTCCAGAGATTTATATTCTTCTACAGCACTCTCCCAACATCTTCTTCAGTTATTGTTGACCACCACTTCTCCAGATGCACAGTAGTTTCTCTCACCCTCTGCTCTGAACGCTCTCTTTTTGTGCCTGAACGCTGCTGAGCTGAGAGAATTTCTTTCATTCCTTTCTATTTTTGAAAGAAAGATGACATGAACAATGGCATGTGTTGCGTTGTAAGCATTATCTACCTTGGGCCTTTGGGTTTTCTTAGCCACTAAAAAGTGTTTGGGGTGGCTATATGATATCCAGAAGTACTGAGTTAAATGCATTTTAAAATCCTCTCTTTTACCCTTTTCTTTTCCTCCCCTCATGCAGGTAGCTCTCTCTGTGTCATTGCCATAAGCAAGCTTGGGCAACATGAATGAGCAGTCACGTGGGAACTGTTGGGCCAGGAGAAGACTTGTGTGGGGATTCACAGAGAGCTTTTAAAGCAGGGAAGTTTCTGGAATGCCCTGTTCTCCACAGGAAGCAGATACCATCGCAACATTTGCATCTTGTGCTCTGAGACAATCTGTTGAGTATGGCCAAGGAGGTCTTCTACTGAAAAATGGCTTTGCCATCTTGTTTGACCTTCTTACATTAAACCTGAACTAAAAAAGTCAGTTCCTCTGGAAATGAGATTAGCCAATTATCAGGGATTGAGAATTAACTGCAAACAAAAAGCAAAGTGCTATAGTTTGGATCTTAAATACTCTCCAAAAGCTCATGTATCATTAGTGGCACTATTGGGAGGTAGTAGAATCTTTAGGAGGTAAAACCTAGTGTAAGGAACTTACGTCATTGAGGGAGGGGTGGCTTTGAAGGGGATAATAGGATACCAGCCCCTTCCTCTGTCTTTTGCTTCCTGGCTGTGAGATAAGTGGCTTTGCTCCACCATTCACACCTCACCATGATAAACCTTGTCATGGGCTCACATGTAGCAGGACCAGAACCTCCAAAATTCTGAGCCCAGTCTTTTCTCTGTATAAGTTGACTATCCAAGTATTTGTTACAGCTACAAAGCTAACATAAAAAGAATAAATGAATACATCTTGGGATGGAGAAGTGGTACAGGTAGGTATAAGTCTTGGGTAACATTTTAAAAAATATCCTAAGGCCCATGAGTCTCTAAATTAAAAAGAATGCTAAGCCCTCCATGGAAAGCAAGTTACACAAACAAAAAACAAGCATATCTCATAAATTAATGTACAGTGATAGGAAAACATTGAACTGGGAATTGGAATAACCGGTTTTCAGTGTTGATTTCACCATTAAATTAGGTATGTGACTTTGGGTTAAACATGCAATATTTTCAGGACCCACATTTTCTCACCTATAAATGAGGAAGTTGGATTAAAAGGTATGATGACTTTCTACATAAGCCATAATCTACATCCATGGGATTGAGCTGGAAATTAGATAAGAACTTATATTCACTCCAGGCATTTAGCTAGGTGTTTGAAATATGTTTTCTCAATAAATTTGCACAAAATAATGGCACAGTTTCTGCCTTCCTCTACTCATCCTATAGTCAAGAACACCGAGGCTCCCCAGGTTAAATATCTGCCAAGGACAATACAACTAATAGAAGATGAATTCATCCAAGCTTATTTGACTCTACAGCTCACTAAAACGTGATTCCTGGGCTGGGGATTTAGCTCAGTGGTGCCACCACCTCAGGAAGGTCCTGAGTTCGATCCCTAGGATCAAAAAGAATATAAAACGTGATCCCTTATTTATGAGTTGTAGCGTTAGCTGTAACATAGGGCAAACTTTTCACAGAGATGGATACTCAGCATAAGTTTTGTAAATGAGTGACTGTGGAATCAACAGTTATCAAAGGTTCTTATAAGAAATGATAAATATGCTAATTTGCATGACTACAGTAATCATTTCACTAAACACATTTGCATCAAGAGAGATAGTATGGGGCAGGGGATTTACCTCAGTGGCACCACACCTGCCTAGTAAGCACTAGGTCCTGAGTTTGATCCCCAGTACCAGGAAAAAAAAAAAAGAATGAGAGAGAGAGGTAATATCAATATGTTCATTCAACCAAGAGGACCAAATATGTTCAACAACAATATGTTCAATACATTCACACAACCAAGAGGACCAAAGTCAAACAACACATTCCCATCCCACCAACAGGCTGGGTGTTGATCACATGGTGTGTGGCTGTCATTTGGAAGCCTTTGCCTTCCTCTGCTCTATACTTATGGAGAAAGGTGAAAAAAACTGGAGAAAATTCCACCTTTGCAGAAATGTTTAATGACATCTCTTGCAGACTGGGTTATTTGTCTTTTTATTTTGAATTGTAATCATTTTTTATATATTCTGGCTATAAGTCCCTTATAGATATCTGATTTGCAAATATTCTTTCTCTTTCTGTGGATTATCTTTTCACTACAATGATGGTGTCAAGAATGTCAATGATTAACCGGGAGTGATGGCACACACCTACAATCCCAGCACTCCAGAGGCAGAGGCAGAAGGATCACCATGAGTTCAAGGCCAGCCTGGGCTACACAGTGAGTTCAAGGCCAGCCTGAACTATGTAGTGAGACCCTGTCTCAAAATAATAATAATAATGTCAATAATTGATGGTATCAAGTTTTGGTAACACATAAAACTTTTATTTATTTATTTATTTATTTATTTATTTATTTATTTTGGTGCCAGGGATCAAACTTGGATGAGAGAAACACAGCTAAATCTCCAGCCCACAAAACTCTTAATTTTAACAAAGCCCAATTTTTTGTTTGTTTGTTTTGTACTGGGGATGATTGAACTCAGGCCCTTGTGCTTGCAAGGCAGTTGGCAGAACCACTGAGCCAAATCCCAGGCCCAACAAAACCCAATTTCTCTATTTTTTTTTTCTTCTATTGCTTACACTTCTGGTACCATTTTTCAGAAACTGTAGATGGTCCCAAACTTACAATGGTTCAGCCTATAGTTTTTTGACTTTACGATGAGTTTATCAGGCCACAATCTCATTGTTAAGTAAAGAGCATATGAATTTATAGTGGTTGGACTTAATAATTTTCCAATTTTTGATGGGCTTATCAGGATGTTAAATGCATTTTTTTCTTATAATAGGTTTATAAGAATGTCAAAGAGCATTTGTATTGGCTAATCCAAAGTCACAGACTACTATTTTCTTTGAAGAGTTTCATATTCTTAGTTCTTATATTAAGACAATGATTTAGCTTTAGTTTATTTTTATGTATGGTTTAACAAAAGGTACACATTCGATCTTTGGTATGCAGCTACCCAGTTGTCCCAGCACTGTTGGCTAAAAAGACCAGTTGTGGTATTTAATTTTACGTGTCAACTTGACTGGGCCACAGGGTCCCTGGATACTTAGCTAAAATTATTTTGGGTATATCTGTAAGCAAGAGATTCTGGATTTGAATTGATGGGACTGAGTAAAGCAGACTGCCATTTCCAGTGAGTAGGCCTGATCTAATCAGCTGGAGGCCTGACAGGAATGAAAGATGGGACAAGGGAAAATTGGCTCTCCATAACTGACTGATCCCAAGCTGACAGGCTGACCAGCCTTCTGCATTCAGACTGGAATTTAGACCACCAGCTCTGCTGGCTCCCAAGCCTTTGGATTTAGACTTGAACTTGAATAACATTTGCTTTCATAGATCTGGAGCTTCTCATTCTCCATAATTGCAAGAACTAATTCATCATTTTAATATATTTCTCTATCCTATTGTTTCTGTTGGTTCTGTTTCTCTGGAGAGGCCTGTCAAATATACCAGTCTTTCCTCTGGACCTCTTCATTGTTGAATTCCCTAGGTCCCAGGCCAAAAAAAGAAAAGAGCACATTGATAAATGTAGGTGGGAGGTGTCTGAGAGAGGACTCGCAGTGGCCACCCAAGGAAGTGAAGAAGAGGGAAAAAGTGGGCTATGGGGGTTCCTGTGGCTGGGATGGCACTTCAAAGTTGCTCCAAGTTCAGGATAGTAGACTGAGTTTTGGTGAACCACCCCCTGTCACAATGGGGCAAGAAAAGGGAAAGTTTCTCATCTGAGGCCCATTCCCCAGAAGTGGTTCAGCTGAATTGTCATCAGCCCACATTCCTGGCAACTTGGAGTGTCCTCTAGGGGATCTGGGCCACCCAGAACAACATCCAACACACCTTTCATGTTTGCCCAAGTCAACTGAAAATTGGGGGAATTCTCTACTAAATCAATCAAGAAATCAAGTGATCCTCTTTGGTCTGCGGGGAGGTCTTCCTTAACTGTCTAAGAACTTCAGCAAGCAACACTCAATAAGAAAAAAGAATCGCCTCATAAGTGATGAAAGAATTTTGCAGCAACTGGTAAGAATCCTGAGAAGCTAGTGTTTAGATATGTGAACAAAACTTCTAAGGCATATATACAAAACACAGGAGTTCAAAATAAAGACTTTCATGCACACAGACAGAAGACTGACAGACTGGCAAGAAAGCCCATAGTTCTCATGGCAAATATAGTAGGTTACAGCAGCTCTCAACTTGTTTATTTTCCCATTAGGTACAGCCTTCAAAGGCCCTTAACGTGGTACACTGAAGATCAAAGTCCATTTCTTCAAAGTAGGAAAAAAACCCAAAAACTACAGAAAGAACTATTCCAAATATACACATGTTGTGAGTCGTGAATATTTTCCATTTTTTATTGTAGGAAAATAAGTTGAAGGCAGGAAATAATTCTAGGTGATAGAATCAATTGTGTACATATCATTGTCAAGAGAAAAATCCAAGTTCAACACAGTGTTAGCCTGTCTAAACAGAAGCTTTTTGAATCTAGAATAAAAGTGACCACCTCACTTCCAATAGCTTTTGCTATTTCATTGGACATATTTGAAAAGACCATTTTCTCAAAGAGTCTTACAGCATATTGAACAGACTTATAGATACCAAAGTATTTTTGCAGTGAGTCCCACATCTTACATATTTTCCCCCTGAAGCTAACAGACCCTATGAAAAGTGCTATTTCCCTGTCCTCCTAACCCATTGCAAATAGAGCTCAGATTAAAGGACTTCTGGTAAATTATCCTTGTGCATACAGGAAAAGAAAAACCACACACCATGTTCTTGAAATTCCTCCAACAGAAAAGTATTCCTAAACAGGACACATTCGGCACACATTAATTGTTGGTCTTTTGTGTGGCAGGTATTGTGTCAAGCATTAAGAATACACATGCCACAAGTCACAATTCCAACTTGGGCAGTACAAGGAACACCGATGATTCCAATGCTGAGAAGGAAATCCCAAGACAACATATACAAGGGACAATCATGCAGTGCTTTGGAAACCACCTGGCCACTCCTGTGGGGGTGGGGGGTGTTAGAGAATGAGAAAAAAATTTCATGGCAGTAACGGCTCATCATGAGCTTTGTCTTAGAGAAGGAGCAGGAGAGGGTGGAGATGGGTGAAAGGTCTTGGAAGGGGCCCTCCTGGCTTGGGAAATGATACCTGCATGCCACTCTGTTGTTAAATGTTAAGCAGAAGGCAGAGTGGAAGAAGAGGAACTGGAGAGGTGGAAAGAAGACAGTCACAGAGGGAGTGGTAATCAGTTTTCCACCATAACAGCAAATACCTGAGATAATCAACTTATTTAGGTTTATTTTGGTTCATGGTTTGGGGGATTCAGTCCATGACCAACTCCCACACACACGTTTTGGGCTTGTGATCAAGGAGCATAGCAGAGAACACATGGAGAGGCAAAAAACTCATAGCTGGGAAATTAAAAAGAAGAAAAAGAAGCCAAGATTTGGGTCCCCACAACCTCTTTTGAGGGTATAACTCTCAGTGACCTGAAGACCACCCATTAGGTAAAGCTCCAAGCTGAAAACCAAGCCTTTAACACAGGAGATTCTGGGGCTTATTCAAGATCCAAACTACAGCAGGGGGTTTTGGATGGCATGTTCAGAAGCTCAGGCTCATTGAAGAGTAATATGACCAGATTTGTGTTTTAAACCACTTGTCCTGGAAAATTTATGAAGGAAGGATTTACAGGGGATGCTACAAAATTGAGAACAGTACAGCATTTCTTATAGTAGTGCAGGCAACAGATGGTAAGAACCAACTTCATCAAGCAGGAACATTTGGAAATTAGGTGAGAGGTAAATGTGAAACCTATTTTAGAAGCCATAGGAAGAATGGGTTACTGACACACTTGGGAGTAAGGAGAAGAGAGCTATTAAGTACAGTTCAGGAGAAATTAAATATGAGGCAGGAGCTAGCTAAGGAAATGCCTGGAGAAAGGAAGGAGGGAGAAGGAAAAAAGGAAGTGGGCCTTGGACCCCACTTGTTGGGATGAGATTCATTTTCTAAGTTAAACATTAGCCCAGGATAAGGATGCCCAGGTCTAAATACAGGATAAAGTATTGGTGAGTGACACAAACCCTCCATGTGGAAACAGGTCAGAAAACTACAAGTCATCCTTGACAAACCCTTCTTCCTCTCTTTCCAGAACTACACCATCCCTAAGCTCTGTCAACTTGACATCCTGCATACCTCTGGAATCTAGTCACTCTGTCTCTCTAGACCAAGGAAATTCCATCTTTTCCCTGGACTCAACGATAGCCTACTAATTATCTGCCTTTACCTTATCCTTGCTTGTCCTCCAGATGCTAGTCTTAGTTTTGTTGTTTGGTTTTTGAGGGGGTTTGTTTTATTTTGTTTTTGTTCTTTTCAAAGTGCCAACTCTATCATATTTCCCTTCCATATGAGGTTCTTGATTGACTTCCTGAGAAAGACAGGATAAAGACAGATCTCCTTAAATGGCCCTTAAAGCCTTCACAACATGGCCTCCACTTATCTGTCCAGCTTCAGCTGGCCCCATTTTCTCCTGCTCTCTTTTCTTGAAATTCCTTCAGATCCTCATGTATACTATCTTCATCCCACACCAGGGTATTTTCACTTGCCATTTCCTCCACTGAATGAGTCCGGCCAAGCCGACCCACTGATCCTAGTCAACTCCACTCTCCATATCTGAGCTTGACCACGCCCTCCAGGCCAGATGCCACTGTTAGATGAGTTCATGGAACTGTACTGCTGTCCTTCAAAGCACATCATCTCACTTCACGAGCATGCACATTCTTTCTTGTAGACACTCATTTGTGTATTCCAACAAATAGAAATCTGTTTCCTTCCCAATGGACCATGAGCCCATCTGTTCTGTGATTATTATTATATACTGATGCCTAACTCTGCACCTAGCACCTGTAGGGATTCAGTAAATATTTGTTGAAGTAATGAATGAATATGTGGGTGCATTTCTGTCTGTAATGTCTGTTTCCCAGGACTTAGGAATCATTACTCAAAACAATCTCCAAGAAATAATACTACATATTGACTCCCACTTCTCGATTATCGCATAAGATAAAGCAAAGCATGCGCATAAATACTCTTTGACAAGGTGTTTAATTATTGCATTTTCACCCCCTTTAAGTTGCATTGAAAACCTGGAACAACACTCATGTAAAAATTCCAATGACTCTGTTTCTGCAGGCACCCTTCCTTCCCCCCACCAAGCATCCAAAAGAAGGAATCAATGAGGAATGGCAAATCAAAGCCTGTTTCATGTTATCCTTTACCTTAACACATGATATGAACGCTCTGTAATAAAACAGGGTGAAAATTGTTTTGAAAATGTTACTTTGAGCAATCTACATGTCACAGAAAGTTATTCAAAATACTGCTGACTATTGTAGAATTCCAAAAGGCCAAGGAGTGCTTTGTAAATATCTTTTATATAACATAACTATACTTTACCTAGATCTTTCCTCAACCTTTCAGAGTGAAGGTTTTATTGATCTTGTTGCCAAGGCACAAGCTCAAATACTTTCCATCCAATAGTGATAAATGTTCCTCAGACAATCGCCAGCTTCAAACCTTTCATTAAATATTTCTTCTTAACTAAGTAAGAAATAAGCAGTTTAAAGCAAGCCAAGAGATTGAAACTCCAATGTTTAAAGACATTATTGTTCCCGTTTTGCTTCGAAGGAGAGATTTATGTTTAAAGAGAGTTTTGATGTTTTCCATACAACCTTCTGAGATTAGCTCTAGATAACAGAATTTTCTGTTGTTGAAAGGTGAAGAAAGGCAAGTAGCACATCTGGAATTCCTGCTGCGGAAGAAACCTGTGTGAACAATATTTAATCTTTTTATCACAGCAGTTTCTGAACAGGTGTTCTGCAGACCCACTATGCTGATTTTAAAAAATGCTGTGGAGGACTCAGTTGGTTAAAAGGCCTCCCATCTTGCATGCAGAAAGATTCCTTCTAATAATGTCAGGAATAGGATCCATATGGAAAGATATATCTGAGTTGAGCATTCATAAGGAAAACTCGTTCCCTGTGGTCAAGAGGTTGTTTTAAGGTAGGTTTCCCCAAAACAGACCGCAAGGAAGCATATGGGTACAAGTAGCTGTTGATCTGGGAGTAGAAAGTGAGAAAGTCCCATAGGGAAGGGAGAAAAGGAAGAGAAAACAGTTGGTAAAAGTGCACTAACACAAACACCATCCTGTGGGAGACAGGAGCTCAGTCCCACTGCGAACATCAGGGCACCAGAATCAGAGTTCTCTCAGTTATGAGGCAGGAGGGCTGGGGTGTTTACAAACCAACCAGTTTTTCCCTGAAAGCTGCTTCCAGAGCTGTTCCTTCCCTTGCTTTTCCAGCCTGCTGTGTGACGGCCAGAGAAATCCCTCAGCAAAGAAGCACAGATGCTGACAGCTGGAAGTTGGGCCGTGTGTTCTGAAGACGTAGGAAAAGGTTTTGGGTAGGCACCAGTAATATCTGCTACACGGATGAGCAGTACAAAAATAATTCCAATTTATTGAGTACTCACTTTGTCACATTTATGACTTTGTTTTCTAATTTACAACAACCATCTGAGGTAGGCATTGTTATTAAGATCTTAAGGCTAAAGTGTGAGTGTAACTAGCTTCTCCGAGGTCATGCACTAGCACACAGCGTGAGATATCTGGCTTCAGAGTCTCAGTTCTGAACCACAACCCTGTTCCAGAGGGGCTCTCCCTGCCTCTCAATAAATGCACACAGACCCCCCCCCAATTCCATATGCAGTGGAGCTCACTCAAGATCAATGTGTTCTTCCTGACTCTAGGACACAGCACTCTTCGCCTTTGCTGGTTCTTTCATGTTGGCATCGAAAGCTGTGCCAATTATTCAACAGTCAGTTGACCAAATACAGGACAACTTTGTGCAGGGTAGCAGAGCTCTATGAGCCTTTGACTGAAACTTCCAAATGAACATTCCATGTGGCCCAGGGCTCAGTGAGAAAGGTTTAATGAATCTCCCTGGTGTATGACGAAAGGCAGGCTGAACCACCCAAGCTTGAACACAATTATAAGAGGGTCGTCCCAGTCCTGCAGGGCACAAAGTAGCTGTTATCTGAAGTCGGAAAGGAATTTCCTGAAATGGCTGGTAATGGTACAATGAAGCACATCGTAAAAGCTTACTATTCCCTCCACCCTAGTCCCTGATCTCAAAGACAAACTTGGACTAGTTAGCGCATTGATTTAGACTGTGAAATTATTTTCAGAGGTTTTTCCTCCAACAGAGAAAAACACACCTACCTAAAATAACCCCCTTTTAATAGACTTATTATAATAAAGGGCTTCATTTTATGATACTTGCTGTCTATATACTCAGAATGAATTCGGACCAACCAAATACCCATCCTTCTGAGAAAGCATACTAATGACCCCCTATCTGTTCATGCATTTAAGTCACAACCTTTTAATTTGGTCTTGAAAGAAAAAAACCTGAATTCTTTGAAGGTTACAGTGGTCTTCATTTTTCTCTTTTATAATTGTCCAAAGAATCCCCCTAGGTTCTTTTGATTCAATGAGAGGTCCACTCCTAAGAAGGGGGGAAAAACCCATTTGCCCTGTAATCATCTTTAAAACTACAAAACTATTAAAAGATATTCAAGAGATAATCATACTCCATGCAGAATCAAGTCTTTAGGCAGGGGAGCTGGAAGTTCAGCAGACACATGTCCTGCTGTTTCTGCCTGATGAGGGTGAACCATGTCTGCCATGCAAGTTACCTGCCAGAGTTTGTGTACTCTGGGTGGAAAATAATCTGTGTGATCAGACTGCATTGTCTCAACAATTAATTAAAAGGACTATTGCTGCAGATAGACATCTGGAACAACTTGAAAATTAAATCAGAGCAAGATACCTCAGGGTCCCCTGACATCACTTCTTCTAGAGGGAATTTGGTTTCTTATGTCCTTAATGTAGACATTATGAAAGGGTGGGTTTATAGTAGGATAAAAGAACTTTTAAAGTATTATTGAGAGGAAACCACAAAAAAGTGGCCCAGGGAATGATGAGTTTGGGGGACTTCTCCAAATAACTTTTCCTTTTTTCCAGATTTGCTCAGACATGCTTTTCTGAAGACTGACTCAAACATGCAGAGGTTCTTGCTTCTTTTTACCGGATGCTCTTCCTCTACTAAAAACATTCTTATCACTAAAGCATTGGAACAGCTATAATTATGAGATGAACTAGACAGAGTTAATATTCAATAATAAATAATGGGGTGAGGGTGGAGCTCAGTGGCATAGTATTTGCCAAGCATGAGGGAGGGCCAGAGTTCAATCCCAACACCACAAAATAAAACTAATAATATTAACTTCTGAGTCATGAAAACTCAGAGTACATGAAGGTTCATGACAAGTTTGTGCTATGAGGCCAAAACCCAAAGTATTGTAGTTAGCATCATCACTGTTACAAACTTGCTCATAGGTTGTGCCTACCAAGTTACATCTGCTCAAATCAGCCATGCTGGGTGATAATAGCATTGGGCTATGCTAAAAAGATGGTAAGAAATAAGACAGTTAAGGTCTGAAAACAAATGGACAGGTGTTAAGCTATGGTTTATCTCCCACCTCTTCCCATACTCGATCTTGGTTGATAAATGATAATGCAAAGTAATTAGAAATAACATATTGGTATGGAAAGGTTTTTTTTTTTAATTTAGAAAAGCTGTTGAGACAGCAGAAGTTTGATAGGCTGCCTTTTACGTGGAGAAAGGAGTACACATACATATAGTCATAATTATATGTAAAATGATCTTAACAAAATCCCCAAATGATCCCTCCCTGTAGAGAAGGTTAAAGGCATTATATTACAATGACACATACATGTCCATGCTTATAGCAGCATTGACTCGCAATGGCTAACTCTTGGAAAGGGCCTATATGGCTATCAACAGATGAATGAATAAAGAAAATATAGCAATAGATGCAATGGGGTACTGCTGCTATACAGCCATAAAGAAGGATAAATTTGAATCATCTGTAGGAAAATGGATGCATTCTGTGATCATAATGCTAAGGGAAATAAAATAGACACCAAAGGTTAAATACTGTAATCTCATAGTTTCTCTTATATGAGAAACCCAAAGTACAAACAATTTAAAGAGAAAAATAAAAGATAGATGATAACAAACAGACAGGTAGATTTTGTAGAAAAAAGGGAATCTGGGGATGGGAGAATTAAAAAAAAATCAAGATGTGATATGTATATGTACTAATTCCCCACTCTGAATATATTCACCATGTTTTACAAATAGGTAGTTACAATAAAAGGAAAACATACATTCATACAAAGTTTTGTACATGACTATTCACTCACAGAAGCATTATTCATCATAGCCTCCCCTCCAAAAGAAAAGAGGTTAGTGAGGATACTTCCTGTTCATTCTATGCCTTTTTGCACTCACTGGCTTTTTACCATGGACATGAATCCTCCTTTTGAAGTACTGACTAGCAGGGTGACTGTCTGGATGCAGCAGCCAAGGAACAAAAATCCAGGGTCCAGAGCATATGGTGCACAGATAGTGAGGCAAGTCTGAGACTGAGTCCTGCATACAGACACAGAGCAAAAAAATGAGGGAGGGAGTGGGGGAGGAGGAGGAGGAGGAAGAAGAAGAAGAGGAGGAGAAGGAGGAAGAAGAAGAAGAGGAGGAGGAGGAACAAGAAGAAGAGGAGAAAGAGGAGGATTTTTTTTGGGGGAGGAGGAGGAGGAGGAAGAAGAAGAAGAGGAGGAGAAGGAGGAAGAAGAAGAAGAGGAGGAGGAGGAACAAGAAGAAGAGGAGAAAGAGGAGGAAGAAGAAGGGGGGAGGAGGAGGGGAGGAAGAGGAGGAGGAGGAAGAGGGGGAGGAGGAGGGAGGGGTGGGGAAGAAGAGGAAGAAAAAGAAGACACTGAGCAGCAGCACTGGGGTATTTATGCACCAATTTCTGCACATCCACCATCTGCAACAATTAGACTCTATTGAAAACTACCGGGAGAGAAGGTTTATTGATTCCTAGCACTTTGAGGCAGTAGGACTTGGTCTGTTGGGAGAGGCAAGAATCCTCAGGCCTCAGATGCAGACAAAAAGGTTGGAGACTGACAAAGCACACAGCATCCCCAAAGGCCCCACTTCATGAGTGTCTTCACACAGCACCATCCATGCCTCGGTGACCCTGGCAGGTACCCTAGGGACAGCTCCTGGTGTTCTTACACCATGAGTCTGATTAGGTGGAATTTTGCCTATGCATTTATGAAACACTGTGGGAGCAACAAAGCAAAGGAAGGGGCTGGAAAAGAGGGTGGACACTGAGCCTTAGACACTGGGGACAGACTTGAACTCCATGTGCTGTCACTCACTTACCCGGTCACATCACTCTCTGTTGTGATCTGACCTGCACCTGAATGTTCTTCTACCCGAAATGATTGGCAGATGCTCTCTGCCTATCAAAATCAGCTCTTGAAATGGCAACTGCTTCTCATGTCTTTATTAGAGGATGCAGATGGTTCAGTTAGGGCATATTAATAATGTCTTTAAAATGAATTTTCTTTCTAAGCTTTGGTGTGTGGTCTTGAGGAACAGAGAGGAAGGTGGGTAAGGAAGAGCAAGTCCTCATATGAGTTTCTTATTGTTGCCATCATAAAGGACTCCAAACTTGGTTTAAAGCAATGCAGATTTATTGTCTCACAGTGTGGTAGCTCAGAAGCTCAAGGTATATCTCACTGAACTAAAACCAAGATGTCATTAGGGCTTTGTTCTTCTTGGCAAACTTCCAGGAAAATCATTTCCTCCCTTTTTCTAGCCCCCAAAGGCTGTCATAATCCTTGGCTTGTGGTCTCTTCCTCTACCTTCAAAGTCAGCCAACAGAGGGCCTCCACATCATACAACTCTGATCTCTTCTTCTGCCTCCCTTCACCTGAGACCTTTTCCTTACATTGAGCCTAATGGCATAATCCAGAGTAATTGTCCGTAACTGTAAATTACACTGGAAATGTCCCTGTTTCAAGTAACATATTTCCAGGTTCCGGGGAATAGGGCATGGAAAGCTTTGGGTGACCATTAATTCTACCTCCCACAGGCCCCCTAAAAATACTTTTATTAATGTCCTAATTTTTTCTAAAATGGATCTTGAGTCTATGCCATCTCAGTTATTCTTTTTAATCTGTGTAATTTTTGGAACTCTAACATAGTCACGTATGACTCTTACCTCATTTGCCCTCTTAAAGTTCCACTGGATTTATTTCTCATTTAAATTTTGATAATTTTTAAAGCGCAACTGTGGACTTCCACAGGAAACAGTATAATCAAAATTCTACCCCAAGATGTTAGAAAATAGGTAAAGAAGAAAATTTTATAGTGAATTCAATACTTCTGCAAAATTAAAGGCTGAGAAATGCGAAGAATGCAAGCCCTAGTCACAGAGCTGGCCAGTGATACAGCAAAGATTTGATTTGATTCTAAGCTTTCAGGGCATTTCCCATGGCATAGTGTTATCTCTGGACAGCTCTTCCACCTAGAAAACATTATTATTATTTGTCTAATTCAAGTAAATATCTTGGTTCCGATATTCTTCCTGTGCCTCTTTCTTACCATCAAAGCCACAAATTTATTATATATAAGCTGAATCTCCCAGGCTTGAAGCTAGGTGGATGAGGACATGTGACCCATCTGTTATGGCTTGTATCTATCTGTCCCCTAAAACCTCATACTGTCATAGGTGGGGTTTTTCAGAGGTGACTGGACCTAGGAAGTGTGATGCTGGGATTAAGGATACTCAACCCTGGGTGTGGGTGGCGCTAATCAATAGGCTTACAGCCTGGACAGAATATAAAGGTACAGAAAGAACCTGCTGCTGCTGCTTCCGCCTGCCTTGATTTGCCATGTGTTATTTTTCGTCCTTGATGCCCCTCTGCCGTGCCTCTTTGCCTTGGAGCTAGCCAACTATGGACTGAAACCTCTACAAACTGTGAGCCAAAATAAACCTTTTCTCCTTAGCTTTGTGTGTTGCGTATTTTATCTCAATAATAGGAAAAGTAACTAAGACATCATCCTATCCAATATGGGAGCCATTCTAGCCACAGAGATATAAGCACAAGTTCATTGGGTGTGACTTCTAGAAAGGCCATTGCTTGCTTAAAGAATCAAACTAAAGGAGTAAGCACATCTTGCCCTTCTTCCTGTATGAAGCATGACTATGATGCCTAGGGATGTTGTTTTTGAAGCATAAGGACAGCATGTGTAAGGGTGGCAGAGCAGAAGGGGATGAGGACAAGGAGGTCTGTGACAACATCATGGGACCACTGTACCTACCATGCATCACTTATCAACAGACTTCTGGTGACACGAGAAAAAGAAATCTTTCCTTGCATTAGCCGCCCCAGTCAGGATCTATTGATGCTTCTAAAAGCAATCTTAATTAATCCAGGTTAGGTTCACAAAGGCTAAGGTTGAAATAGGAGTCTAATTACAGATGTTCCTCAATTTAGGATGGGGTTAGGTTCAAATAAAACCCTTGGTAAGTTGAAATTATGAAGTCAGAAACATATCTGTTACCCCTAAGGTACTATACATAACAGCTTAGCAACCACAGCACACAGTGTGGCATATTGGTGGTTTTCCCTTGAGACCTTGTGGCCAACTAGGAACTGCAACTGCTCAGTACTATCAGAGAAGATTCTGTCCCATTCTGCAAACCCAGGAAACGTTCAAAACTCAAAATGTGGCTTCTACTGAATGCATATTCTATCTCAAGAAAGGTTAGAAATTCGAGATGTAAATATAGTTTCTACTGAATGTATATTGTTTTTACACTATCATAAAGTTGGAAAATTGTAAGTCGTATGATGGTAAATCAGGACGGTCTGTATATGAATGTTTTTGATGAGGAAAGGGTGGGATTATAGCTTGAATTCTCCTTAATGACTACTCTTTGTCATTATCTTTACAGAAGAGTAACCCAACTTTCTGTTTCCCAGTCTACATATGTAAGATTTTGATTTCACATACCTTGTGCTTTCTCATTCACACCTTGATTTTGTATTTTGTTGCAAAGGATGTGGTTCTTAACTAATTGTGTTACAGTATATATATATCAAATTGTGGATTTTAGATCAAAAAGCAACATTTTCCCAGCAAGATTTCAATACAGTTATGCTCAATAAAAATTGACTTAGTAGGACTCGGGGATGTAGCTAGGTGGCACAGCACCAGCTTGGCAAGCGTGAGGTCCTGAGTTCAATTCCCAGCACGTACGTGCACACACACACACACACACACACACATAAAAATTGACTTAGTGTATTAACATTTCTCTAGCTCCAAGTCCGGCTATTTTCAACTGATATGCTAGCAAAAATACTGGAAGGAATCCATATGTCGGGTGTTGTAGATAGAAGCATTTCCATATATGTTTTTAATATTTGTTTTGTGAAAATAAATTATTTTTAAAAGATATAAGCATAGGGCCAGGGATTTAACTCAGCAGTGCCACTACCTGCCTCGCAAGTGCAAGGTCCTGAGTTTGATCCCCAATATATATATATTTTTCACATATATCACTTTCATACAGGTAAAAAATAAGCATATGTCAAAGACGTTTTTAACTTAGTAAAGAATGAGAGGCCCAGTAAGATATTACAAATGAGTTAAGGAAACATTGAGGTACCTTATAGATAATGTGATGAAGAGTGTTGAATTTGCAAATAAATGCAAAAACTAGTTAAACTGGAAACTCTCTACAAGGTAATAACATATATCACTTTCATACAGGTAAAAAATAAGCATATGTCAAAGACGTTTTTAACTTAGTAAAGAATGAGAGGCCCAGTAAGATATTACAAATGAGTTAAGGAAACATTGAGGTACCTTATAGATAATGTGATGAAGAGTGTTGAATTTGCAAATAAATGCAAAAACTAGTTAAACTGGAAACTCTCTACAAGGTAATAATAATATTTCATCCGAATATTTTTTATTTCCATAGATAATAGCCATTTGACTACTATCAATCTTCTAACCTTTATAGAGCTATAAAATAGCTCAAAGAAACAAAAGTCTAGAGCTCTCACCAAACCATATGTCCCAGAAGCACCCACTAAATAAAATCTTGTTTGAAGAGTTGAAGATATCCAATAATTTTATGGCCCATTTCAGAGTCTTTCACATTATTTCTGTACAGTATATTTATTTTCCCTCATTAGACATCTAAGGGCTCAGCCTCTAAAGGAAATAGGACAAATTATATGTTCAGTAAAAAACTTATACAATAAAAACCAGAAAAAAAATTTGAAAGAAACTTAATTAAAGTACCATGTTCTCCAAATAAAGAAGAGTGTTTAGGTGATTAAAGCCAAAGAAACTTTTTGACCATTTGTATTTGGGAACTAATGCAAAATAAGGGTTCTATTTTCATCTTATTTACCTGGTTTTTTGCTTCTGTCCTCATATTTGCTGAGTAGACCAGAGTATACTGTGTTTCAACTGTCCTGGACCTCCACATTATGTTTCAAAAATCTTAATTGCAATGACATTCATGAAATGACATAAAATTTGTACCAAAGCTGTTTCTGGGTGAATACGCAGAAGTAGTTTAAAGGCTTGATTTTTGAAGACTAGCTGCAAAACATAAAAGATAGTACTTCCAGCCATCTATGTGTTTGTTCAGCGTAGACCTAGCTCCCTCGAATATGCAGATCAGGTCAGAATCTCTCTGCTAAAATTAGATTTAATATGAAGGTGCTGCCTGACCAAAAATAACATTTGGGAATACCTAACATACCTTTGCACCTGTAAGGAAATACACAGAGCTGAGGCTCCATGTTCATAGCAGCATTATTCAAAATATCCTACAGATGGAAGCGGTCCATCAGTGGATGAATGGATAAACAAAATGTAGCACGTACTCTTCGTGGAGTGCTGTTCAGGATTAGAAAAGAAGGAAATTCTTAAGCATGCTTCAATGGGGATGAACCTCAGGGACATTATGCCAAGTGAAATCAGCCAACCACAGAAAGATAAGTACTGTAATATGCAATTCCATTCAGATAAGAGACCTAGAATAGTCAAATTCAGAGACAGAATGGGAGTTTGAGTCTGAGAGTTGGAGGGCAGATAAAGAATCAATGTTTAATCAACACAGAATTTCAGTTTTGCAAGAAATTAGAGTCCTGGAGATGGATGGTGGTGAGCCCAGCACAATCATGCAAATATACTTAATGCCACTGACCTGCATACTTAAGAAAAAGTTGAGGAAGCCCCAGAAAACTCTAGATTTTTAAAATGTTATACGCTTTGGTGCCTTAGACAGTGAGTACCGTATTGGCTTCCATTACATCCCTATGTAGTATATGCATTAAATGCAGGTGAAATGGGGACAAGAAAAACAGAGGGGGGAAGGGAAGAAGGAAGGAGAGGGAGAGGGACAGGGAGAGGGACAGAGAGAGACAACAAGAACATGAGTTGGATATGGATGAGGTGGCACAGGCCTGTAATCCTGGCACTCTGAGAGGCTGAGGCAAAAAGATTGCAAGTTTGGCCTCATCCTGGATACCTAGCAACTTAGCAGACTCTCTCTCAAAATACATAATTTCATAAAGGGCTTGGATGTAGCTCAGTGTGAAGACCCTGCATTCAGTCTCCTGTACCACAAAAGAAGAGAAAGAGGAAGAAGAGGCAAAAGAAAGAGGAAGAAGGAGGAATTCTGGAAAGAAATAACAGTACTTAAAAAAAAGAAATATCAATAATTGACTAATTCAATCAAAAATATGTATTGAGAAACTTTTGAGAGAAATACTTTATGGTCATAAAGATAAACAAGAAGATCCTTATCATCAAGGAACTCATAGGCTAATAAAAGAGGCGATGAACAAATGTATATTTCAGATAGCAAATATCAGGAAACCTACTTCAAACAGACTTCAAGAAAAATGGGACTGCACAGGGCCATTTAAATACAAAGTCAAGCCAGTCGTGGTGATGCACAACTGTAATCCCAGTTCTCAGAAAGCTGAGGCAGGAGGATCACTGTGAGTTTGAGGCTAGCCAGGGTTCCATAGTGAGTTCCAGGCCGGCCTGAATTATATAACAAGATCCTGTCTTCATACAAACATACGTACGAAGTCAATGCCTGGTTAGGGGACTGAAACTAAAATCAGGACAGAATTTCTCTTATTTCTCTGCTTTTTGTTCCACAATGTTAGTTTTAATTTATTTACCAGTATGGGTTGGTGTTTCCAGCAGCTCTAGACCTAGTAATTTTTACACCTAGGGAATCTCAGTGGAGAAAGAAGAGCATCTTTCCTCACTGCTCCTGATGAATCTCAGTGTTTCGTGAACCCTGATTGGCTCCCACGCTCATTTTGTGTCTGTGGGAGGATGAGATACTCCAATTGGCCAGGACAGTCCCACAACCTGAGTACCAATGGTAGGATAAGTCAACTCATCCGGAAGCCCTTAGTTCAATGGTCTGAACGTATCCTCTGAAATTCTGATATTAAAACATAGTAGACCAGAGAGGAGACCTTACCAGGGCACAAACCAGCTAATTAGGAGACTGAGACAAGAGGCACCTTAGGAAGTGACTAAGTTATGAAGGCAGAGTTGTTATGAATGGAATTAGTGTTTCTGTTGTATGAGGACACAGCACTTACTCTTCTCAAAGAACACAGAAAATGGCACCATCTGGGAAGCAGAGAGCAGCTCTCACCAGACACTGAACATGCCAGCACCTTGATCTTGAACTTGCTAGCTTTAAGAATGATAAGAAGTATATTTCCGTATATTCTATACATTTACTTCATTTGTGCATTTTGTTATACAGCACGAAGAGACTGAGCCAGATGGGACAGTAGAGAACCACTAGAAGGAAACAGAGGTGCTATAAACAGAAGAAGAGGTGAATGGGTGCTGAGTGTCAAAAATAACAGCTGTCCACCATAGCATGTATTAAAGAGAATTACACAAGTATTATGGAAGTCCTAAAATAGAGATATTTCATCAAGGGACCAGGGACAAGTTGGGGAGAGAGGCTGGAGTTGGGAAGGGAGATAGCAGGCTCCAAATAAAGGAAGTAGCAAGAGCAAAGGTGAAAGAGTGAGGGGACTGGGAACTGCCAGCCCTCCGCGGGGTACTTTCCAGTGTGTGAGAAGCTGGAGGAACTGGCAGCCAGGCTGAGCATTTGTGCTCCAGCCTTTCAGTCCTGGGGAAGTACTGAAGGTTGCTGGCCTAATGCTGGCTACAACGAGCTGCACCTTAGGAATGGGACTCTGACATCACGAATAGGATGCGAATACAAAGGGAGTGAGGGGAAGGCAGTGATCCTTTGGAAACTATTACCAAGCGTCCATGTGAGCAGTCCTGAGTCCACAGGCCCCAGCTGCAGATGCGAATGACAGAAGTGAAGGAACACGGGATAACACAGAGAAGGGGTGGGGCAGAGCCAGGTGCCTGGGTGAACAGCGGGAGGGAGGGAGCTGGCCAAGAGGAACTGGGAGGAGTGGAATTGATGCCCTTGTGCCTGTGTGTGTGTGTGTGTGTGTGTGTGTGTGTGTGCGCGCGCACGCGCGCACACGCGCGCGTGTGTTACAGAGGACTGAACCCAGGACCTTCACACTAAAATACAGAACTGCATCCCCAGTCCCTTTTTATGATTTTTACATTTTCATTTATTTATTTATTTTTGATAGGATCTTGCTAAGACTGGGTTTGAACTTGCAGTCCTCCTGTGTCCACCTCCCTGAGTGCTGGGATTACAGGTGTGAGTGAGTCATCATGCCCAGTTTAAGAGAATGTAGAGACCAAAAGACCTGGGCCATACTGTACTCACACTTGTACATGGTAAGAACCCACCTGCTAGAACAAGCTCTGAGATTTACCACACTGCCCACTGGATCCTAGTATTCACTGACAGAGAGCTTGCATTTGTCTGTTTGCCCAATTTATCATATCTTTTATCATGCAAAATGTTTTTTGTTTTTTGTTTTTTTGGTACCAGGGATTGAACTCAGGACTTTGCACTTGCGAGGCAGGCAGTGGAACCACTGAGCTAAATTCCCGGCCCCAAAATGTTTAATTATTTCGTTAAAATCTTTCTTTTCTTTTATAGATTTTGAATTCCAAGCTCTCTTAAAAAGTACCCAAGCAAGGCAGCTGATCAACAATTAGATCAATAATTTGAAAGAAGAAACTCCTAGGCACTGAGACAAGAAAAAAGAAAAGAAGAGCCAGGATTTAGCTCAGTGGTTCTGCTGCCTGCCTCTCAAGCACAAAGACCTGAGTTTGATCCCCGGTACCAAAAAAAAAAGAAAAAAGAAAAAGAAAAGAAAAGAAGAGGCTAGGCCAGAAACACCAATTTTCTGATACTGAGATCAAATTTTGTCCCATTTATGGAGCATCTCATAGCCATCCTGTTGGAAAACTGCAAATCACTCTGTCTACCTAGGGAAGAAGGGCAGCGGACGAGACATAGCTGGATGGAGAGGAAACCGATTCACAGATTTCCAGGGGTGAAATAGCCACACCACTAAATGTGCACATGGAAAGGAGCCCTCAGTAGTGTC
Source organism: Fukomys damarensis (assembly GCF_012274545.1). NCBI lineage: Eukaryota > Metazoa > Chordata > Mammalia > Rodentia > Bathyergidae > Fukomys > Fukomys damarensis. Next base: position 25,919,894 of record NW_022900939.1, on the reverse strand, counting down.
ACTTAACTTCTGGTGGGGCAGCTTGTGATTGGAAGAGCCAATAACTGAGACAGAAGAGCAGGCCTAGGGAGTGACAGACTGTGAATTCAACTGGAGGAGGCAGTTTAGACCCTGCTAAGTTTTAGACACCCACAAAGTGTCTTCGTGTGCCTAGGAGGCAGCTGGGTGTGAAATGTGAAGTTCAAGGCACACCACATCCAGAACCGTGAGAGAATTTCTGTTACTTTAAGCTACCTAGGGGATGGTACATTGCTCTGTCAGCTGTAGGAAATGAATACATATGGAAAACTCGAACACTGTATATAGGACCATATGCCACTTCAATATGTTTGAAACAAAGCTGTTTGATTCTCTGAATATAATTTCAATGGGTATAAATTTTGAGTGGTTGAAAATGGTTTTAAATTTCTATCACATACTCATGCAAAATCTTAAATCATGGTAACTAGAAAGCATTTGAAGAGATCATCATTTTACCATCTTGAAGAGATCATTATTAAAGCCTTAGAAGCAATGAATGGAAGTTGTATAGGAATTTCATATTTAATAATTCCTTTAATGCTTTGTATTTTAAAATTTCATATTATAAAAAAGACAGGGGTTTTCTATTAAATCTCCCTATAGATAGGTGACTTCAAATCTATATTCCCATGTGCTTTGGCATTATTACCATTCTTTCCATGTGTATCATGACATAACAAGTCAGGAAGCCCTAGAAACATTAGAAAGTATCAGAGAGTAATGTGTAGAGCCAGACAGAATTATGCCTCTGCAGAAGTGGTGGAGGAAGGGTGGGCCATGCCAGCTGGTGAGCGAGACTCACGGAGACAAGTGGCCTTGGAGCGAGGGTGGGTTTCGAATCAGGAAACCTCCGCAGAAGTGTTCACCTGTATAAGCAAGCAGTGAGCTGCAATTTGTAAGCCACCTCTCCTTCACTTCTTCCAGGCCTGTGCTCACTCGAAACCCAATATTCTTAAAGCCATCTCTCTGCCACTTCACCTATAGCTCAGTGACTTCATTGTCAAACACCCTATCAATGTGCAAATTCACTAGCAAGGAAAGTTAGAATCATAGTTTTATAGCTTTTTACTACAGTAGTTTTTACATTTGTAATACCTAATAATGTCTGTAGTAAATAAATAGCATCAGTTTATCTACAAAAGGACCACGGAAATGTCATTATGAGTTGATTCCACTGAAAGGCTGACTTATATATTGGACATGTTTTAAAACTCAGGTTTGGGTCCATAAAGTAACATAGTATTTGTACATTTCCTGACTTTGAACTTGATATGGCCCCCGTTCCCTTGAAAAAGATTACATGGCCTTCTAGTCTATACCAAAGATGTTACATTGATCCGAAGCATGAGGGAAGTAACTTTGAGCTTGAGCATGCTGGGGTCCACAGGCTCTCATCCTGGCCCTTTCTCCCATTGCCCAGTTCAGTGAGCCCGGGCACACCAGCCCCTGTTCTCTGGCATCACCATGTGCCTCGGATCCTATACTTCACACATTATTCTACATTTTTCTGTTTTCATTGACTCCCAACTAGACCATGAGGTGATCCAGGCTCGGGGTGGTATTGTTTAAAAAAAAAAAAACAAATTTTTATTATGAAATAGATCATGCAAAAGTGGTGCCATCTTTGGTATAAAAGAACAACAATAATATTTTTGAAGTTCACAAATCTCTTTGCCTCCTGCAGCCCCAGAGGTAACAGCTTCCTGAATGAGCTTTGCATTCCCCTACTTTTCTTCATAGATACCTGTATATGATAAAATTACACATGAAATCATGGGAGACTTGCTTCTGACCTAAAAATCAGAAGCTTTTAATGCAAGATCACGTTTTCAGACCCATGCATGTCACTATAAGGAGGCTATTACTGGCTCCTTTCCACTTTTTTTGAAGAATTGCATTGAATGAACCTGCCACAGTTCATTGTACCTTTTCTACCTGAATGGGCCTTTTGGGCACATCCAGGTTCATGCTGTCACAAACAGCACTGCTGGGAATTTCTTAAATGTGTGTCCCGGGCCATATGCAGAAGGGTTTCTCTTGCAGATATAGACAGAAGTGGGGTTCAGCTCTTCTAAATAATGCCAAATTATCTCTCAACAGTGAAACAATCCATAGTCCAACCAGTAGGACCCTAAAGTTCCTATATTTTTCAGTCTTCTCACACTTGCTACACCGAGGCCTCTCAGTTTTGCCAATCTGCTGGTTATAAAATGGGACTTAAAGGTGTTTTTAAGGATGATAGCTTTCTCATCACTCAGATTCCCAGCCACTGGCAGAGGACTATGCATAGAGCTTCACAAATCTTTGACAAAGGAACAGCAAGAATGTAATGTAACAAATAGCATAACAGAGGACAGCATAAAGATGTTCATAACTTAACCAAATCCTTGATCTTCAAACTTAGTTTCATAGCAGAATCGCCTAGACATCCTTTTACTCTCATACTGTCATTGTATTATGGAAAAACTTCAAACATACAAAAAAGTTGGAATTGTCAGTGAATACTCATATAACCCACCCACACTCAGATCCTACATTAACTTTTTTTCTAAGTATTTGTTCCAGGGGTATTCTATTTTAAAGTATTTATTTCCCAGAGTTAAGATTCTGATTCTGTAGCTCTAAGATGGAAGCAAATAATCTATTTTTGTTTCTTTGTTTTTAAATTCCCCAGGTGATTCTGATGAGCAGCCAGCCCTGGAAACCACTGCCTTAAGGAACTCACTGAAATAAATAAAAGAGACAGATTTGTAATTAGGCCAGTAGTGCTCATTTTTTTGCAGGGAAAGAAGTTCTTCTGGGTGCCTAAAGCCATTTTGTGAGACCACCAGCATGCCTAGGAAATGTGTCAGCCAGTGGCAGTTTTGTGCAAATGTTGACAGTTTACTGGGAGGCGGCAGGTCAGGTCTTCTGTGTGCTGGAAGCTAAGAAGGACCCAGCTCCCATAAGAAGAGCTTGACTCTTCCCTCCAAACACGACAGGCTCAATAGGTGAACTTGTCCTTCAGATCCAAGCCAGTTTCTTTCAGCATTGGGTACTTTTGTGCGCTGAAATGTGCCCTCTTTCAAATTCATATGCAGAAGTCCTTAACCCCCAGTAGCTCAGAACATGGCTATATTTGGAGAAGGGTCTTTAAAGAGGTCATTGGGGTGGGCCCTAATCCAATGCCACTTTTAAGAACAGGGAATTTGGGCACAGATGCACACAGAGAGAAAACAGGAAAAGGTCACCATCAACAAGCTAAGGCCTCAGGAGAAGCCAGCCCTGCTGACATCGAACTCTCTACCTCTTTGACCCTGCAACACAGCTCTCTACTCACAGCTACTAAGAGTTTGCCAGGGAAGGTGACTGCTGTGTCCCAGGCCCTCCCTATGGAGGCTGGTAGGACATAGAAACAGATCCTTTCCAGACCTTCGTGCTTGGGAGGGGGTTCTCCAACACAAGGAATGGTGCTGATTGAGTACATGGGTAGATATCTTTAGAGCCACCAACAAGTCCTGCTCATGCTAGCTGAGTGGCCACCACAGCAGGATAATGAAAGGCCTAGGTGAGGGTGTGTTCAGATTTTCCCATGGGGCTCACACTTTCCTCCTAAAATCTCACACCTATGCAGTCTGTGCTTCAAACAACCTCTTTCCCCAGAGACTGGAAATTAATTTTGGCTCACCCCTTCAAATTTTCAATCCTACGATTTAAGTAAATGAAGTTCCTGTCTACGCCTTTTCTCACCAATCTTAATGAAAACAAATGATAGACATTGAGTGGCGACAGTGACACTTGTGTAAAAGAACACCTTTGGCCAGGTGGAGGCTCTTTTTCGTATTTGCCATGTCTATTTAATAGCTTTATCCAGTCCTCTTTGGTACAGTTAGAGCTTTATGACAAGTTTTCTGACCTACTTCACTGCAGTGGGTTAGTTCACCTGGCACCCGTCCACCGTCACCTCCATCACAAGACGCGCTGCCTGCCCTCCAGTCCATTCCTCCCCTTAGTGTTTCATTTTATAGCACATTCTTCACTCCCAAGGCCACCATGCAGGTCTCCTGCCCACAGGACCTTTGTCAGTGGCTGCAGGAGACTCGGCTGCTTGTCACATGCCCACACACCTGTCCACTCGTGTGCCTCAGCTATAGAAAGAGCAACGGGAGTGAGTTTCCCGTTGTGCGGTGGGTGTTCCACAGATACGTATCTCTACTTGTTTATTCTTGCTCTGAAATTATCATCCTGTCTTCTGAACATTACAAATATCCCCCATTCATCTTCCTACCCCTTAGTATCTGGGTCTCCCTGAGCCTTCGTTTTCTGATACTCCCACCTTCCACTCCCTTGTCTTATTTTCAGGCCGTTCCTTTTGGTTTATCTAGTCACACCACAACTGTTTTGCAATCCTGTTTTCCTTCTTTTTAGTCTTGTTTAAACACTTTCTTTGACTGTTCCAATGCATCTTGTAGCCCAGTTGTTCATTTTATCTAATTCTATGTTGTAACAGTCAATGACCTTGAAACCTTTCTTACTCCTCCAGGCCTCAAAGCCCTAATTCTCCAAGTTGCTTTGACTTTCCTATCAAGAAGGTAAAGATACTCATTTTAAAACTGAAACCCTCCACTGAGCAGGAGCCCCTTTATGAAACCATGTAAGGGTCTGTCTGATCCAGAATCCTTAGTGTGGTCAGTATGATACAGTGACTGACTGACTGTGCAAGAGTAGTGTTCAGGCTGAGGAGATTTTCTTCACAGCCTTTCATTACTGGGCGGAAGGAGGAGTGTGAGTGGAAGTATTTAGTGGGAGCCAGGGAAAATGACAGCTTAAGATGAAGACTGTGTCTGTACATTGTGAGTGTGGCCGATATAACAATATCTGAGATATAACAATATCTCACCCGGGATTTAGCTCAGTGGTACCGCAAGTGCCTTGCGAGCACAAGGTCCTAAGTTTGATCCCCCGTACAGCAAAACAAAACAAAACAACAACAACAAAAAAAAACAACAAAAAACAGTATCTCACTTAGCACCCAGGGTTAATCTTGTCTATCTACAGATTTGTTCATGCCCATGCAGTCTGTTTTCTGACCTGTTGCAGAAAGTCTTCCTTTTTCTTCTGCTCCAGCGCCTTTAAAATCTTCAGTTGGTCCTTCCCTGAAATCTTAAGTTGAGGAATTGTTTCTCTGGCTATGGCTCTGAAAGTTAACCAGTAAAAGTAGTCTAATAGCCCCATCAGCCATTAACACATGGATGTGAGTTGGTTTATCAGTCGGACAGAGTCAAGCAGCAGTGTCTGGTCCCCTTGTCTGTCATTAACACCTCCATGCCAAATAGGTTATGAGATTGGGTAGCTCTGGAGGCAATTTAGCAGGAGGGATGAGGCATAAGCCACTTTAGAAGATTGATGCAGCCATTTGACGAGAAAGCCCACCCTGGCAGTCTCAGAAACAACAGAAGGTAACACGGAAGAGAACTGCCCCTCCATGCCACCCCCATGAGAAGGCATGGCACTGGCTTGTTGATTTAACTTTTCTAGCATCTGAGAGTGGAGAGGAGGGAAGTGTTGACATAATTTGCAAAGATTGATTTCAAAGGAAGGAAAACGACAAGTTGCTCCAGGGAGAAAGCATT
>NW_022900939.1:25911622-25913948 GCF_012274545.1 Fukomys damarensis | reverse complement strand
GCTGGGCCCTCTCTCCTGAACTTTCAGGTTCCAACACCAAAAGTCTGCTTCTCCATGCCTCACTATTCCACCCTCCCCTTGCTCCAGGAATTTACACTCAAACCAATTGTTCCCCATCATAAAGCCTTGAAATATGAATACATTCAGTCTGAATTAGTGGGCCATGTATATCAAAAGGACTATAAAAACCAGTCGATTCTGCTGCCTGCTTGACATTCTCAAGGGAAGTGATATGCTGAAGCTCACGAAACCCCTCTCACTCCCCAGGCCTCTTTCTAGGCTCTGCACTTAATTTTGTATTTGCAATTTCGAGTTCTTAAAGAAGTTCCCGCCACCCCACAAATTCCTAAAGCCTCAGTGCTCCCCCTTCTGTGTCCATTCTTGATGATCAGCCTTGGTCAGACTCACAAGGAACATGGAGCCAAGTGTGCTGGCCTGGTGGTGGTGGTGTCAGGGGTCCACTTAATTAGGAAAAGCCAAGTCCACAAACTCTACTGGAATTTCCCCGCAAAGCTGGCAGACCTAGCAACTTTACACTCAGGCCATTCAAATGTCCTTTGTTCAGCTGTTTCTCTCTCTCACCTTTTTCTTTCCTATTCTACACCACCCATTTGGAGAGGTGGTTACACCTTCCTTTCCTTCACCTCCCACTCTTGTAGATGAACAGGGTCACTTAATAGGCACCAAAAGATGGGGGACACGTTGCCAAGTTGTTGTTTGCGGGAGGAAGGTATCTTTTCATTCTTTTTTTTAATGACTCTCAGGATTCAGGCTCAGCTAATACCCACCCCCCCAGTTAGTTGGTATGAAATGCACTTCTGGACCAGCCTAGTTCACACGTCTACCCAGCATTCCAATGTTTAATTACTTAATGTGTCTCAAGTGCAAGCATTCTGGAAACTCAAATGACCCTATTAAAGAACAGTACATCATCTTGGGGGAAGAGGAATAAACTAACTGTTAGGATTAGCATTATTTAATAACATATGGGCTTGGGCATGCCCCGCACAACTCTACTCACACCGTCAGCCCGGAATGAGGGAGTAAAAGCTGGCTTTAGGGGTTGGGGGTGTGGCTCAGTGGTACAGCACGTGCAAAAGCCTGGGTTGAGGAGTCCGGAAAGCCCAGCTTTGCTGAAGACCTGACAGTTAACTTCAGTACATTTTATCACCCCACCCCCTTTGCTTATATCTCTAATTTATTCCCCCCACCTATAATGTGGTCAATTTAAACAGCATCTCGTGTGTGTGTGTGTGTGTGTGTGTGTGTGAAACTGTCTAACTACCAATGGATCTTCCCTGAATAGCATGTTCCCATTTAGAGCCAAAATGTTCTCCCCAGGACCTCCCAGCACCTCTAGCCCCAACACCCAAGCTAACCTAGTATAGGAAGGCAGTGTGGGTGGAAACATTTGGGTGGTATACCCCCCCAAAACCGCAGTAATTGGAAGGGAAAGGAAGCAAATATCAATTAGGGACTCCTCAGCCAGCTACCAATCTTTTCAAGAGACTCCACCTTGGTCTCTTCAGCAGTAGCGGCTTCCCAGGGACCTCCAATGGAACCGGGACGACTCTATGTACTTCTTGTGGTGCTGAACATTTCCCCGGAAAGCCTCGGGTTATCTACTCAGCTCCCGGCCTCCCTGTGGGCCTGTCAACTGCCAGCTTCCCAGCGCTTCCGTGGGAATGCAGAAGGCAAAGGTTTAAAAAACCGAGGCCGTGAAAGGTGGAGTTCTTCTGCAGCCCTCCCGGCGCCCCCCATTTTTCCCCGGACTGCAGGGGATGCTAAGCGCGCTTCCTAGTTCCCCAGCACTCCCTCCCCCTGGGGTTCTGGCAGAAGGGCCAAAAGTTAGCAAATAATGGGGGTGGGGTGAGCACAAGGTGGGGTGGAAGGCGGGGAGGGAGCGCCTATTTACCCAGGAGGGCTGTGCTGATAGCACGCTCCTCGAGTTTACTTTGCTTTCCTTGAGTTTATTGTAAAGGGGTAAAGTTTTCGGGTCCGTCACGTGACCCTGACAGGTCCGGCCTATGGCGCGGCGGACCACCCACGCCGAGGGCCACGGAGCGGCTTAATAGCAACAGCCTTGGGATTGTGCGTCCGCGCCGCGCCCGAGAGACCCGCGGTCCGCGCCGGGGTTCTTACCCTTTCCGCTGCTTTTGTAAAGACGGAGGAAGAGGAAGAGAAGACGAAGAGTAAGACCAAGAAAAAGACGACGACAGGAAAGACAAAGAGACCCGTGGCGGCCCGGCTAGGGGAAGACCGAGGAAGGCCGGGAGGAGACGGAGAAGCGTTGGGCGAGGGAAAAGGGCTGAATGTGAACTCAAAG
>NW_022900939.1:25906661-25911275 GCF_012274545.1 Fukomys damarensis | reverse complement strand
GCGCGCGCGCGGACGCGGGTCCTTTCCTCCGGAGGGCGCGGGCGCACGCCTTCGCACCCTTGCCCAGTGCTCCGGGAATCCCGCGGGGACACCTGGCTGACAGGGACGCCTAGGACTGGAGGGAGGCACTTTACCAAAACCCGGGGCTCCTACACCCGTCTTCCCTCCACAGGGGCGCTTTGCACAAGGGGCTGCGGCAGAGGAGAGGTGTGTTGACTCTTGCGCCCACAGTTGGGGAGCATTGGTTGGCTGCTGCCCATTAAAGAGATGGGCGAGTAGCCCAGTGCAGAGAACGCGAAGTGCAGCCCTGAGGGAGCCCGGAGGTGGGTCGGACTCGCCCAGACCCTATTGGGCCAGGGTCCAACATTGGGACAGAGGACTGCCTCTGGGTGACAAGTGTGTGTCTCAACACATTTTAAATTCGTGTTTAAAATGATGGCCACTGTGTGGATGAACAGCAAGTCCTAAGTTTTCTGATCTCAGTTTTCATCACCCTAAAAATCCTATGGGTTGTTGTGTATGGAAAACACTCAGAGACCTCTGTTTTTCTGGACCTGGGAGAGAACTATCTTCCTCCCGTTTACCCTTTCTTCCTCCCTGGGGAGGAGAAATACAAAAGAACTAGACATAAATAATAAAGACCCACAACGGGTGGTTCTAAATATTTAATGATTGAATCACTGAGGTCTTGAACTACTACAATAGTCCTTTTTCCACATTGTGTGTGTGTTCGGTTGGGTTTTTTAATTTTGTTTTTTTGCCTCTAGTAGTTCAACATGCAATTAATTGCCTCCACAAAGAAAGACAATGTATTTTTGGTGTCATCCTTTGTTACTGTAACATTATTTCTGGGTGGTACCTCAGGATAAATTGTTGCCTCAGGTGCATTGTGTCCCCATGTTGTAAAACCAGGGGCTTTCAATTGTAAGTTTGTGTGTGTTCCAGTTCTCACCCAGTGTCCTTCCACCAGGCTGTAAAATGCCTTTGAGTCCATGATCTTTGTAAATTGAAATGTTGGATCAAAGTGGACACCAATAGACCCCACCATCTTAATACGACCATTCTCAATTTTAGGTATTAGCTTCATTTGAAACTCACTATGAGGGGGTGTATCTAATTTCTAATTATAATCTAGTTATAATCTGACAGTCTATTTAAACAGGAGTTAGCATCATTTGGAATTATTCTGTGAAAATATTTTTAAAAGGCTATATTACAAATTGTCAACTTTCTACATATAGAAAAATTTATAGGGTGAATCAATATGAATTAAAATATTTGTCTTCTCTCTCTCTCTCTCTCTCTCACACACACACACACACACACCTTTTATTTTCCCCAGCCTCTGCCACAGTGTATAATGCCCTATTGAGACGTGTAGGCGTGATGTGTAAACCGGATTAGCAGTATGAAAGAAAGACACACAATAAGCTGGAATTGTTTTACTTCCCTTTCATTTCTCATGCCTATATCTCTAATAAATTTGTTGCTCCAGCAGTGGGTCAAAGGATCATGTTGCTCAGCTGCTTTTTCATGCAGGACCCAGTGGCAGAGATCACTGAAATGAATGGTGTGCCTTCTGCCAGATGCAAAGCTTGATATAGATATGTTAGGGAAACAGAGATGAGGAGAGAGAGATGGAGGAGAAAAAGTTCATAGTCTAGGGCTTTCAAGAATACATCTCTATCCATTAAAGTCATGTGGCTAAGATAGAGAAAGGGAGGGGATCAATAGGAGGGTCAGTGCGATGTTTTCTTTCAAGTTCATTGAAAGCATTGAACATTGTCTGCAATTGGTGGCATTCTTAGCAAGAGAATGCCAATAACTTTTGGCATCGTACAGAGTCTAATTCCTCTTTTAAAGTTGTATTTAAACCTGGAGTGATCAGTGGAGAGACTTCGGGGACCTTCTCAGGGTATCTCCCCTCTGCCACCCTCTCCACGCTCAGCTCAGCTCCAAAATGCCAGTGCTCTGGGTTTGTTCTGTAGACTTCTCATTTACTCCTTTGTGGAGTTGGGAGCAGCTTCCCATTAAAGGAGATCAGGGGTAATTAGCAGCATTATTTTGACAAGTTGGCTAGAGCTGTTCCCCCTTCCTCCAGCCTGGGGAGGTAGGGGGTGGGGGTGGGGGTAAGGGCAGGAAACTGAAGGTGGAAGGCAAAAGGGGAGGGGAACAAGCCCAGTGGTTTTTACATTTGGTGGCTGCTGAATCTTTTTTTCCTCCTCTTCCCTGAAACCTTTAGACTCATTTTCTACCATCATCTTTTAAGTAAATTCAAAAACTGCCAATGCAAAAATAATAAGGAGTTCTTAGGGAGCCAAGAAAATGTGGATGGTGGCATACTGGCTTGAGTAGGGTCAAGACTCAAGGTACCTTGGAACTGCTTAGGCCCCAGCCCTTCACTCACATCTTGGCATCTCATCCATAAACAGAGTAGTACATCAAATCCTCATTCATCTCTCCATTCTACTCTCCCAAATAGAACACTGTAGGATTTAATGTCATGCTTGCAATTCTTTGGATTTCTGGAAGAGAGTATCAGACTCATTCAACAAAATTATAAATGGCCCGAGGGTCAAAACACTGGAATACGTTTGCCCCTTTTACTTACACGCTGCAGAAATTAGCTAAATTGCGTTGGATTTTTAAAGATTCATTTGATTTGATCTGTCAAACCAGTGAAAAGTTAAATCTCACTGTGGCTTTCCATAACTGCACCAAGTCTGGCTCCCATAGTAGCTTATCATTGGAACAGCCCAACACCAAGGGCAGATGTTTTATTTCAGTGTCATCATTTGGATAATCTGATGTCATTTTAGAGATGTGTGTGGCATGGCCTTGGCTGTTTGAAGCATTGGAACAGAGAAGGGAGGAGTTGTGAGGGAATCCAGAGAGCTGAAGGAATCTGTTTTAAAAACTAAACTCTAGGAAGAAGTGTTGGATCATGGTGGTGAGAAAAAATCGACAGTTTAGGCATTGAGATGAACTTTTCTTGGAAAGAGAAATAGACCCCTCAGCCTTTGCTTCACAGAGGGTAGCAACTCCTGCTGGTTGATAAAGCCCTAATCTCTCACTTACTTGGTAACTCTCACCGGGGGAGCCACTAGGCCGAAAGGCCATTAAAGAGTCTGTGTTACCCAGCAGACACCTTAGCAGGCCTAGCTCCTCCAATCAGCCTTCTCTCAGGTCTGTGGAATCCTGGTGGTTAGTTGGAAGTTAACAAACCCGGTGTGGTGCTGCAGTCCCTGCACAGGGCATGCATATTAAAGCGGACAATGCTTACAAATGTAAATAAGGGCAGATTGATTAGGAACAACATTATCGCTGGGAATGTCGCCTTCGCATGCATCAGCAATGAGGCAAATTGGGGGCAGCCTCAGCCCTGACCACCCAAGTCGAGCAGGCTTTTACACTGGCTCCTCTTCCCTTTCTTAAAACGTTACAGAAACAAGGCCAATTAGATCCTCAAAGTAATTCATCTCTGTGTATGAAAAAAGCAGACCACAGGGGAAGCGGCGGGTAGGGGGTGGGGAGATTAAGATAGAGCTTGTTAGAGCGAGGCTGGGGATTGCATCCTGGAACCAATGGGTAGAATTTACAGGCCTGAACCATTGTTTGAGATGAAAAGTTAACCTACCAAACAGTGGGCGATGGGGCTCAGGGCGCTGAAAACCTCTGGGATCACCGTTCAAAACGTTTACGAATTAAATCGAACTGAGGGAAAGGAGCCTGGTGGAGGAGACTTTGCCAATGAAGTGATCCACGTGTGGCAGCCGCCAGCACGCGCGCAATGAGAAATGCGGGACCAGAGAGTACACGAACCAAAATTGCATCCCAGAATTTTACAATCCCTACACTGAACCGCTTGAGGAAAAGGTTGAGGAGGGGGCGGTAGTATTTTGGCCCAAAATGTTGTTAACAAGTCGGAAAAAACACAGCAACGTGTCTATAGCTACATAGTTGACAGAAAAGCCTCCAGTATAAACACAGGCTGATTTAAAATTAGGAGTGCTACCCCTAAGTCTCTTTAAAAGGTGGTGGTGGTAGTGAGCAATTTCCAGCAGCAAGCACCAAGTATATTGACTCGAAAGGTCCGCAGGACCATTTATTAAAAGCTAACACAGCAAACCACGCTTCATGTTTCATGCTACTTAACACACTAAAATAAAGCCCAGGATTTTATTCAAGATCAAGTTAGCTACGTGTCCAGTTCCTCTGCGCTATCATTTATTAAAGCAGGGTCGTTTCCCATTGCATCGTGCACTTCCCCTGTACATTTCAGCAGCTCTTCCCAGAGCTGCTCACAAAATCACGTGTTCCCTGGGAGTTTATGAGTTTTGAATTTCGGCGCTGGCCGGATAGTCGGGTCCTCCTTCTGATCCAGTGGTCACCCTCAAGCGCATCTACCCTCTTTGTTCTTTTTTCCTCTAGGACACCCTACCACGCTCACTTTTGGCAAGCTCGGGATTTCAAAGAACAAGGGCTCCCAGAGAAACTAGGGAGAAAAGTATAGAGGAAAAGTGGCGAAGCTGGGAGGGGAGAGATGGAGGAGGAAGAGCAGGGAACAAGGGAGGGGCGAGGAGGAAGCGGGGCCTGGGGAGCCGCGGGAGGAAG
>NW_022900939.1:25904676-25906382 GCF_012274545.1 Fukomys damarensis | reverse complement strand
CGCGCCCGGCCTGGTCACGTGTCTGCGCGCGCCCCGCCTTCTCCCCCGCTCCTCCCTCTTCCCTCCATCTGGGTTCCTTTCTTTCCTTTTTTTTTTTTCCTTCAATGAACACACACCGTGTGCATTTTAAAGTCACATTGCCCTATTTCACGGCTTCAGTCGTCTTCTCGCTACCGCGAGTCCCTCTGCAGTTCAACTCCAGAAAGAAAGGAAGAGAAAAAAAAAGGGAAGAATTAAATACTAAAAAGAGAATCGTGGGTTGTGGACTGAACTTAAAAATGTAAGAAAAACGCATCCCGCCCTAGAATTCTTTTTTTTTTCTTAAAAGCGTGGTTGTGCAAACTTTTAATTTGCTTCTGGCCATAGTATACATCACCCCCAGAGGTCGCGTGTTGTCTTCCTGAACGGAAAGCGAGCCCTTGGGATGATGACTTGGGTGCAGGATCGAGACAAATCCTCGCGACCTGCGCACAATTTGTTTCGAATGAATCTAATTTCCAAGCTTCTATTCTCCCTACTTCATGCTGTTGTTAAATATAAAAGGATGTATACCCATTTTTGTTTTTTAGAAAAAGTTTAAGGCTACTTTTTACAAAGTTGTGGTTAATAAAAAGGACGGGGAATCTAAACTCAAAATAATCATGAAAACTACTTTCAAGTAAATGGTTCCGTTTCTCTAGATCATTGAAAGGATTTTTATGAATGTTACATTAAAGATTCAAATAAAACGCCTCTGCCTCCACGAGACTGGGTTGGTATCTAGATTCTACGTTTATAGAACAGTGACTCCTTCAAACCTGGACTATGCTGTCCTGGGGGGGAGGTGTTTGTGTCTTTCTGTGTGTTGGGACGGTTCGGGGCGAGACGGATTTGAAGAAACGGCGGCTTTTTCCCAACGTCCTTGCTTTCCTCTTTAACTTTCCATTTTGTTTATCTTAATATGAGGCGTTGTTCCCTGCGAGAGCCTAAGTCTTGCCTTTAGTTATAAAAGAAAAGAGAGGAAGAAAAAAAAAAAATCTGGCACACACTGGCGCACTATCCACCACCCTGTCATTATTGGTGCAGGCCTGGGAATTCAAGCCGGACCTCCCAGTATTTGCTGCAGCTTGAGGCCAAGGTGCCTCTGAAAGCGTTTTCTTTGAGGAATTTCAGAAATTGTTTAAGCGCTTAAAAAAAATATTACATGCCCCCCCGTGTCTATCGTGAAGTAAATGCTCTTGTGTATGTGTTCGCGTGTGTGTGCGCGCGCAAAAGGCGTCTCACCAAAAAAGAAAAAAAAAAGAAACACAGTTGAAAAGAAAAGGAATAAGAAAGGAGGGGGGTAGCATTCCTTAATGGAAGGACTGCGTGCGAGAAGGTTGGCGCTCGCGGGGGCTCCCCCCGAGGCCGGGGAAGCACACACTGAGGTTGCCTACCTGGGTGGTCTCTCTACTTTGGTGAGCTGTTGCTAAGCAGCTAATAATAGTCATGTTTGCTGAGTAATTTCTGCCCTCGGTGAGCCAATCGCGGCGCAGAAACCCAAGCCATCTGACAGCCCCGGGGGCGGGAGCTCCAGCCTTTTTCTCTTTCGCTCGCTTGCTCCCCCTCCACCCCCTCCCCTCCTCCTCCTCTTTCTCCAAATGGAGAGAGTTCTTTTTTTTCTCCTTCCATCTCATCTATTGAATCAAGGAGCTGCTGCGGCCGCTGCCCGCCGCACACACGCAGAG
>NW_022900939.1:25903903-25904244 GCF_012274545.1 Fukomys damarensis | reverse complement strand
CGGCGGCGGGCGGCGTAGACGAACCGGGGGGCTGCGCCGAACCGCCGCGCCGGACCCGGACTATCTGCACCGGCCCAGTTACTGCGACGCCGCCTTCGCTCTGGAGCAGATTTCCAAGGTGCATTTCGGACTCTTCTCTTTTCCCTTCCCTCCTCTTCTTTTGGGTTGCCCCTACGCGCGCGCTTATACAACACACACAGGCACACACACACACACAGACACACACACACACACACACACACATCTCCAGGAAAAGCTGCAGACAAGTGGGGCTTGAAAAATTCAAACACTCCCTCCGGTCCTAGGAGGAAAGGCTGTCTGAGGTCCGCAGGGGGTGGGGG
>NW_022900939.1:25901838-25903301 GCF_012274545.1 Fukomys damarensis | reverse complement strand
CGGAGCTACGGGCAGCGGGCCACCGTGGACCACCTCTAGGGCGGCTGCGGCTCTGCTCGCCCCGAGCCCCGGCCTCCCTCCTCCCGCGCTCCGGCCCCAATGTGCAGCCTAAACCCCTGTAACGCTGCCACATTTCTTAACTTCTTGGAGAAGGAGGCGGAGTGGAGAGAGGCGGAGAGAGGAAGGGGGCAGGGAGCCGAAATAAAGGTGGTTTCCTTTTCTGGCAGCCGGTTTTGCTTTTGTTGAGCTTGAAACCTCTGCTCCCTTAAAAATTATCCTCGGAAGAGAACATCCCCCCTTTTCTTTTCCGGTTTTTGAGCCGCCAGTCCTCCGACCCTGACGCGGAGAGGGAGTGTGGTAAACAGATTGCCACCTTAAATCTGCAGCGCGGGTGTGCGGAACGGCCAGGTTCATTGTGTTTATGGGGCCGGCTGCAATGTGTGGAATCCGGGGAAGGCTAGCACCGAGAGGGGCCGACGGGGGCCCCCGTTTGCTCCCGCCTGCTCCCTTCCTGCCCCGTGCGCCCGGCGTGTGAAATGTTAGCCAGGAGGGAGAGATCCTTGTGGCTGCCCTTTTCCGATCCCAGATCCTGTCGTAAGTTGCCGACGGCTGCCCGGCTTCCTAATTCCGCTTACACAGCGTCTCCTAACGCCATGGAAATGCGTCCCTAGTGCGCCCCTGCGGCTGAACTCCACGTGGACCCACTGACTACCGCTCTGGGCGAAGGGACTCGCAAAATACGGTCCCCCCAAAGCACGCCCGCCCTAGCACCCGTCTGGACAGGAGTCTTGGAGCCAAGTTGGACGGGGGTCGTGGTTTCTTGGTTCCTAACTGTTGGACTCCCGTTCTGGAATTACGCAGCCCTTCTCTTCCTTGCTTTCGTTCTGCGGTTTCTCTTATCCCTGGCTTCTCCCTCTCGTACTTCGCCTCGGGTCATACTCCAGGACGCCGCGCGAGCCACGAGTGGGGTGGCTTTGCTGTTGCCAAGGGGAAACTGACTTTTGATTTATGACCAGTCAGGTTCCCCATTCCCACGCCTGGTCCTATCCCTAGCGCGAGGTCCGTTGGCGGGGAGGGGGTCCCGGGCGGTCGTAGGCGCGACTCCCCGGCGTTCACGCCTCCCTTTTGCTTCGTCCCCAGGGGAAGGCGACCGGTCGAAAAGCGCCGCTGTGGCTGAGAGCGAAGTTTCAGAGACTCTTATTTAAACTGGGTTGCTACATTCAAAAAAACTGCGGAAAATTCTTGGTTGTGGGCCTGCTCATATTTGGGGCCTTCGCGGTGGGATTAAAGGCAGCTAATCTGGAGACCAACGTGGAGGAGCTGTGGGTGGAAGGTAAGCGACCTGCACCCCTTCCCTTCTCTCCACTCAGTGGGATGAAGACATTCATTGGCGTGTACCTAGGGCACGGCCGTGGCCAGCGTGAGCCCCCTACCCGGACGGGGGGGGGGCGCTGCATTGTTTG
>NW_022900939.1:25883075-25901217 GCF_012274545.1 Fukomys damarensis | reverse complement strand
CAGCGCTGGCCTGCGGAGGCGGCGGCGTGTGTGGTCCTGTTTTTGGACAGCTTTCAACTCTGGGGGAAAAAAACATTTGTCTCAAGGTAGGAAAAAAGGGGGGTGGGGGGGAGGAGTTGAAAAAAATAGTAAAGTACAGACTGGAACCCATGTTTGCAAAGTAGATTAATGTTTCCTCGCGGGTGGGGAGTTTTTAAATGGAATTATTCTGGAGGAAGCCTGCATTTTGCAGGCAGAAAAAAAAAGTCTAAAGAACAAGGGTTGGAAGGGAGTGCCCCGGGGAACTCTCAGAGGAGGAGTCTATGGTCTTTCATTCAAGTTCCTCAGTTTTGGGTGGTGGTGTTTATTTTAAAAAGGGAGCTTAAATTTAAAGTAGGGTCCCCCCAATAGAAACATTTCGCATTCTTTTGGTGTTACAGTCCCAGCTCCTTTCTGTTCTTGGTTCTGGTATTTTTGAAAAGTAACCAATCCTGTTTGGAAATATTTTACCCCTTTAAACACTGTTTTGGTCATTTCTTTCAAGAGGGTGGGATAGAAAGATGGGAGAAGTTAGTGCAGATGTTTCAGACCAAAAATAACTGCAGCTCTCCTAGTGAAAACTGCCCAAGACAACTTGGAAACTGAAGTTATACGCATAATTGCTTCATTGATCCCTTTCAGGATACTGCTGGAGACTAACTTTGGAGAATATTTTGTTATTCTTACAGTGTTTTCCAAGCCTATGGTGGAGTATTTAGTTGAGAGTGACGATTATAATACAAGTAATTAAGACCAGAGAACATTCTTTAAGTAGCTCGACAATTAGTACAAAAGTGTTCTTTGGATTGAATCCATTCGGTAATTTCCCTCAGTGCAGGGCTTCATTATTATCATAGGTAGATGAAAGGGTTTTATTGAGCATCTATTGTGCCCCTAGCAACAAGTTTACTGAGCACCAATGTTGTCCTCACACTCTGGTAGGTACTGCAAAGGGCTGTAAAGCACGTGAGATGCTACACAGGTTCATGAACTTGAAACTACTAGAGTTCAGAGCACTTGAACCAAATTTGGGTTCCCAGTCAAAATGGGCCTTGAAGGTTAAATAGAGAAAAAGAGCTTCCAGACTAGGGAAACCCAGAGAGAGGAGGAAGGAGGATGTTCTAGTAGGGGACCGACACCAGCAGCAATAGCTGAGCAGAACAGAGGCTTCAGTTTGCTGCCTGGCTTGTCATGGGGCCTAGGGGAACAATAACTTGAGGATGACAGGGCTGGGCTTTGGAGCTGTGCAGGTTCATCCTTATGTTTCCATTGTCAGTCAATGATGGGATTTAAACAAGGTTAAGGAGAGATACATAATGACGATTTTTCTTAACATTGCATATTTCTATCTAGAAATGTACTTGTGCATTACTGTGTGTAACTCATTTCAAGACTCTGGGAGACAGAGAAATGTGCTTAGTAGCAATCTTGGAGAGCTCCAGTTGGTTTAGTAAAATTTTTGCCTGAGACAGACCACTTCTGAGTTCCTTTTGTTTTCCTCCTTGTGGTACTCAGGGCTTCACAGATACTAAACAAGTGCCCTACCCTGACCTGTATCCCCACTCCAGCCTCCTGAGATCTTCAGCATTGGTGATTTCTGCATGGCTCCCTCATTCTTAACCCAAACACCAACTTATTCAGCAACTGCCATGTTCCAGGCACTTAAAAAGTAGCTATTATCTTTATTTTTATAACATAGCTTAAGTAATATTTTGCATAGAGTAATTGTGGTCTTATTTTACAAGTGAGAAACTGTGGTCATCTACAGGTCTCTGCCTGCCTGGCATGTTGATGACCTGTCACTTGATCTCCTGTTACTTTGACCTTGATCTGTCATTCATTCATTCATTCTTCCCCTGTGGAAGCAGTAAGTTTCATAAATGCAGGTGCAGCCAACCAGAGAGGCTGCCACGCAATTTGATTGTTAATTTTCAATTCAGAGTAGGGGGAACCCATATGGAGATCTTATTTATGATACAGTGAGCTTAGGGTTTCTGTCAGTAGTTGGTAGACTTGTGTACACATTCCCTTTGGGGAGTTTAGAATTCCCTGCTTTCCTAGACAGAAGTGGAAATCAGTGAATTAAAATGAATAACAGCTCCAACTTGGGATCCGTTTTGTGCTTCTGTCTCTTGGATTAATTCTTCATCGCTGTCAACAAAGAACTGTGTTATGTCTCTGAAAAGAGGTTGTAGAGGTTCTAAGAAGTAGCAGGTGCCTACAAACGTAAACTAGAGTAGAGGCTGCATATAATTCTCTGGTTAGAAAGCATAGGGAAGAAAAGTAAAATTTTAAGCAGAGAGGGATGTGGAGGGACAGTTTGGAAAAATGTTGTTCTGTGATTCTGTGGTATTTGATACCTACAATATCCAGTTACCTTTGTACTGATGTGTGTAAGCACACAGTCTGTGTATCTTCCCAGGTACCAAGGTAAAAGGAATCCAGTTGATAGCAGTGTCTTTAACTTGACTTTTAATGTTTTTATCATGCTGAGGAAGTATGGTTTCATAAAGGTTGTTTGAATGCATTAATCTCTACACAGACTAACATAATAGCATATATGATATACACAGGTGAGCAGAGGTGAAAGAACTTTCTGATTCTATCAATGTTTGTGTAATGATTGTCTTTTAAGAAACTTAAATTATATGTCTGATGCCAGCTTGGGCCTTGGGGTTATATTTGCAAGTCTCATGTCAGATGTACCCCACTTGTGAATGGAATGATGAGATTTGAAGAAAAGAGTGATGTTGATGTGCTGGGCATCTGTTGTTGCAGAAAGTAATGGTGGCTGTGGGGGAGACACTAATTGTTACTTAAACATAGTAGCAATCACTGAACACATGTTCGCTGTGCGTGCTCTGTCCCAAATGCCTTAACTGTAGAGAGGGTTAGTGAAAAGCCACAAACCCTGCCTTTGGGGGACCACCACCCATCAGGCACACAAACCCACGTGTGGGTGATTAGCATGCAGGGTGGCCCTGCCAAGATGACAAGGAAGGCAGGGATGCTGCCTTCCAGGAGGCCCCAGGAAGGTGGCCTGAGCCATGCGGGGGTAGGGGTGGTGGTGGGGTGGTAGGTATATGGATGGATATATATAATATCCAAGCACAAGGGACAGCATGGGCAAAGTCTCAGAGGACTGGAGGCTGCCTCCTGCATCCTCACCTCCACTTGGTGAGGAAGAGGAGCCTTGAGGCTGGGAAGGTGGTAGAGTTCTCTCCCAAGTACCAAGGTGTGTGTTTGGTGATTTGTGCTAATGTATTTGGCTTCTGACATACTCCCTGGTGTCAAAAAAGTTTTTATGTCCATCTCAGGATGCAGTAGGAAAAGTACATTTTTAATCTCCTGGTATTTTGTTTAGCTGATGATTTTTTGTTTTGTTTTGTTTGCGACAGAGTCTGCCTATGTGTTATTCCATGCTGGCCCCTAGCTCACTGTGTAGCCCAGGTTGGTCTTGAACTCAGAGTGATCTTCCAGCCTCATTCTGCCATGGTGCTGGGATTAGAATCATGTTCCACCAATCCTGGCTTTGTTTAGCAGTTTTATCCTCCTATCCTCCTTAATATCTGTTTTCCTTCGTATTAACCCCCTGCTAACCCTCTCTCTGACACAAGTTTGTCATCAAGTCTCTCCAGTGACAAGAGTGTTCATTTATCTCTTTGAGCTTTTTGTTTTTTCTTAAAGCTTGCTTTGGCCTCCTTTTCTGCAAAGGGTAACAGCCTTGAAATGAAATCCATATTGCCTTGGTGTTTGGTTATTAACTACTATGAAGGCCTGTGTCAAGCGAGGAGGGAGAGGGAGAGTGATCATATATTTAGAAAGAGAAATAGAAGCATTTTTTAAAATGTGCTTTCTGCACATAAGTATCCTCCCATTTGTGTACCTCAATAGAATTACATCCTTGAATCCCAGGCACTAAGTTGTAGGAGACCTTTGAGGTTTAGCATCTTCCTTCCCCCCGCCATGTTTGACACTGTTGACATTTGGGGCTGGAAATTCTTTGTTGCAGGAGGTTGTCCTGTGTCCTATAGGGTACTTAGCAGCATCTTTGGCTCACTCAACCCATGAGATGCCAGTACCATCCTCCTAAATGTGTTGCTGAAATGTTTGTATTTATTTCCAACTGTCAGGAAGTTGGAGAATGGCACAAAACCACCCCACTTGAGAACTGGTGGTTTAAATAATAACTCCAAGTAGAAGATCTATGCTAGGGCTGGGGATTTAGCTCAGTGGTGCTGCCACCTGCCTGGCAAGCACAAGGTCCCGAGTTCAATCCCTATTACCAACCCCCACCACCACCACCAAAAATGATCCATGATATGTATGTAGAATATTCATGGTGGAGTAGAGCTACACACAGAACTGAGGCTTGAGCTTTGAAAACATCTCCATACCATCCTTCATATTTACTGACCAGAATAAGTCATTTCATTTCATGCTGCTAATTTAAATACTTAATTTTTCCTGAGAATGATGTTGATCATTCACTTTTACTGTGGCTTTTTAGAATGTTTTAATAGAAAACATCATTTTGAAATAACAACTTGCGGGAGCCCCAGGCAGTGCTTTTTCTCTTGGTGGCCCTGGCCTTCTCCAGATGTTTCTGTACCCCCACTGTTCCCGAGATACAGAACAGAGGTGCTAGGGGACACTGATGGGAATTGGCCAGAAAGGGACAGTGGGTTCTGCTGCCCTCCTTGTTAACACCCAATTTCCGCTCCCGTGGGACAGGCTTTGGGGCATTTCACAAACACAGGGAAAGAGAATGAAATGCAGCTCCCTTCTGTTCCCTGCTTTTAAAATAACAGCCTCAGGTGCCGCCAGCACAGGGCAGTTGGATGTCCCTGTGAATCCCCCCACGATACCTCTGTGTTGCCTGCCGGTATTGACCCTTCATAACCTCGGTCTAGGGTGGGGGGTTTTCACACACATGTAACACCTCTTGGAGGTTCCAGAAAATGACAGCTTCCAGATGTATGAGCCGCCTGATGCGTTTGTTTAGATTATGCATCACAGCTGATGCTGAGATTAATGCTGGCTGGAGCGCTATGGGAGATTTGTCTGGTTTCCACAATGCCATGTTTATATTTCATTTGGATTTCTCCCTCAAAGCTGACCTGCCCGTGACCGCCCCCCCCCAACCCTGTCCACTTGAAACTTTCACTTCTCATATTGGAGGATGGAGGGCAACGCAGCTTTACAAAGAAAGGGCTTTTTATGTGGCTGCCTCCCACCTGGTCCACGCCAGGTATCTGCCTTGACTGCCTGCAAAGTACGCTATGCCATTTTCTGCTCAGGGGCTACATTCAACCTTATTTTATTAGGTATCGGGGATTGAACTCCAAACCCTGTGCTTGCCAGGCAGGTGCTGTGCCACTGAGTTACATCCCCAGCCCTGCATTCAACTTTAAAAGTTGTTTTGACTTTTGAAACAAATATGGGAATATTTTAAAATTACTTTTTAGGGGACCAGATTTAATAGAGGCTGTTTTGCACAAACATTTTAAAATATTCTTGGTACCATTTTGATACTCTTTGGGAGGAGAAAAAGTTGAGGGAATTCCAGCTGTGTAAGACATGCTTAAAAGTCACCATATCTGCATGAGTCTGTTATTGTTTCCTGTGCCCCTCACTGGCTCCCTGACCTCTTCTGGTTCCTTCTTTCTTTCTCCTCTGTCTCTTCTGTCCTCCTTCCTTCCACCTACCCATCCACTCATAATCTGCTCCAATGATTTCCTCCCAACTGGGGCTTTGGAGTTACTAGTGTGGAATCTGAAATGGTCCTAAGTCTAATGAACCACAGAAAGAAGGGAGTCAGAAAACATATTATTGCATGCTGGCTGCCCGAGATACTAGAAGCAGTTCTGCCATTTGTACCCTTGGGGTTCTTAGTTTGGTTAGGGTTGGGTCCAAGACCAAACTCTGATGGGATCTTGTCAGCAGAAGATACACTTTTCCTATGAAAGATTCAGGGCCTTTTTATGGACTTTGAGGTAACCTTAGAGTCCATTGACAAGTTCTTTGTATACCAACCCACCAAAGAGTATGAGAAATAAGTCTTGGTTCCCTGATACTGTGGCATATGAAATGGGGAGAACTTTGGTCTTCCAGCATTTTTTACTTTGCCAAGAGAAATACGAGCCATAGCTTTGCCACTGAGGCCCCCTGCTTCAGCAGCCTTTCCGTGCTGCCAAAGCCAGTGGGAATTGGTTAGATGAGTTCACAGAAGACCGATTTCCCTATCCAAGTTCTGGCTGACTCCATAGCCTTAACTGTTCCAGCCTCATGATAGGTCTTGGTTGATGGCCCAGAGAGCCAAGGGTTTTGCTGGGGAAGGCACTTTGCCTGGTCAGGAGGAAGTTCCTTGGAATCTGTTCAGTGGGAACATTCTTTGAATTCGGAGATAAAATCGGGGTCATCAAACTATAAACACGTCTAGTGCTTATTCTTTGCTGACAATC
Source organism: Fukomys damarensis (assembly GCF_012274545.1). Taxonomy (NCBI): domain Eukaryota; kingdom Metazoa; phylum Chordata; class Mammalia; order Rodentia; family Bathyergidae; genus Fukomys; species Fukomys damarensis. Next base: position 25,894,735 of record NW_022900939.1, on the reverse strand, counting down.
TCTGAATTTGGGTGCTTTATAAAAACTAGATTTTTCTTCCTTAAAAGTTTCCCCTTTACACTACATCGTATAATTTTTTTTTCCTACAGATGTATGTGCCTTTTAACTAGTTTGATGGAAATAATTACCTTCCCAAATAGGAGAGTGCAGTCATGGAGAACTGCTTGAGTGTTGGGTGGGTTTTTGGAGTCTGAGTACAGAAACATGCACCCTTCCTAGGCCCTGCAGGGAGGACTGTACCTGTCGTGTTTTATTTAGGGTTTAGATTTAGAGCATGGTAGAAGAAACAGTTGTCATGTGTTAAGGAAACTGTATCATTTGGTAGGCAGTTAGGTTCCTGCTAATGAATGACAAGTTTGTTGTTGGAGAGATTTATAATGTGGCAGGCAGGACCTTGTTTCTAATCCAGAAACCCAGGTGCAGGTTGCCCCTAATTGTTCAAACTGCGTGGGGTCTCATCAGACCACTGCCTATGAAGGAGAGGTCAGCGAGAAGCCAGTCCTGTACCACAGTGCATGCTTTATTTAGTATTGTAAGGATAAATGAAAAGAAGCAGTAGATTCGTTCAATTTTTCAGACTATAGTTTGCAATTACCGATGAAACAGGTACAAATGTAAGCAGAAGGAACTAGGAAGTGGGCTTTCTTAAGTCACTGCATGATTTTCCCACCTTTAATAGTTGCTTAAGGGCTTCTGGCCCCTGGCTCAGGAATCCTGCCCCCAAATGCCTGATGTGTGTGTTACACAGTGGAGTACTACAGTGTAAACACTGCCCCGTGCCGTGAAGTAAGGTGCATCGTCTCACATCTAAGAAGAGCAGGAGAGTGAGAGGGGCAGGCCCTCAGCTTTGCAGTGAGTTACAGTAGTGGTAGTTAGGTTTTTGGCTGCACAGTGATGATGTGGAACTACAAAACCCAGATAAATGAACAGTTTGGAATAGCAACTGGAATTGGTATGCTGAAGAGATGGAGGTGTGGCTTGGTTAATGTTACCTCATAGAATCCAGATACATTTATAAAATGTTTAGCTGGAATTGGGAGTATAGCTTAGTGGTAGAGCGCTTGCCTGGGATGTGTGAGGCCCTAGATTCAAGCCCCAGCTCCACACTTATACTAATCTTGAACAGAACAGAAGTGGAGTGGGTTGGAAGAAAGCTCTGGTCAGCAGCACCCTCCTGGTTGTCTGTCTTAGTTAAATTGAAAGGTAAGGAGAAACCAGGCCAGAAGACCCCACCTGCCTTCTTTTACACTCTCCTACAGTGTCCAGAGAAAGCCTGCTGGGGTGGCTCACTTCCTGCCTGTACACCCCAGATTTATCACAAGGCTGCTGTGGTGTTTTGTAGCCCGGTGGGGTAGCACAAGATAAGAGTTGGCTCCTGCTTTCTGGATTGAAGTAAGGAATCTGCTAAGGATGACTGGAGGGAGAAAGGAGCCTAGGGGTTTGGGACACCCCCCAGACAGATGGGTTTTACAACGCTGCTGGCAAATTGAAAGAATTTGAATACCTAGACTTTTTTCTGTACATCCACACAACCTGATACCTAGCAGTTCTTAAGTTGGCTAAACTCAGGGTTTTAAAGAAAATGAACACAAATACATTTCATGAGTTAGAAATTAGATTTCAGTTTGAATTTAGGTAATGGTGTAATTAGCTGCACTAATATTATCCTGATTTAAGAAATCCATTCTAAAAGAGTGGTCTGAGAAAACTGCTTTAAGAAATGGCAATAAAAACAGGAACTTTGAAAATGTATTTTGACCCACTATTTTTTTCTTTTTTGAATTCTGCCATCTTCCCCACCCCCACTCCGATTTCCGTTGCTCCTTTAGTCAGAAACCTTCACAAAATAGACACATATCACATGCAGACTTTTTTTAAATAGAGGCTTTCTAAGCAAGAAAAAAAGTTTTTTCCTAACTGCTTATGAAATTATTTCTTTCTGCATGATTTTTCCCCCATGAAATTCACAGTCCCTTAAAATGAGCAAAAACTGATAAATATCATACCATCATTTCAGTCTGTACATGCTCAAGAGGGAAAAATTGCATGTGTTTAATACCTTGCTTGATTACAAACAAAGCTTGCAATTTGAGAGAATTGGGATTAGGGCTAAATATCTATTAACTGCTCTTTCTAGAGATTTGGGGAATAGGATGACCCTTTTTTTTTCCTTTTTTTTTTTTAAATAGGCTACAGTTTCACATGGCTCCCAAAAGAAATCTCTCTCCCTTTTTGTTTCCCACACCAATTGATTTATCATTTTGCTTGCAAGCAGATCCAGAATGTTAGGGCAAGAACACACTCACTTTTTTCTCGTAACTTTTTTGTTGCGGACCGAAACCAGTTGACTTGAATAAATTTTTCTGAGGCCTGAATGTAGCCAGCAACGTGGAAAAATCTTGCCATTCAGGGCCATCTGAATGTACATTTCAGCCACACAGTAAGCCGCATTGGTAGGCACTGGACTGCTAAATACAACCATTTTTCGCAGCAGCGAGTTAGACAGGTGATTAGCATAATTAGCACTGAGCAGCTATACATATGGTAATGCTGAGTGTGTAAATGCCAGCTGCGGTGTAAAATTTATGTCAGGGGTCGGCAGGGCTGTGCGAAAGTATTGTGTTCCAGCTGCAGGTCAGGGCCGCCAGAGCTTACCTCCTTTTCTCTTGTTGGTGAATACGCCAAACAGAAGAGAAAGAAATATAACAGATACAGCTTTGATGGAACAGCCCAGTTCTGTGCAAGAGGGACTGTCCTATAAAATGCACACACACTCAACTCACACACACACACACACACACACACACTCATGCACACTTGTATGAATCCCATTACTTTCTCTACAATTCTATTTACTTCATGCAAGATTCAGATGAGTGGGGTCCCAGAATAAGAGGTTTGTGTAGGTAAGTGAGCCAAATGATTTTCTTGAAGGAAGAATTGCTTAGGGAAGTTCTCAAGAGCTAAAAGTTGTTTTTATTTTTCTCCCTATCTTCTAACCCCCACCCCAACCATTCCCCCTACTACTCTTCTATCTATTTTTCTTCACATTAAATGGTGGTGCTGGGATCTTTCCTGGTCCGGGCTATGTTTGTCCTTCAGAAGACAAAAATATGTAAGCTTTGGACAGGCTTTATCCTTGGGATTCTTCCCAAACTGTTTGACGGGTTTTGGGAAAGGATGAGGTTTTGTTTTGTGTTTTGATTTGTTTTTTCTTATTGGGTTTTTCTCCTGTGGGCAACTAGATTGTTCTCCTTTCCATTTACTATCCCTGTCAGACCCACTGAATTCTTTATAACAATGAGAGTCACATAGGTTTCCTATTTGAATAGCTCACATACTTTGCAATGCTTGATGGGGGAATTTATTGCTACAATGAATTCATACATTCTGCCCTTGAAACGTGTTCTTCTGCCTCCCTCCTCCCCTGCTTTTGCTTGGTGGCTGTAAGAAGTAGTGGTGTTGACAGAATATAGTTCACACCATGCTGACCTTGCGATGAAACTTCCTCACGGCACCAGGGGGTCCTTATGTACTGGCCCGTAATCCAGCTAATCCTGATGGCAACAAAATCATGAAAGTGGTCCCCAGTGATGCGAGTCTCCCTGCACAGATGCAGGGGGGAAGGAACGGTGTAGGAGATAAATCAGGCCAGCACCGTGTCCCCAGAGGCCAGGGCGCTGCCTGCAAAGGTGGGGATTGCATTGTCCCCCTCCCCTTCAAGGCCTGCTGAAGTAGGAGGCCAATGAAAGGAGGCCCCCGCTGGATAACGATGGCAAGAAGACTGTGCAGTGCTGAGAGGTGATGTCAGCCCTGCAGAAGCTGGGAGAAGGGAACTGAGGTTAATGGCATGCAGAAGCCTGAATGCTGTAATGAAGAGCCCGGCAGCAAACACTTGGGTTTTGTTGTTGTTGGGTTGCTTTCTGTTTTTATTTTTTCAGATAAAGATGTTAGACCTCAATAAGAACCCAGACCTTGATAAAAAGATGCCGTCTTGGTTGTTGGGTTCTATTGCTTGGCCCTTCCTGGGTGTCCTTACTTCCTGCAGAATGGTGGGATTGGCTAGTAGCATATGAGATTCAGGTGAGGTCACGGTAGAACCAGGGGTGGTTTACAGCTAGGAAAGCATGTGTTTACAGCTTGGAAGTCATGCTTCTGGCCACAGGAGGTACTTGTCTTGGGTGGGGTTGTGCCCAGCCATCATTGCCGCTGCCCCAAGTTAACCGCTGTGGCAGATGCAGTGTTGTCTTGGGAGCTGATGGCCCTGGGAGCTGCCACAGACAAGTGCTGGGCTGACCTGATTGCTTCCGACAGGGTGAAGGTTGGTCCCGGTAAAGCCACACAGAGGAGACAGCCTGGGGGGTAGGTGGCAGATGGCCCCCAAGCTGCTGGCCTGTGGGGTGGGGGTGGTGACACAGTCACATGGGCACTGCTGAGCTTGGCCCTGGTCCCCAGTGTGGTCCATGGGTGAGTGAGCTGGGTATCAAAGGCAGATATTTGGGCTCTCTGGTTCTAGCATTTCCCATGGCAACTCTCACAGGCCCACTCTCCCAAGAAGAAAACAGCACAGCACGGGAAGCGGCTGTTGGCTTCTTGTGAATACAAGAGGTGGGTGGGGGAGAGTGGTACAACTCACAGCCTGGGAGTTTCCAGCCAATTGCCCAAATTACTGAATCTTCACTTTTCAATATAGAAAATGAGCCAGTCTAATAATTTTGCAGTTACACCCTTGTAGAGATTTGTACTTTTTCGTCCCCACAATAACCAATCCCAACACAGGAGGAAGGACCTGAAGCAGCTGGGGAGGGGGGTCCCTTTTGAGGCTGTGAGATAATTCATGGGATTAATCAAATGCACATGCCAGGCTTGCATATACACAGACCCCATTTTCCTAATTGGACTCTGAGTGGGTACTTTTTCAGGCTGAAAGGGTCATTTGTTTTGACCGATTGACTTTTTGAGGCTTTGGTGGGAATTAATATCTTGTACAGATGACTGCCTGTTCCCAGGACTCAGTACTGAGGCCATTCATTCACTGATGGTTGCACCACAGTCTGAGCGAGTGCCATCCCCTAGTGGTCTCTGCGCTCTGACTTCAGAGGTGCGTGGACAGGAGACATTGTCTTTCCGATCATCTTTATGTGAGTGACAGTAAATTTTGCTAACAAGTTTTGTGTAGATGCCACAGCCATTATACTCTCTGTGAAAGGCTGTGCTAAGAAATGATACCTCAGTGGGTTGGAGTGGTACTGGTCTAGCAGTAGGGCCCCCTTAGTTGAATGCTTTCCCATCAGGGCTGGCTTTTTTTTTTTTCTTTGCAAAGCTATCTTTAGTTTGATTTGGAGGAAGAGGAGCAGAGCTTGATCAAGAAGTTGTTTGCAGAAGTGTTGCTTCATCCTCCTTCTTCAAAGAATCTTATCAGCCTTAGATTTCTATAGAACAAGATGCAGAATGTATAGGTAAAGAGACTTTCCCACTTGTGTTTTCCTTTGTGCCTTCATCTCACTGCTATCTTCAGGACAGGCTCTGAGACGGACCAGAAGAAAAATAGGGCAAAACAAAAAAACAGTTAACCTAGAAGTCTTGTACCTGTTTTCTTAATGCATCCTAAAATTTCTAGCTGTGAGCTCAGTGTAATCTGTATCTGGAAGGAATTTGGCACTCCTAGAGCGCCTGTCTGCCAAACTCAGTTCTCAGATAATTAAAGGTCACTTCTACCTCTTCATTAGTGGGGTGACTGTGGTGGGTAAGTCACCCAAAAGATTTTCCTCTGAAGTAAGGGTGATGATGTGAGTTCTGCAGCAGGTGAGTACTGATAGATAACCCAGGTAAGGGCTCCTGGAAGTTTTACTTTCTTAGTGTCATTTCATCCTTACACCATTCTGTCAGGTTAGTTGTGGCATTTTTGTTCCCATTGTACTGAGAAAGTAGTGAGGTTTGATGGTATCAGGGCTGTGTCCCAGATCTCTCTGCCTCCATGCGGCTCCCTTGTCTCCCATTGTCCAGGAGAGCTGGCCCCAACTGCGTGGAGAAGCAGCATCGATCAGAATATTCCTGAGGAAATAAATGCATTCAAGGACTTTGCACAAGGAAAATAGTCACACAAGTGTGAAAGGTGACTTTGTATCTCAGGGTCTTGTGTCTTCAGAGGCGTTGGTTTTATCAGTAAAGTTGTATTTGGATGATGGAAGAGGGAGATGAAAGAGAACTGAAGAATGTAACAGTTAACTTTGAGCTTGTTTTTACTTTAGATCTCTATATCAAGTAGCTTCACTTTTTTTTTTTCCTTTGGTATTAGGGATTGAACCCAGGGCTTTTGCACTGAATATATTCCCAGTCCCTCTCCCCTTTAAAAAAAATTTTTTTTTTTTTTTTAAATTTTGAGACAGGCTCTAAGTTGCTAACTTATCCAGGCCTGATTCAAACTTTTGATGGTCCTGCCTCAGCCTCCCAGAGAGCGGGAGTATAGGCCTGGACGGGTTAAGAGTTAGCCCTGGGCTGTCATTCTGCCATGATTTTAGGATAAGCTTTTGCTAGGGTAACCAGCAAAAGGCAGGTGAGTCCATGAACTTGCTCTGCCAGAGGTGTTTCTGTTAACTGCAGCTTGTTCCCAAACTCCTTGTGTGAGTACTAAGGTAAGACTGTATGATTGCTGTGCAGTTTTTAGACCTAGCTGTACCAGAGGTGGAACTAAGTCTACACTGCAAGCAGCAAAGGAATGACGAAAGTCTGGCTAACCAGGCTTCAGCTGCACCTTTTTTGTCTCTCCCAGTCGTGAGGCAGACCTTAGGGCTTTGACTTGCTGGTTGCTGTCCTGGAAGAATACTGTCCAGTCACCTTAAATGATAGTTCCTTTTGGGTCTTCCCAGCCATCCTGTTTGATTTAGCCTGCCTTCTTCCACACCACGTAACATGGCCTCTCTCTTTCCTCCATGGCAATTTTCATGGCATTAAAATTAGCTTAATGGTTTGCTATACGTTGCCTGTGCACGTCACTGGCTCCAGTCTGTGAGCGTGGTTCCCACTACTGCATATCCGCAAAGACTTGCTGGACGAATGAATGGTCAGAACGATTACTGATCAAATAAAATGAATGGCAGCTAAACCAGGCGTGGTGGTGCACACCTGTCATCTCAGTATTCCAGGAGACTGAGGCAAGAGGATTACAAGTTCAAGGCCAGTCTAAGATAGTGAGACCCTGTCTCAAAAAAGAAAAAGGGGAAAAAAAAAAGAAGAATGACAGATAAACTTCATTGTAGTTATTAGCTTGTTTTCCTAATACCATCCATATTTGGTTAAACAAAATGAAATGTTCGGTAAGGTAATCATAATATGTAGAAATAAGTTAACGGCAGTCCTTGGGTAGGATACAGTCTAAGAATAGTTGAGAAAGCATTAGAATTATTCAGCAACTTAGTGATAATCTTATCTTCATTGAAATTGATTGTCACTGAGATGAGATATTTGTGTGTTTGTCATTAGAGCTAAGAGATGGAAAAGCAAACAGGTTTTCAGTTCCACAGACATGGCAGATGCACAACTTTATTTTTATTTTTATTTATTTATTTGGTTTTTTTTTTGAGACAGGGATCTCACTACATTGTTGAGACTGACCTGGAACTCACAGCAATCCTCCTGCCTCAGCCTCCCGAGTGCTGGGATTACAGGCGTGTGCCACCACGCCCGGCTCTGCACATCTTTATTAAAATAAGTGTTTAATATATATCATAAAAACATGATGAAATATGTTTGAACATTTTATTTGTTGGAAATAGCATCTTTTCCATAAACTCTTATGATAAAATAGTTGATCCATTGTAAGTTGGTCTGCAAGAGTATTTAAAACATCCTTTGCAGTTTCATTTTGTTGCTTTTATGACCACGCATCTCCTGGTTTGTCTTAGGGCTTGCATAGTCACTCATAGGCCTACTCTGCTGAGGATTGAGGGTAGAATTCTGTCAGTCTCACAGGCCAGCTCCTCCCTGGTACTGGAGCATCGGAGAGTTTGTACTCTGTTTTCTTGTTTGTTAACCTCCTAGTTTTGAATCCCCTGAAGTTTGAATAAAGTAGAAAAGTGATGCCTTGCAGCAGAATGTAAAGTCTGTGCTAAAGTCTGAGGAAGCAGGTAGATTGAGAAATGATTTCTGGATCTCTGGGGCATTAGATGTGATACTGCTAGAAAAAGATGGGTGAGCAAAAGTTGGAATGAGTTCCTTAATAATGTGCAGCTCTAGCTTTTCAGAAGTGATCTCTAGACTGAGAACAGGCTTTTTTTTGCTTCAAACTCGACTTCACCTGACGTAGAGGAAGTGGATTGAATCAAACTCAGTTCACAAATTGGTTGAAAGTTGGCTTTGGGTAACATTCTTGCAAGAGCCGTGCCCTGGGTAGCTTCAGTGGGCCTTTAGGGGGAGAACTGCCAGCTGCATTGTGCAAATGCATCCTCTCTTTCAAGTTGTTCCCCAGAGATTGTTTTGTTTTGTTCTTTGTGTGGGGCAAGGGATGAAACCCAGACCCTTGGGCCTGCTCTGCCACTGAGCCACACTCCCGACCATTCCCCCTTGGTATTTGTCTACACTTTTTAAGAACCCACTCCTGTTTTCCTCTTCCACACTCAAGCACACCTTAGAGCTCCCTAGTCACTTTGGCCTGGGGTGGGGACACCTTCATAGATGGCCCTGTCAGCCTGCAGCTCTACTAGTTTTCCTAAATGAGGACATTATTGGCTTCTTCGCCTACCCCTTTGTTTATAAATTATGCAAAGAGAACTAAACACCCTGCTGTTCTCAGTACTTATTTACTTGCCCAAACCAAATGTTTATGTCCTTGAATACTAAACTTGAAGAATAAGGATTCCTTCTCAGGGGAAAGCTATGATTAGGGAGTTTTTTCTAAACTAGAGCTGGAGGTAAAATTCTGCTTTTCAGTAAACATTCAGCTAACTTATCAGTGACTTCAGGAGCCATTCATACTGGCTGCTTCTGCCCTGGAGTGTGTGCCTGGGGAGGTGGCTCTGGGGTCCTCTTTCTCCATCTGTCTTCCCCAGATGCTACCCAGCACAGGGGGTAGCATTCTGAGTGTGGCTTGGGTCTGGCACAGTAATGGAAAATTAGCCTAGGTCTGAGACTGTAAGATGGAGAGGAAGAGAGAAAGAAAGTTCACATGAAGTGTTGGTGGTGCTATGCCTCCTGGTGGGAGAGCTGGGCTGGTTCTGGGCCGGACTTCACGGCCTCTGATAAAATCGCTTGGGGAGCAAACCTGGCACCTATGTTTTCTGGATACAAGCAGGTGAGTCTTAATAGAAGCAGGTTCTGGAGGCTCCCCATGGTGTCCCTGGCTCGTGAATTTTGTTCTTGTTCTATATGGGCTTTCTCTGTGTGCATCTGACTTATCTTCTTCTGGAAGGTTGTGTGCTGAACACACACACTCACCACCTTTCCTTGTTTCTTTCTCCATGGAGGTAAAACATTTCCTTGGTACCTTTGCCAGATTACTTAGGAGAAGACTGTAAATTGAAACCATTTATCTTGAAATGTACTGCGGGGGCACACTGTTTATACAAGTGAAAGAAATTGTAACAGGGTTATTTGGTCTGGTCGGGGAGGAAAAGGTGTCTCAGTTTTCCTGCCCCTGCCCATGCCCCTCTCCTGCCCCCTTTTGACTAGTGGTCTGTTAGTTTTGCAGCACGCCTCAAGGAGGTGTGCCAAGCCAACAGGTGGGCCAGCTGGCAGGCACAGTAAGTATTTGAATATATTTATCATTCATAAAGTGGCCATTCATAATAAAATGAATGCTACTCCATAAAGATCAATCTGTCCCATGACCTAAGAACCTAAGTTGGTTAGCAAGATAAGAGGGAACATGGATTTGTGGTCAGTTTTGTTGTTTTAATTGAAACTTGCCCATGTTTGTCAGTTGGTGGACGAGTAAGTCGTGAATTAAATTATACTCGCCAGAAGATTGGAGAAGAGGCTATGTTTAATCCTCAACTCATGATACAGACCCCGAAGGAAGAAGGTGCTAATGTACTGACCACAGAAGCGCTCCTACAACACCTGGACTCAGCTCTCCAGGCCAGCAGAGTCCACGTATATATGTACAACAGGTAAGGCCTGCTGTGTCCACTGCTGACGCAGGGCAAGAGTGGCTGCTGATAAGGTTGCCCTGGATGCACCTGGGGTATCAGTTTAAGAAGCTTTCTCATAAAACCTTGTAGAGATCCAGTTCTGGTGGTTGAACCAGGGCCTCGTGTGTTAGGCCAGTGCTCTGCTTTTTTCTTTTCCTTTATGGGCCCATCTTGGTTTGTCTTTGAGCTTTGATAGCAAAGCCAAATACCTTTCACAGAAGGGCACTGAGAGACAAATGGCAGAGTTCTGCAAGGAGGCCCAGAGGTAAATTCTAGAAACCTGCCTTGGTTGAAGACAGCCCTACCTTAGGATACCAATAAGAGAGGGCAGTTTGTAAGGAATTTTTTATTTTGATTTTTCTTTTTGGAATTCCTATCTCTGCTCTATCCAGATTTTACTCTTTTCAACTTAAGGTTATCTCTTTCAACACATTCAGAAAAGCATAGGTTTAAATAACATTCCTCTAAAGATAATAAAACTTAGAATTTGTTCTCGATCCATGTCTTTAATGTCCTTTCCATAAGACAAGAATGGGAGAAACTGTAAAATGGGAGTTCCATCTACCTGGCCTGTTGTTTATAGCGTTTGTGTTTAAGAGCAGCACAATTTTTTTTCCTAAATGCTAAAGACATTCTCCACCAATAAAAAGGCCAAAGATTTCCCCACCTGAGTATATGTCAATATGTTATAAACTTCACTTATTTAGTTGCCATTTATCTTGAATTTGTGATAATTCTGCTGGGCTGCCTGAAGTTGTTTAATGTATGTAGAAAGCAGATTAATGGTGTAAACAAGATTATTGGGAGAACACTTAAGAAAACAAGACTTTTCAAGTACTTTGGTAGCATTAATTTACATAAACACCCCACATGTTAATTACATGTGAGTATTATCTATTCATTAAAGCAAGCTTGCTGGGTCTCCACTTGGCAAAAGTTCTGCTCGTTTTGACAGATGCTTAAAAGTGATCGAAATTGCAATTCTTTTTATATGTTCTATCGTTCTCATTTAGCAGTAATTTCCTTTATTACAATGAGAAATCTTTGTTTCTGCTTTTCATTCCAATAGGCAATGGAAATTGGAACATTTGTGTTATAAATCAGGAGAACTTATCACAGAAACAGGTTACATGGATCAGGTATATTTTCTTGTATACAAAAAAGTCTCAAATTCTCAAATTTTACCATACTATTATGCATGCCTAATGCATGGTTTGTTTCTTTTTTCAATTTGACAGATAATAGAATATCTTTACCCTTGTTTAATTATTACACCTCTGGACTGCTTCTGGGAAGGGGCAAAATTACAGTCTGGAACAGCATACCTCCTGTAAGTATGATCTGTGTCTCCCAGTGTCTGCTAAATTCTAGGACTCAGTGTTTCTGATGTTGCTTATTTATTCTATTTCAGTTTGGAACAAAATAAAAAACCATTGAAATTCCATGTGCATTTTTTGAAAGACTAGGTGGAAGAGAAGGGTTCAGAATTTTTCCCTCTTTTCCAAAAAAAAAAAAAAAAAAAAAAAAACTGTA
>NW_022900939.1:25879256-25882703 GCF_012274545.1 Fukomys damarensis | reverse complement strand
CAAAAAAAAAAAAAAAAAAAAAAAAAAAGTTCTGTAGGCATCATTAAATTTCATTCACTTTTACCAACCTATTTATATGCAAATAAAATGCAAATTATTGCAGAGTGTGTGTGATTTTTTTAACTCTTTATATAAAATGCTTTAGTTTGCACACCAGGCACTTAGACCTTTAACTTATTTTTTAGGAAGAGAGTGTATTTGTAAGTCTATGTCAGAACTAAATATTTTGAGTCAAAGTTTAAGATCTTCCTGTGGAAAAACATTTGTAATATTTTTGGATCACAGTGATGTCTAAAGGGGAAATGCACTGTATAGAAGGCCATGGTCTCCGATGTGTCCCAGTCTGGCAGTTAGATATTATATATACAGTACATATAAAGAACAATTGTTAATCATCATAGACATTTTCATGTAATTATGCAAGAGTCAGTGCTTGAGTTATTGTTTCTGTCCTGGCTTGCAAATATCTGCCAAAACAATTTGCAGTGGCCATCCCCTGACCTTCGGTGTACAGTTTTAGATGGGAAATAAGGGGTTTTGTGTTTTCTGGTTGGGAGAGTCTGAATAATGACTTCAGCCTGGTTAAGCAGCTACAGTGTGGCTTGAACCACATAACAGGCAGCCAAAAGCCTTTCTGGTCTGTCAACAGCCCAAATTCAAAAGTGAGTGTGGGGGGAGTGGCTGTGATGGTGCTGATGGTGGAGGCCACAGGGGCTCCCTGCCTGACTGCTAGGCTGTCAGAGAGCGCTCCCAAGTATGGAATCGTTAAAGGCAACAGAGATCAAATATTTTGATTGATGACATTTAAAAAGCATTTTTTAGGTTTGCAAGTGCAAATTTGACATTGTAATCTCCCGCACCTATATTTTTTTTTTTTTTTTGCTTTTCTTTTGATCTGAGTTTTCTGCTTAGAAATGCGCATGGGTTAATTTTTTTAAAGATATTCAATACAATATAGTGGCAGCTAGGCTTTCCTCAATTTATAAGCCCTGAGCTTGCCACCTTCAGTCATGAATCATTCTTGGGATTAAGTTTGCCCAGTGATACACTGGGCAGGACCATTTATTTGTTTATGCCACAGTCCTAGAATCAGTGTTACCAAAAAACCCTTTGCTGTAGGGACTAAAAGTATTCAGAGGGTGAGTTTGAAAGCTGCTTTTCATAGTCTCACCTCCTAATTTCTTTCGCAGAGGTAAACCTCCTTTGCGATGGACAAACTTTGACCCTTTGGAATTCCTAGAAGAGTTAAAGAAAATAAACTATCAAGTGGACAGCTGGGAAGAAATGCTGAATAAGGCAGAAGTTGGTCATGGGTACATGAACCGTCCCTGCCTCAATCCAGCCGATCCAGACTGCCCTGCCACCGCCCCCAACAAAAATTCAACCAAAGTGAGTACAGCCATGGAGCATTCCCAGAGGGCAAAGAAAAAAGCTTTTTTGTTTCCATTTAGAGTTCTCTTTATTATTTTCATTTTTAAGATTTTATTCTCTTTAACCTTTTTACTCTTTTAGTCTGTAGAACTATGCCTAGAGAGCTAAATTTTGCTATAAGATTTGCCATACGCTTCTCATTAGCCTTGTTATTAATGTTCTCTCTGAAACAAACAAGCCCTTAATGCACTGGATTTTAGCAGGGCATGTGACCTGCCTACTAATTCCCATAATTATGTGGCTGTCTTTTTATTTTAGCCTCTTGATATGGCCCTTGTTTTGAATGGTGGATGTCATGGATTGTCCAGAAAGTATATGCACTGGCAGGAGGAATTGATTGTGGGCGGCACAGTCAAGAACAGCACTGGGAAACTCGTCAGGTAACTTAGCACACATCAACACCAAAGCCATAGATGCTTCCTAACTGCTTAGAAACCACTTCTGCTCTGACATCTGCATGTATATTTACTTTCAGACTTCACAGTTATCCTAGTTAGCTGTCTGCGGTAATCACATATTAGGAAATATTAGCAGACTAGACCAGCTTGGAAAGCTACCGTGTAGGGATTTTGTCTGGAATGGATTTGTAGCTTTTATGGAAACTATGGTTGTAGACGTTATGGTTTTAGAAGATCCTTTCCTATTACATCAAAAATGGTAAATACTGTATAAAGTTGGCAAAAGACACCAGCCGTGGTGCATGGAGTTGAATGGTATGAGCTGAGCATTGTCACATACTGTTAAAGGAAAAGACCAAGACTCAAAGGCCAAACAAGAATTATCCTTTGTGTGCACGCAGGGGGTGGCCAGTCCGGTGTCAGGTGTTTGGTCTGTGATTTCTCCCTTGGGAAAGCCACAGTCTGGGATTTCTGCACAGCAAGTGTGCCTCGCTGAGCCGGCTATGCCTAGTCAAGCTATCTACTCCTCTCCCCTTCCTGTTTCAAGGATTGGAAACTGAAAAAGGAAATTGCAAATTAATTTAATTTTGGGGTCTATCTGTAAAGGGTTTGTAAGGTTACGCCTTTAATATGGTATATCAATCTATTAAATAAAATAACCATCATGATCCTATCTGAAAGGAAACAGGTGCTCATGGGAAGGAAAGGAACTACAAGTGAGTTGGGGGTTGTGTTGGGGACTTTATACCGAGGAAACTGTTCCATGGGAATGTTGATGTGCCTTGTGGTCTCTTTTACCCCATTCCAGCGCCCATGCCCTGCAGACCATGTTCCAGTTAATGACACCCAAGCAGATGTACGAGCACTTCAAGGGCTACGAGTATGTCTCCCACATGAACTGGAACGAGGACAAGGCAGCAGCCATCCTGGAGGCGTGGCAGAGGACATATGTGGAGGTAAAGCACCTGTAGATCTGGGGACATAACCTGCGCTCGTGGCTCAGCTCTTCCAGTTTCTCCTTTGGGTCTATCTTCACACATTGTAATTCTAGGAACTTTGATGAAATGCTAACTTGTTTTTCTTTTCCTTGCTGTTGAAAATCTTAGGATAATATTTAAGAGACAGATTGAGATGCTTTGATTGCCAGTTACTAATTCAGCAGCTCACACATAAGACGGTTCTATTTTTAAAAAAAAAAGTGCATGGTGAGCAAGGAAAGGTATCTGGAAAACATTAGCAAGGCATAGAATCTGTTCACAGCTGCAGGCCCCTTGGTTGGGTCATGTGATAGGGGCTGGCCTTTGTTTCCCAAGCAGTGACCTCTTCGGAGCTGCATGTGACCTTTTAAAAGTGGCCAGCAAATGAAGGAGGGGGGTGAGTGCCTGTAAGAATGAGTTGTTTTGGATTACGGAGGGACTGATGGGACTGCAAATCAGTTGGAGAGTTAAGGAGAAGAGAATAGGAGTCTTAGACTTGATGTAAATAAAGCACTCAGTGAATTCCATTTCCACAGGCCGGCTCGCTTCAGCACCCATTCTGCGTGATCATCCATAGTCCCATTGTCCCGGAGCCAGGGTCTGTTAACATCAGTCCCAGTTTAGCCCCCCCCCCCCCCGCG
>NW_022900939.1:25860691-25879177 GCF_012274545.1 Fukomys damarensis | reverse complement strand
CCCCCCCCCCCCCGGTGTGCACCCCTGTCCACCTGAATCATGAACAGCTTTTGTTAATGTATCAGAAAACAAAGTGTAGCAATTCCGGAGGTGTCTTCCCCCAAGGTCTGTTTTACTGAAGCTTGTTGCAGCTTTAATTCCACTTGGGAATTCAGCCTTGCATTGTACTTTATAACTGCAGGTGGTTCATCAGAGCGTTGCCCAGAACTCCACTCAAAAGGTGCTTTCCTTTACCACCACGACCCTAGATGACATCCTAAAATCCTTCTCTGATGTCAGCGTTATCCGCGTGGCCAGTGGCTACTTACTTATGGTAACGATCAGTTCTGGGCTCCTGGGGATTTTGATTTGGCCTGGGTGGGTTTTGTTTGTTTGTTTTTGTTTTTTCAGTTTTTACCTTTCCATGACTACTGCTGCTTTTTAACCGCTCTTAACTCGTGTGTGCATCCAAGACAGAGAGAGCTCCGCTTTGTAACGGTTTAAAAAGTGGTCATGTAAAGCATTTTTTTCCCCATTGCCATTTTCCTATCTTGGACTCATATCATTTTGTGTTATGTCTGTAGTGTAAAAAGTTTCGTTGTTGTGGAGTTGAATTAAGTTTTACTGTCTTTAGATTTGGGGTGATGGGTGGGAGAAAACATTAGAATCACTACACATTCTAATGTTTGGCTCTTGTTTTGTGTCCCTCTCCTCCCCCATCCTCCCCATCCTTTCCCATCCCCCCTTGTTCTGCTTGCAGCTTGCCTATGCCTGTTTAACCATGCTGCGCTGGGACTGCTCCAAGTCCCAGGGTGCCGTGGGGCTGGCTGGCGTCCTGTTGGTTGCACTGTCAGTGGCTGCAGGATTGGGCCTGTGCTCATTGATCGGGATTTCCTTTAACGCTGCAACAACTCAGGTACTAAAGGAGCCATTCGGCTGCTGTCCCTTGACAAATGCCCCTCCCCGTTTCAGCCCCTCAGTCTCCTATGTGTCCAACACCCTGGTCTCCATCGAGCCTTTTCCACGAGGCTACTTGTTGGGAGGGTCTGGCTGTCCCCCTGGACTATTTGTGGCACTGGACAGAAAGTCTCTTGGGTTTGTTGATTAGTAGAGATGCATCTCTTAGAGCAATTGATGTTATCTACCAAAGGGCCCTATTTCTCAAACTTTGCTGGAAATTAGAATCACCTAGAGGGCTCACTGGATTGTTTGTTTTTGAGACAGAGTCTTTTTGTGTAGCTCAGCCTGGTCTTGAACACGCTATTTAGCCAAGGCTGGCCTTGAGTTCACAATGGTCCTCCTGCCGCAGCCTTCTGAGTGCCGGGATCACAGGTGTGCGCCATCATGCTCGATAATTATTATTTTTGATCAGAGTTGCTGATTCTGCAGTTTGTGGGGGAAGTGTGCCAAGAGTTCGCATTTCTAGTCAATTCTCCTAGGTTCCTCTGAGAAGTTTGTTTCTTTCAATGGGTTAGATTCTTTCTCATTTATTAACTTTTCAAAGTCACTGTACTTGAACCTTAGAAATAGAATCGTGTAGCCGAGTGTAGTTGTGCACACTGTAATCGCCGCACTTGGGAGGCAGAAGCTGAGGCAGGAGAATTGCTGCTAGTTTGAGGCCAGCTGGGCTACATAGTGAAACCAGCCTGGACTATGCAGCAAGACTTGGTTTCAAAACAAACAAAAAGAAATAGAAGCGTGTAGCTGGAGGCAATGGCGCACAACTAATCCCTGCACTTCTGGAGGCTGAAGCAGTAGGGTCACAAGTTTGACCCTAGTCTGGGCAACTTTAGACCCTGTCTTAAAAAAAAAAAAAGAGGCTGGAATCTAGCTCAGCATTAAGGGCCTGGGTTCACTCCACTGTACCACCAGAAGGAAGGAAGGGAGGGGGGAAGATGGGAGAGAGGAAAGGAGAAAGGAGCAACTGTCAGCCAAAATTGCTAGATTGTGGGGATAGATAAAGTAAATTTTCTGTGAGTCAGCAGTAGCTCCCTGTTGAGTAACTGTTAAGGACATTGGGGACAATGTTTTAAGCACTTTCAGAATCACCCACATTACACCTTGCAAATCTTAAGGCTATGTGTTCCATTTTCCCCGCAGGTTTTGCCTTTTCTTGCTCTTGGTGTTGGCGTGGATGACGTTTTTCTCTTGGCACATGCATTTAGTGAAACAGGACAGAATAAAAGGATCCCTTTTGAGGTAATAGCAAAACAGACAAACTTTGAGGACACCCAAAGTCCCCTCTGTTCTTGAATTTTTGTTCTTGAATTTTTATCAGTCTGACCCAGTAAATATTTCAGTCCTGAGTCAGATGACATGTTACTGGCTCTGAATAAATAAAACAAGCTGGAAGACTCTCAGGACACGGATTTGAATTCCCAAGAGCTCCATCTGGGGTGCCTTTAGAAATACGGGTGTTTATTTTAGTGTGACAACTCACACTAATTGCTACCTCCCTTTCAAAGCCCACATTTGCTGCTCACTTTGCCTCCGCTCCTATTTTAAATCCTATTTAAATTTTATTTCAACTGTCATCTTGTAACTTTTCTGCTTTGGAGCTTAACAGTGAAGGACCCAGGAGTACAGAGAGAGTGCTGGTGTTAGGGGGAAAGGCAGCGAGAGGCCTGTGTTGTCCTCATGTACCAGTGTAACCTGCAGCTGTGATGTTTGGCCCTTGGCTCAGCTCTGTGACCTCTCGTCCTCAGGACAGGACTGGGGAGTGCCTCAAGCGCACAGGAGCCAGCGTGGCACTCACCTCCATCAGCAACGTCACTGCCTTCTTCATGGCGGCCCTGATCCCCATTCCCGCACTTCGGGCCTTCTCCCTGCAGGTGAGTCTCCAGCAGCTCGCTCTGGCAACCCCCGCCGGGCACTGACACTCAGTGTCCCCACCCTGCCTTTCCTTACAGTGGCGTGTGGGGCTCCGTTCACTGCAGTTGGTGCTGCTTCCGGCTGTCGCCCTGGCAGTCCTCCCAGAAACAGTCAAGGGTTCTTACCTAGCTTTCAGGCCTCTTAGCGCAGATGCCTACTGGCTTATGGGTTTGCGCTATGTATACATGTCGGTTCTCTAGCTGACCCTGGCTTCTGGTTCTTCTCTCTCCTTCTGTCCTCCTCATCCCAGCCATACCTCCCTTTCTTTTGTCTTCCCCGAGGCAGCTCCAGCCCCACCCCAGTGGTAGCCACATAGAGCAGATTCTGTTGATGTATGAAAATGAGGGTTTGTAGCCCAGTTTAGACAGAGACTTAAACTGAATGTCAGGTAGCACAAGAGGATTCCCTTAGTTGCCCTCTGTGTTCTTTCTGATCCTTTCAGTTCTCTACTCCCTTCATAGGCCACCCAGGCAGCTCGGAATACTGCTCACTCTTCATGAACATAGGGTGTGTTGACTCCCTCATTCACTTATCCTCTCCTCTGGCCCTTTCACACCTGAAAACAGCTAGGTATTTTCCCTAGCAGCTAACTTACATGTGCCATGAAGGAGGAGAGTTCCTGGATTGGGGATGCGGCTATAGGTGTTTCTTGTTTTTTTTTTTAAGACAAGATCTTGCTAACCTAGGCTGGCCTCAAACTTGTGGCAGTCCTCCTGCCTCAGCCTCCGAAGTGTTGGAATTTACAGGTGTGCACCACCATGCCAGGCTTTTATTTCTAATCTATGTATAGAAATGAATGAAGTTAAATATGAATCGCAGCTGAGACAGAAGGAACATGAAAATATCCAGCTGATTGGTGGTAGAAAAGATGAGTGACGTACCCATGGAATTCGCCACACAGTTGACATTGTAGAACACATTTTGCACAAGTACACATTTGCCATAGGTTCCATTCCTGTTTCCTGATAAAGAGAAATTATTCTGGGGCCTTTTAATGGTGGGACCCTCTCTCCTCACTGTCTCTTCTCCCCTTTCTTTCTGCTTCCTTTTTTCCCTCCCTGGCTTTTATCTGCCCTGTTCTTTATCTGCTCACGCTCCTGTTGTTCTTCTTTTCTCTCATTATCCCTGTCTTCTCTCAGTACATACTGATGATTCATCAAGGAAAACTCTCCTTTTATGATATCCCATGGTGTGGTGGTCTGAAAAGCTACATGAGTTTTACTTTCGCTAAGTTCTCCCAAGGTAAGCACTTTACAGAGACAAAAAGAATACTGTTGATTTTGCACCTCTATTCACTGTATTGGTGTTAGAGAATTGAAACTGTAGCATCCAAGAAGGTTTAATACTAAAGAATGGCTTCCTGTGACACTCTCTAGCTCATTCTCTCTTAAAAAGAAAAATAAAAACAGAAGAAAAAGAAAATGTAAGAGAAGAGGAAGAGAGAGGGAGAATATACCATACTTTTTGCAGTGACCATCAGAAATTTTACCCCTTTTAAATGTATTGACATTCAAAATTGTGCTCTTTGTAGCTTTTTCATTTAATGACATGTGTCAAGCTATGATTCTGGGTATTCATTTATGTTTATATTTGCAGGATCCTTCAAATAAAGCCCCAAAGGGAGAGAGACCCTGATTGCTTTTGTTCCATCCTAAACCTATGTGACCTTGAGATTTTTCTCCTAAAAGAAATGTAAGGGCTAAGCATGTAGCTCAGAGGTAGAGCACTTCGTAGCATGTGAGAGGCCCTGGGTTAGATTCCCAGCATCACCCAAAGTAATCAGAAAAGCTATCTTAAACCTCCTTGACCTTCACCTATCTGTCCACACACCACCTCTGTACCAGGAGGCTTTGGCCCCGTCTGTAGCTCTTGTGGGGCCCAAGATCGACCTGTGGCAGGGCAGCATTGGTGACACAGTGGTTTGGTTCTTCCCGTTAACACTCCTACAGCAGGACCCCTGGTCAATTCAGTGATACAAGGACTTGAACCTGGGTCCCCCTGCGTGTTTTGCAGCAAGGCCCCAGCAGATCTTTGGGAATGGGGAGATTTCCTTTAGGCACAGTCCCTAGAATTGATTCACAGTGCAAGTACATTCCCATTATCTTTTCTGGTTTCCTTAAACTCCATTTTCTTAAACATTTCACCTCCATAGTGACCCTTCTCTCTTATGGAGAACTCCTGGTATTTGTTTTTCACTATGTTTGCACACACTGGAGCACATTTCAGAAATGTTCCTCCCTTTAAATGTCATTAGAAAAGTGACTTAGGTTAGTGCTGTGTTAGAGATCTTTCCTTGGTACTCCATTTCCATCTCAGAACAGAGCAAGGTGCCTGTGAGATTCCTGTGATTGGAAAGGCCTGGGGTCAGAGTCCCCAGCCACTGCAGAGACCCACGGTGGAGAGCTGTGGTCAATACCCGGGCTTCGTATATGCACTTGAGTGGCTTTGCATTGCAGAGTCTCTGCCCTGATTCACATGAACTTCTGCCCAGAGTGAGGTACCCAGAATTTATTCTCTATATCCTACTTTTGAATTCTAGTTGGTTTTTGTTTTTGAGGTGCTGGGGGTCGAACTCGGGTCTTTGAGCTTTCAAGGCAGATGCCGGAACCACTGAGCTAAATCCCCGGCCCTCTACTTTTGAATTCTAAACATGAATGTATTCTTAAAAGCTGGAAATGTTCAGCTTCCAGATGACAGTTTTCATGAAAAATCACCTTTAGTGTCAACCTATTCTTCCCAGATGTATCCTCAGGAAGTGAGCAGATCTGATGAGAAATCCTACATCTCAGTTGGGCCAGGGCTTTGAATCTGGTTTACTGGATAACCTGAGTCAGGCAGTGCTAAAGTCTGGGGTCTCTTAGTTCATGGTGTCTGTCAAACCAGTAACAATGTTAAGCATGGCAGTTGACTCATGCGTTAGCTACCTGGTCTCCATCAGTGCTCCTCGTAGAGTGACTTGAGCCAAGTGTTTCTCTCCTCGATAGCCTGACTGATTTCCTTCTTGTGCATCTCCTTTCCCTGTTCTGTCATCGTCTTCTAAACCCAGGAGAACTATCTCCCTTGGATTCCTTCCTCTGTCAGTCTGACCTGCTCTGGCAAGTAGTGTATGCTTTTTTCTTGTATGTTTAACATCCTGAATTGTAATTTGTAGCCCTATCTATGTCCGCCCTTGAGAGCTGGAATTATCCTAATTATCTTTGCACTAAGCACAGTACCAGACTTCAGAAATAAGAGTATCTGTCCCTTAGATTCTGACATGTTTATTCACACAGTCCTATCAGACCGATCTCTACAGTGCCTTGCATGCATTAGAGGGGCAAGTTAACATACTCTGTAATTTGGAATTGAGTTGTTTTCCAGATAACACTTTATTTTTAGGTAGAGATTCTTCTTATTTTATGGTTTTGTAGACCTGACAGGGATTTCATTATTGAAAGTTCTTTTCAGAATTCTCAGGGCTTGCTATTTCACCTGGACAATAAATTCACCATTCATTTCAGAATCCTTTTGTGAAGGTGTCCCCCTTGATATTTGTTAGGTACCTAGTGAGAGCCAGATTGCTTCCCTCAACCTGAGTTGCTTACTCCATTCCAGAAAGTCTCAGAAGTCATTCTTTGGAAAATCTCCTATGAGTTGATTTCTGATTATTTCTTGGCTACTTAACTTTCCAGTTCCATTTTTCTTTCCTGCTTCTCCCTTTCCAAGTAGGATAGCCCTTTCGGCTGTCTCTGTTGACTTCCTCTATTAACAGCCCAATTTTGTAATTTTTACCAGGTCAGCAGGAGATTTGCCAAAGCACTACACAATCTAGCCCCATGTTTATTCTAGGTTATGGAGTGACTTTTGAATCTGTACTTATTTATTCTGCACACTATAATCACACACAGGAATTTCTTTCTGCTTAACTCTCCTTGACCTTCGCTTGCACACTCCACAGGCTACTCCTGAGGCTATTTAGAATGTGCCTGTTAAAAACCTCAGGGGACATGTGTGAAATTTTATTTCATGCTTTAAAGGTGACATTTTGATATACCCAGTGCACTTTATATACAAATTTTTTGGTGTAAAATCAGGGCTGTGTGAACCCTTGACAAATGTTCTAGAAGGGACATGTTTCTTTTTCTTTTGAAATAAAACATCTCAAGTACATTTTCTGTTCTTCCTTTGTAGATTTGGGTTGGTTAGGTTATAGCAAGACACTTGTAGTAAAGAGCCTATGTTTGTACCTTCTGGGTTCCTGGAATTGTTAGAGATGGAAAGGATCTGAATGATAAGGACCTATTTTAGTCACATAGTTTCTAGATGGAAGAGAAGCAAAGTGATGAGAAAATCCAAGTCTACATCTACTTCAAACGCTTCAGGACAATAGTCACGGAAACATACTGTTCAGAAGCATCTTCACTTTCAAAGCAGTTTTGTGACCTTGAATTCCTTTTCCCTCGTCTCAGGCTGCTGTTGTGGTGGTCTTCAATTTTGCCATGGTGCTGCTCATCTTTCCTGCCATTCTCAGCATGGATTTATATCGACGTGAGGACAGGAGATTGGATATTTTCTGCTGTTTCACAAGGTACATTTTCAGGTGGCTGTGGCTTTCCCCGGTGGTACGGTTGAGAGAAAGCGTTTTGTGGATTTAGGAGAGAATGTGCTGTAACAGGGTTTGGACTGGTGTGATGGAGACGGTGGAGATACGGGCAGGGGATGCTTTCCCCACGGATAACTGACCCCTGTGAACATTCTCAACCTTTGAGGTTCCGATTGCCATGACCATTTCCGTCATGAACCAACAGTGCCATTCATTCAGTGGGAATTTTCATAGCTTTCTTTGTTAGGGAAGATCAAAATTGAAAACCACCCATCTAGAAAAAGCATAGGACAGTGGGTTTCTCGGGTTTTTTTTTTTTTTCTTATGTTTTGGAATCAGCCTTTGAAAGGGGTTTGTCATGGTGAAAGCCAGATTTAGGATGAACCCTTGGATTCTATTAGGTCAGTGTCAGGATGAGTCGGGTGACATTTGCAGAGCTAAATGAAAACCGTTTCCCTGTGATAGCACAGTGTGTCTGCTTCCTTACAGCCCCTGCGTCAGCAGAGTGATCCAGGTTGAACCTCAGGCCTACACAGAGGCACACGGTGCCACGCGCTACAGCCCCCCACCCCCCTACAGCAGCCATGGCTTTGCCCACGAAACACACATCACCATGCAGTCCACGGTCCAGCTTCGCACCGAGTACGACCCGCACACGCACGTGTACTACACCACTGCCGAGCCACGCTCCGAGATCTCCGTGCAGCCTGTCACTGTCACCCAGGACACCCTCAGCTGCCAGAGCCCCGAGAGCACCAGCTCCACCAGGGACCTGCTTTCCCAGTTCTCGGACTCCAGCCTCCACTGCCTTGAGCCTCCCTGCACCAAGTGGACACTGTCATCCTTTGCTGAGAAGCACTATGCCCCTTTCCTCCTGAAACCCAAAGCCAAGGTAATCCACTACGACAGTGTAGAATTCTTCCTGTCCCCTCGAACTGTCATGGCCAGCTCTGCAGGATTTGCCAGATTCTACTTTTTCTTTTGCCATGCCCCCCAAAATGATGTGAGTGTAGATTTGTATTGACGTGAAAACAGTAGATTGGATATTTTCTGTTTTACAAGGTACTTTCTGTTTTCAGGCCTCCAAAAGTGAATCCATGCAAAGCTTGGGGTTCATTTAAATGAGCTAATCTGCTACACAGGAGTAACTCTCTTTGTGTAGTGAGTCTTTCTGTGAATTTAGATTGACTCCTCACATTTTCATTTTTTTATGATGTTATTTAGAAATTCCATTACTATGACTTTTATGTTTCTCCCTTTGGGAGAATGGCTCCCACATAACTAAATCTGGGCCAGCGTGGTAGTAAAAGGAGGTATAAACAGCTGGTGTTGATCAAGGACGGGTCTGGTGATCCTTTGGATCTGATCTTATGCCTCTCGCCCTTTGCAGGTCGTGGTGATCTTCCTTTTCCTGGGCTTGCTTGGGGTCAGCCTTTATGGGACCACTCGAGTAAGAGATGGGCTTGACCTAACAGACATTGTCCCTCGGGAAACCAGAGAATATGACTTTATTGCTGCACAGTTCAAATACTTTTCTTTCTACAACATGTATATAGTCACCCAGAAAGCAGACTATCCGAATATCCAGCACTTACTTTACGACCTTCACAGGAGTTTCAGTAATGTGAAGTATGTCATGTTGGAAGAAAACAAACAGCTTCCCAAAATGTGGCTACACTACTTTAGAGACTGGCTGCAAGGTAAGCTGCTGCCGTGGGGCTATCATCCTTTGTAAGCATCAACTTTGGCACGTTCACCTCTTTAGGTCCCTGTTAAAGCGTAAGTAACACTGGCACAGTTCGTGGCAGGCACAACGCCCGTGAGCTAAATCTCCAGCCCTGTTCATGGACTTCTAAGGGTTAACATTCTTATAGATTATTTCTCCAGCAGCCTCTACCTGTAAAACATGTATATAGTCCAACTGACGTGACTCAGGAACTTCTAGAAGAATTTAGGAGTATACATTAGGAAAAAGGAAGGTTCATTATAAAATATGGGTCCTGGTTGCTTCCATTGCTCTTTGCTTTTGGAGGGTGAGTACTTTGGTGACCAAGTAAAACCAAAGTATTGGTGGGATCTCAAGGCTGACTTGCTGCCAGACTTCATCAGGAGATTTTTGTTTGTTTGTTTGTTTGTTTTCACTATATAGTTGAGACTGACCTGGAACTCACTGTGTAGCCCAGGCTGGTCTTGAACTCACAGGGATCCAAGTGCTGAGATTACAGGTGTGCACCACCATGTCTGCCTCACATTCACCAGGAGATTTTGAATCAGCTGTAGATATAATTCAAATTCCATATTTGGACCATCTTTTTCTTTCAGAAAAAATCTGTTTATTTACTTTTTAAATAGATTTTTACAGCAGCTTTGAGTTCTCAGGAAATTAAGTGGAAGGTACAGAGATTTCTTGTGTCCCTCACGTTCACAGCCTCCCCTGTCAACACCCCCACCAGAGTGGTGGATTTGTTCAAGTTCATGAACCTGTATTGACACCCAGAGTCCGTCATTTACAGCAGGGCTCATTGTGACCATGACTTGGTGAATGAATTAAACTTTCAAATCTTTAATCAGATTGTACACTATTTATAAATAATTAAAATCTGCTTTAAAATGCCTTTCTTGGCTTCTCGTTCTCAGAAGCATTTCTAGGAAATACTAGTTAATTGCAGGGGAAAAATACGTCTAAATTTACCCTCCCAAATGCTAACTGACTGAATATAAATGTATTCAGTGATTCCAAGAACATCTGTTCATTTATTCTGTGTTGACACATGCAGAAAGAAGTAGAGAATCAGGATAATTATCCACACAATTCAAGCAAAAAGTGTTTATTGGAATACCCGAATAATTATGGCCTCAACATTTTTTTGGCTTAGATTATCCAAATGACTGTCTTAATTTCCCACTTAATTAGGCTTGTTTAAACACAGATTTAAGTGCCTCCCCCTTTATTTGCTCTTAAGTCAATACAATTGTATGTAAAGATTAGGCGGTCAGTTTCTATTAAGTTTGAACGAAACAACGTGCATTTGATTGAAATTGGTTCAGTACTGTTTCTGATTTTGACTTGTGTTACTGAGATTCTGTTCAAATATGTAAACCAAGTTTGATTGTTATCAAATAGCAAAGTATTTTAACATGTTCATAAGAATAACTTAAATTTAGCCCCAGTCTCATTTTTCATCACTTAGTTCTGAAGGCAGTGTTTGTTGTTTTGTTTGTTTTGGTTTTTTGTATAAGGAATTGAAAGAAAACCAATAGAGAGATTTCCTGCTTTTCATTTTGTTCCCCCACTGACCAAAGACATGCAAATAATTGGCCAGGAGTGACAAAGAGATCTGCCGTGCTCTGCCAGCCTCTGAGCAGAGGAGGGTTATTGTATTCCAATGTCTCTCCAGTGTCTCCAGCCTCTTCTTCAGATGCTCATGTGGCCTGTTAGGCTAAGCTTGGGACAGGGCAAGGACTATTGTCTCTAGGCAGTGCAGAGGGTTTAACCCTAAGAGAGTATTGTGGGTGATCTCTATGTTTTATGCCTTTAAAACCCAAAGCATTGAGATTTGAGAATTTTTTTTATTAAGGGTGTGTTTGAATCATCTTTTGATTTTCAAGTGAAGAGTACCCAGCTAGACCAAGTTAAATCAGTGCACACAGGCAAATCAGGGTCCCAACCAGACCTGGAACTCTGACCTTTACAAGGTCCAACAGCGCACTGTTTACAAAATGACCAGGTATTGGCTGCTTAGACATTTTCAGGCCTACTGAGTAGCTGATTTGGTCTCTGAACATTTCCTTCTAGGAAGCAGTTATCCTTGAGTACTCTCTTCCAAATATTTTTATGTGGGTTTTTAAATGATGGGAGTCTCAATTTTTTAATGGAATTTTCATTAGCTTAGCTATTAGTCTTTGTCAACATTTCAGTAGTTCTTTGTTTTCCCTCCAAAAGTACATAATGGTTGATTTAGAAATTATCTCATGTCATTCTTAAATATACATGTAAATGAGGTGAAGTTAGAGAAAAACCATACTATACATCATGTATAAACGGTGCTTTGTACTTCATGTTGAATGATACAGATGAAATTTAGGCTAACCTTTTCTTTTTAAAGTCCAGTATACTAATTTCTTTAGCCCAGAACTTTATATGCCCAGAAAATGGGAGAAGTTCTAACTAAAATTTTGAGGGCTTGATACAAAATAATGAAGACATCACAACCCTTTTCTCCTGTGTGCATTTACTGGAATATGAAGTGTTGGTTATGAGGCAGTGGAAGCAACTTCTGATCACTTGCCTTGTATCTCGGGTCATGTATTGTGCATGCATCAGAGCCAGCCCACTGCTACTTAGGCTTTTCAGTAATTGGTGCTAAAGTATTAAATTATGGAAGGACTTAACCGTCCATAAAGTCAGCGACCATGTCTTATATATTTGGACCACTAGTACTTCAGCAGCACCTCAGGGGACCAGCAGGAGGACCTTCTCAAACCTGCTTTCTGCCTCGATTTCCATATCTCAAAAGTCTTGGCATGTAAATGTATCCAAAACATGCACTCCGAGTTTGGGGACCTCCATTGGCACCAGATGCAGATGGTACCAGAGTTCATTCTGTTCATTTTAATTCCTATGAATGTGTCTGGATACCACAGCGTATTTGAGGCAAGTTTCTAGCAATGAGTGGTTCAAGCCGCTTGTAACTTCGGGATGCCTGGGTTCAGAGCTTAGCTCCAACACTTGTCTTCATCTGTAAAGTGGAGATGATAATAAGGCTACTTAGAAGGTGCCCAGTGCCCGCTAATCATGGGTTGCTGCAGATCAAGGTGGCACCCTAGGTACCACAAACATCTGAAGTGAAGATTCCACTATGGTTGAGAAACAGACCAGGGTTTTGGGGGGACAGAGAAATTGTTTTTCCTGCCCCATTTTTTTTTTAAAAAAAAAACAGCTTTAGATCATAAAATAACATCTGTTTGGTACCACCATGTCCATGCCTATGAAAAACAGACTGAGGTTTGGGAGGGCAGTTGTCCTGGTGGTCTCCTCTGCTTGCCTTTGTCACACCCACCCTGCACTGCAACAGGGGCCTCTTTCCACCACGGATCCTACCACCCTCACTCCCAAATTGTTCAAGATGGAGGGAGGGTTTTGTTCTTTTTTTTTGAAAGAGAGAAAAAGGAAAAGAAGTCTATGTCCGTGTCTTCCCCCACCTAGACTTTGAAGAGCTTAACCATTGTAAGCAGTCACAGTTTTTGTTGTTGTTGTTGTTTGTTTTTTTTTAATCACCCAGGACATGCCCTGAAATGAAACTAACCCTTTTCTCTTCTCACCAGTCATCCTTAACCCGCTCATGCACAGCCTGTTCAGAAGCGGTGGCTTCCTGGCTGCTGGGCTTGGGAATTCTACTTGGGAGGTGACCGGGGAGGGCCAGGCTCGGGCTGTCAGGGAGAGTGTGCCGCCAGCCAGCGCGCAGACCCTAAGGCCGGGTCACCAGGGCCCTGTTTTCTCTTCCAACACGCTTATCTCTTTACAGCTGCAGCCAAACCGTCAGGTCTGTAATGATGGTTTTGATTACAGAGGCCAAGAGCAGCTGTGTGGGGCGGGTGGGCTCGCCCGTTCCCCCAAGCCCAGAGAGCTTTTTCCTTCCCCAGGCTGCGGTTTGTCATCTGTTCTCACAGAGCCTCCTTGTATTGGCCTGTGGCTTCCTGTTCTCAATCTGATCCAAATTGACTCTGTGAGGTATTTCCCCATGTGCGCACAGGGTCCCTCCCTCCTCTCTTCTGCACCCGCACTCGGAGAAAAGGGTTGTGGGGAGGAAGAGAGCAAGCGGGAGTGAATAGGTGTTGGCTGTGATCTTTACACAACCTGGTAGCGGATCCCACAGCTTGCATTAGCTCCACAAGTCGAACAGATGGATCGAATTGACAGAATTGTGTTCACTCACCCTGAGCTCCAGCAGCTGAGTTACTGTTTGAAGTTGGAAGCTCAAATGTGTCTCTGCCCTTGTAAGTGGAATTTTTGGTTGTATTGAAGAACCCGTGGCATAGCTCTCCATGGGATATGAAATGGTTGTGTCTGGTGTGTGTCTTTTTCTGCTCTCTTGCTTTCTCTCATTGGAATAGTTACGGGAAAAGAGAAGTGTGACTGTTATTTTAAAAGTAAAATCTGTATTTTCCCTCCTCTGTTTTGAGCAAAGATTGTTAGTGATCATGCAGAGTCCAGTAGTCCTTGTCCTGCCTCCTGTCCACCGTTCATCCCATTAGGGCCCATTCTTTCTGGTAGAGTTGTAATGTGCTACACGCATTTGCCTCTTCTAGGACTTCAGGATGCATTTGACAATGACTGGGAAACCGGGAAAATCATGCCAAACAACTACAAAAATGGATCGGATGATGGAGTCCTCGCCTACAAACTCCTAGTGCAAACTGGCAGCCGGGATAAGCCCATTGACATCAGCCAGGTAATTCTCCCTGCTCAGAAACTCCAGAATGGTCTTTCCGGGTAGAGGTGGGCAGAACTTGGGCGAGCTGCCATATGGAAGGAAGATGAAGTTCAACACAGCATGTGACAGCATTTGATGATCCCAACCGGTGCTCTCTGGGGATTGGAGGCATCAAGAGCTGGTAGGAAGAATCTTGTCTTGGCACTAATTTACTTCCTCCCTCCAGCTAGTTGTGTAAACTCAAGCCAGCCAGGGAGACCCTCACTTCCCTCTTCTGTCAGATGGTGACAAGTGTTACCCTGGGCTTCAGAAGCAGCTGGAGCAGTGCAGTAGCAGTCTGTGGAGATGAGTAGGATTTTTTTCAGACGTGGAAGTGCTAAGTCCTATTAGCCTTAGAGATTCTAAACCACAGTGGTCTCAGTTGTGTGGTGTCTGTTGTGTCACAAGTCATTTGAACGAGCAGAGGTGAGTTCTGATGTGGTGGGTGGCTCATACTAGAATGAAGGGGAGGGTTTGTGACACAATTCCTTTTGGTAACCACAGCCGAAAGGGTGGACACTGAGTACAGACAGATTGCTGTGCCATGAGTAAGACAAGCTGTGAGGTGCACATCCTACATGGACTCACTGAGGATGCTCCTCAGCTCCCTGTACAGAATACCAGCATACTCCTCTTGATTCCGAGCATATTTAGGAGTACATTTGGACTCTGCAGATTTCAGATGGGTCCGGGGTGAGTCCTGGTTTCCCCCAAGCTTCTTCCCTCTGCTCTTTGTGGCTCACTTGCTTTACTTGAAGGCAGAAAGCACCATGCTAATGATCTTCTTAGCAGCTCTATTAGTGTCTTCCACTTTTTGGGCAGAATTACAAAGTACATTGTTCAGAGTTATTACGGAGTGTGAAACTCGGTACTTTATAGCAGCAGTGTAGGGGCTGTCGGCTTTGACAAGGGCATGGGCAGAGGAGCTTGCCTGTATGCCCGGGGAGCTGGGGTGGAGGAGTGCTGTGGGACAAATGTGACTGGGCCGGGCACCCCCGTATCATTTCCTCTGCCTGGGAGGAAGCAAAGCAGGCTGCGTGCACAGAGGCCATGAGCTATAGTATGTAATTCCTGAGACTGTTTGAAGACATGCAGTTGTTACGTATCCTGTGGACTAATTGAATCCAGATCCCTGAAGTCTAGTTCTTTCCCTGCCTTCACACTCTTTCTTCCTTCACTCTTTCTCTATGAGCTGCTGTCACTGGTGTTTTTCATTTTGTTAGAAAAGACCAAAAGTGTTGGAACGAGGCCCAAATCTAAAGTAAACAGGAAAAAAATTTTTTTCAGTCTATTCAATCATACACGCACACACTCGGTCTCAGTGTCTTTGACCTGAGCAAAGCCCACGGGATCTACTGGAGAGGGAGCACATTTGGCCCCGCAAAAGACTTGGCGTGCTGAGTCTGCCCACCTTTCAGAAATAAGATTACCCAGAAAGGCCATGGCGGTGTATTAGTCTCTTCCATTTTTCTGGCACAGGACATTTTCTTAATACACAGGTCATAGGAGGCTAGTGTTAGCAAAATTTATACAGATGTTGTTTTATTTTTATAGCTCTCCTCCATTTACTGGGTGGCATTTCCTTCAGTGTTAACAACAGAGGTTAACTGCACACAGACGTGGGTGGGGATTCTTGCCAGGTTTTTTCCCTTCTTCCCCTCCTATAAATATGTTTCTCCAGATTGTTCATTCCCCGCCTTGGCTACAGAAGGTCCTTTAGCATTCAGACTTAATTGGCTCAGCCAGTTCCTGGGCCATCTGCAGAGAAACTTGTGTTTGTTATAAACACACCAGCAATTGCATCCTCCAATAAGTGTATTTTGGAAGAAATCAAAGGTGTTCTGAAGGGTTTGGAGACACTTTCAAGCTATGGGCATTCTCTTTTTTTGTTGGAAGTGTGGGTGCAAAGCTAGGAATGTGTACCCCATACCTCATTCTGAAAGACCTGTTCTTCCCATTTTGTAGCTGACTAAACAGCGTCTGGTGGATGCAGATGGCATCATTAATCCCAGTGCTTTCTACATCTACCTGACGGCTTGGGTCAGCAATGACCCCGTTGCTTACGCCGCCTCCCAGGCCAACATCCGACCCCACCGCCCAGAGTGGGTTCACGACAAAGCGGACTACATGCCAGAGACGAGGCTGAGAAGTAAGTGGCACCCCGCCCATAGGGACTGGAAGCTCACAGAGGCGCCTTGGCCTTTTCTTCAGAGCTTAGCCACAGCCCAGTCCGTTGACACTACCCAGGGTTCAAAAGTGTAAATAGAACAATATATTTCTTTGAGTTTAAAACCCTGGGAGACAGATGAGGATGTGTGTAATGGAATACCATCCCATGTGCT
This sequence comes from Fukomys damarensis, assembly GCF_012274545.1. Taxonomy (NCBI): domain Eukaryota; kingdom Metazoa; phylum Chordata; class Mammalia; order Rodentia; family Bathyergidae; genus Fukomys; species Fukomys damarensis. The sequence continues at coordinate 25,862,930 of NW_022900939.1, read as the reverse complement.
ATCGCGTTGTAGCTTTAACTCTTAAGACGGTCTTCATGCCAGCTGTTCCCTGTGAAAGTCAGGGACGCCTCCAGGTTGAGTGTTATTTTACAATTGCAAGGTTTTATCGCTGGGGGATTCTGTGTTTATCTTAACTTTGTCAACTCTGGTGCTGAAGGGATTTTTGGCACATTGGGTCATTCCTATAAGCCACCAAAGCACCTGTACTTTGTCAAGCCTGTTTAAATCAGAGCAGAAAAGTCTGTATACAACAGTGTCCTCCTCTTTCACTTCTCAGCCCGAGGTTTGAAAGGTGGTTCTGTGTGGATTTAATTTGCATTTATGTTAGAGATATTAGTATTTGGATATCGGGCCAAGAGAGGACGTGAGAAAGAAGACGGGTCCCTTGGCAGACCTGGCTGGGGAGCCGGCGGTTGTGCTTCTCTGTATCTAAACCCCAGAGCCTGATGGCAAGCAGCCAAGGCTTGTCTTAATGAAAATTTATAGTTGAGATTATAATAGGGCAAATCATGTTTAGCAAGTCAACTGAATGACCCCAAAGGGTCTGGAACACACAACGGCAATGACTAAACACTTGTTGTATAAGGATTTCTTTCCCTGTTGCTGAGACTTAGCATTGCATTAGAAAAGAAGTACGGAAGGTTTAAGTTGGTTAGATCAGTAAAACCATTTTTCTTGCAAAGCATGACTCTGGGATTATTTTGCTCCCCAAAGCGATTGAGGAAACCAGCTTGAACCTAGTATTTTCACATGTATCACTGGAACAAAAAGTGTTCCCAAAATTTAAATTTTCAGGGGTTTAGGCCCTTCACAGAGAGTGAATGCATCTGAAAGATTAAAATTAAAGGTTTTTTAAAAATGCACAAAACGCAGGCTCCTTCCCCTTCCCAACTCATCTCCCTGAAGAAACGGAGATTGATGATTGTCTGAAAATTGTAACGACTTTATTGTTTCTCCTTTTGTTGAAGGAAGGGTACTAGTTGAGCTTTTGTGGAAAGCTCCTTCCTCTCCTCATGGCACCTGTGAGGTTGGCATGAAGAGGTTCTTCCTACTTCGCTTCCCAGGCCCTGTCTTAAATTCGTGTCTTCTCCACCCAGTCCCAGTTGCAGAACCCATCGAGTATGCCCAGTTCCCTTTCTACCTCAACGGCTTGCGAGACACCTCAGACTTTGTGGAAGCCATTGAAAAAGTGCGAACCATCTGCAACAACTACACGAGCCTGGGGCTTTCAAGCTACCCCAATGGCTACCCCTTCCTCTTCTGGGAGCAGTACATCAGCCTGCGCCACTGGCTGCTGCTGGCCATCAGTGTGGTGCTGGCCTGCACGTTCCTGGTGTGCGCGCTCTTCCTGCTGAACCCCTGGACAGCCGGGATCATTGTGAGTTTCTTTAAGGGTCTTTGTGGCAGGCAAATTCCTTTCAGCATAGCTCTTTCTGCAGCCGGGAAGTTTTGTTTATGTCTGGGCCTTTGGAGGAGGGTATAGATTGCATCACCCATAGTATATTTATTCTGCTTGAGGTGGTGAGGTTTGTGGTGAAGGTAGGGCCTCTAATAGCCACAGCCTTGTGTCCCCTCAAATAGAGCTTTTAAAGTGTGTGTGTACAAGACAGGGCAGTTTTCAAGTACATTTTCTATAGTAGCTCTGAGCATTTGTTAAAACAGAGTGTATGGCCAAATAAATTTTTTCTAATTCAGAAATACCTCTTTGTGACATCATCTCAGACCTAGTAATATGTAGAAGGTTCTTCTCTACATTTAACTTGAAGAGATGCCTGGAAAATCAAGCGTAGTGCTCTGTCGGGTAAAATAGCTTTAGAGGTAGTAGTGGGTGATGTGTGTTAAGTCCTGGGAGGAAATCTTAATACCACTGACTCCACATGACCCTCCAATCTGGAGTGAGTTTTAGGTAAGGTCTAGTAAAATCACGGCCGTGCTTCAATTCCATGCCCTGTGGTATATAGCTTTTTAAAATGCCAAAATTAGGAAAACAGAGACTAGGTATTGTTTCTGCGCCATAAGTCTGGGCAGCAGCAGGTACATTAAAAGGTAAATGTTTAGTCTGCAGGAGTTTTTTTCATAGTACTTAAGCCATGGACATTGTCCATCTTTCATTATTCTTCCATGACCCCCACCACTACCCACCTTCTGGAAGGAAAAAAAAAAAAAAGGGACATTTTCTCTCTGTCTTCCGTCCATACAGTGTGGGGGCTTTTTTTTTTTTTTTTTTTTTTTTTTTTTT
>NW_022900939.1:25837879-25860390 GCF_012274545.1 Fukomys damarensis | reverse complement strand
GGGTGTTTTTTTTTTTTTTTTTTTTTTTTTTTTTTTTGTATTTTATTCTTCTTGGCCCAAGAAACTCCAAAGACTATACCCTCGCATATTTTCTTTTCCATTTCCTCACAAACTTTTACAAGGGAGATGAAAGGCTAATGGAAGCCGTCACTTGGACTCAGGGTCTGCTTTGTCTGCCTCATCTCTTCCAAAGTGCAGTGGCCCGGTAACCCGACACGTGTCAGCTGATGACAGCCCCCCCGTCCTGCTCCCAAATCATCTGTACATAGCATGTGGGTCTCCAGTAAAAGCAGAACAATTGATGTAGCCTACCACTCTCTTTAGGATAGGGACTCTTTTAAACATTTCGACTCAGTTGGAACTAAAACATTAAGATCTGATGGTTTAAGACCAAAACAGAGGGAAAGACTGTTTTAAAACTGCATTTTTCTCTGGATATTGGTTCCAGGACCCCTGTAAATGCCAAAAATCTGTGGTGCTTAAGTCCTTTCAGTTTGCATATAACCTACACATTTTCACCTGTGTGCTTTGTCTGTGGTACCTACCTAGTTTCTAGTGCAATGCAAATTGTATAGTTATTTTGCATTACTTAAGGAATAGTGACATGAAAAAAAATCTGTTCATGTTCGGTTGAGATACAGTTTTATTGCCGTCAAATATTTTCTATCCATAGTTAATTGAGCACACTGATACAGCTCATGGATAGAGCAGGCCAACTGTATACAATTTGGAGCAAAGTGATGAGTCCATGACTATATAATTCTTCGTTGTTTGCTTTGGTGATGTTTTCTTGATAAATTTTTTACTTTTGGGGGTAGGTATATTGGGCAAACCATATGCATGAGATTACTAAGCTTTGCCTTTATACATTTCTCTATAAGCATTACAAAATGACCATCCCTAAATCAACTTTCCCAGCAGGAAATCGAAGTAGGAAGTAAGGACAGTTGTCCAAAGCTTAAAGCAAGTCAGTGCAGTATTTGTGTGCTGTTTGGGCCACAGATGTTTTCCTCATCTAAATTGCCATGAGGCCACAGTACTGCTCCGTTGTCTGCACCCCCAGTGTGTGCTGTGTCCACTCACTAATCCTTCTGTGCCTTTTTAAGGTGATGGTCCTGGCTCTGATGACGGTCGAGCTCTTTGGCATGATGGGCCTCATTGGGATCAAGCTGAGCGCTGTGCCTGTGGTCATCTTGATTGCATCTGTGGGCATTGGAGTAGAATTCACCGTTCATGTGGCTTTGGTATGGGAGATATTTTAAGCAAAAATCTGTTGAAAAAGTGTCCAGTAGGAGCCTACTCATTTTCTCCATGCTTCCCAGTGCACAAGTTCCCTAGAAGGGCTGAAGTGTTTCTGGATTCCTTTCCCTCTTGGGGAGTCCAAAGTCAGAGGAATAGAAGTAAGCCTAGGCTGTGAGCCTCGGCATTGTCATTAGTGTGTTAGAGTAGGCCAGGAAGGATTCTCTTCATTGATGATATTGACTGGTGTTGATACCATCCTGGCTCCTAAAGTTATCAGCTCTGTTCCCAACATAATGTGAGTAGGTATGCATACATTCCATTTCTGAAAACAGTAATAAAGCAAGGATGAACAAGACCACACTCACAGGTCTGTGGGAAGAGCATAATTGTAAGGTGAGGTGAAGAAATCCCCTCTGGCCATGAGACAAGGCTCAGGTGCTCAGCCCTGAAGAGCTGGCTCTTCCACCTCGGCCCACCCAGCTTCTTGGACCTCCCAGCTTGTAGATTCATGACTGGCAGAAAGTAAGACAACTAATAATTGCTTTCAGCGGGAATTCTTTCTCCTCTTTGGATGGCTTCTCCTGTAAATGCTTTGTTGGTGGAAGTGAAACTTCAGGAGCAAATCTCACATCCACGACACAAGCCCCCACTGTATACATTTGTCAGAAAATTATTCGGAAGCCTCCTAGCAGCTTCCATTTGGAGAGGTGTGCCTGTAGCCTAAGCATTTCGTCATAGTAGGCATTCAGTAAGTGCGTACCGACCGGATACATGAGGGTGTCTGGAGTGTCCTAGCTAGGAAGCTAGCATTGGACTAGAACCACATTTCTTCTAGTATTTCTTCTGCAAGCACCTGGGCTTGTTCTCCCTGGGCTCAGCATGTACGTGTGCTGTCTACATTAGAAACTTCTGCCAGTGCCTTCTATAGTCTTTCAGAGCTAATATTATGCAACTTAAACATTATAAAGTTGGATGTTTCCAGAGGAATGTTTTGTTGAAGTTATTAGTATAATGCAGGTAATATAGAGACAATATTATCTGAATTAGTTTTTTCCCATGGAGCTGGGAGAAAGGCAAGAAGAGCCGGCCACTCCAGAACTTAGAAAGCACAAAATCTAATCTTGTTTCTTCAAGAAGGAGAGAAATTTGCATGTGAATTAAGAATCCACAAATCATTTCATTCTGATGTGAATGGAAGTTTCCTCCCCACCACCTTTTATTTTCTCTTTTTGGTACCAAGTATTGTGAACAAGGGCATTCTAGAACAGATTTTTACCCTGGAAATAAAAACTAGTCTTGAACTTGTATTGCTTCTAGTTGAAAGCTTTTCGAAGTGCACTGCCCACACACAGGATAAAGTGTTCTTTTGCTGTATATGGAATTCTGTTTAAAATAGTTATTACTTTTAGAATATTCTAAGGAAGGATTTAACAAAGGCAGTGCTTCTCCTGTGAGAGTCCTTAGGAAGTAGATGGATTTCTGTTGTCTTGATTTCAGTAGCATCTGAGTTAGATACAGTGTGACAGACATAACTTAGGGTGTCATGGTCCGCATACTGCGTAGAGTGACATGGTTTATCCCATACTGTTGCTTTCCTTCCAAGAACAGAGGGAAACTTTATCTATTGACCCTAGTTCTAGAAAGAGTAGACTCGTTTTGGAGGAAAGACCTTAGTCAGTGCTGGCGCTTACACGACTATAGATCTACCACCCATGTGAATAGTGTAAGATAATTTGCACGGGTGGGTGTCAGAAAGGTGAGCTGCAGCGAAAGAAAACCTGTCTTCATATTTTTGTAGAGTTTTGGTTTTGTTGAAGAGTTTTATCAATGCCCGTATGGCCCAATAATAGCATGGTAGTTTAGGACTAGAAGATTGAGCTAGTTGAACTCCCCCAACTGAACATTCCAGAAGCTAAGCAGTATAAAGCGTCTGAGAAAGACATTCAGAGAGACAGACACTAGCAGCTTGCAGCTTTTCAGACACCGTTGACCGTGTCTAGCGCAACAGTCTGACCTCACGACCCTACCTCTTCACACAGGCCTTCCTCACTGCCATTGGCGACAAGAACCGCAGGGCTGTGCTCGCGCTGGAGCACATGTTTGCACCTGTTCTGGATGGCGCTGTGTCTACTCTGCTCGGAGTACTGATGCTTGCGGGGTCTGAGTTTGATTTCATTGTCAGGTAAGCGAGAGTGTGGGAATAGGCTTGTTTTAAAAATCGTGAGTTTTAGCTTATGTGATCTTAGTGGCTTATTTCCTTCTGTATCTGGTAGATTGCGGCATCTTTTCCTTGTTGCCCAGCTTTCTTTTGTACCAAAAGGAATAAAAGATAGCTCTTTTCTAGAGCCATTGTGGGAACTATATGGACAACAAGCAGCTCCACTGCTTGAAGCTAGTGAGTCACCTAGTATCCCAGATCTTGTGTCCCAGGATAAAAATACTTAAAAAGAGGTAACCGCAGTACCCGTGAACTGGCTATATTCGACCCTTGCCTCATTGCCTTCATAACTCTAGAAAGGAAAAATTACAAATATCCACAATGGCCATTTAGACTTTATTCTTTTAAGAAATGAAGGTTAGGTGTTCAGACTTCATATTTGAATCCCCTGCTGAGATTTAGGGACCAGTTAACATTTGACTTTCATATCAAACTTTACAAATGGAAGCCTCACATGGATACATCTCTTTGAATCGCAGAGTAGGCAGTTTCTCTTCAATTTTTTTTTTTAAGTAAGGATACGAACTATAAAAGAAGTAAATATTGCTTCTGAAAAGAGTTGGAGATCTGTAGAGAAAGAAACTGTGTTCTGTACACAGTAACTATGTTTGCGGGATAGCTGCTCCTAGATATAACCACTTGAAAAGAGGCAAGACTAGACTCTTGAGAGTAAGAGATAGTGCAGAATTAGAACATAGGAGGACAGAACTCAGGGTAAAAATGACTGGTCTAGGAGCACTTCAGGGTACAGATAATCTACTAGAACTCCCATGTATATACATGCAAGTGCACATGCGATGTGGGGGGAGGAGCTCTCATTTTCAGGTAGAGGGTTTTAACTAGATGTTCCAGCCAAAATTTGTTATTGCAGCAACAAACAGTCTATTGATCAGCCTGTAGCATTGGGCAATCAGCCTCGTGGAGGTCCAGTCTTCCAGGAATGAATGCCGCAGTTCACTCACTGTGGTTTGGGGCTGGAGTCAGGACAGAGCGGGATTAGCTATTCCAGTGTAGACCAACACTTGTGCTTCTGAATTATTTGAGATTCTTTAAATGCAGAGGGACTTGGGGGAGAGAGAAGAGCAGAATCTGCATTTCCTGCCAGCTAGTCTTCTCATCGCAGTCTCAATAAGTTCACAAGCCAATTAATAAGTTCTTGCTTGCCAGTACAGAGTAGATAGCTAGCTGACTTAGTTTTGGCCTGTTTTTGTTGTTGTTATTGTTGTTTTTGCTTTTGGTACCGGGGATCGAACTCAAGGCAGGCGGCAGCACCCCTGAGCTAAATCCCCGGCCCCGTTTTGCTTTAAGCTGTACATTTGATTTTTACTTTCCTCAGCATACACTTTCTCTAATATCAGTATTGTCTCTTTATGCTATACCAGCCCAAGAGTTTCTTTTGTGTAATTACTTTCCTGCTCAACCTAGATTCAGCTAAAAGCTCTCGAGTTCCCTTTTGCCTTTCTGTGTGGCATAGGGTCTCTGGGTAGAGGGGGTAGCAAGTCACAGCAGTTTCATAGCAGAAGAGGATTCTCTGTGTGTGATCCACGGGAAAGAAACTTAGCCAGAATTAGAGGATCCAGCTCAGACCCTAGAGAGCAGAACCCCAGTTCCCTCATCCAATCCTGGGCTGCTTGTTCCCACCCAGAGATATTAGCGTTCCTGTTTCAAGTACTTAGAAGAGCTTCCCATTTTCTAAACCAGGGTGGATCAACCTGATAGAGCCCTCACTGAGATGGAATAAATGAGCAGACATTGTATACACAAAGCCGTCAGAAATCTAATTGGTCTGTTTATGCTACAGTTAGATGGATGGGATGCAAATGTCTTAATGCCTGCCACTGATATATGCCTCGGCTGAAATTTCCAGAAGTTTACATTAGAGCAAGGCATGGGCTGCTTGGTTTTTTTTACTAATGCAGCTCAGAAGTTTCTAGTGTTTACAATAGCTGTAAGGTATTTGTATTTTTATAGGGATTCTCTCTCATCTAATGTTGAAACATATATAGACATGGCAAGTTGGGTGCCTGTTCCATTTTATGATCCAGCGGCCCATTAACGGATTGCTGTTTTGCCCTCCCTCTTCCCAGAACATCCTGAGCCTCTTCCCTCCCCCACCCTAGCCCACTTCCATCAAAGCCTAGAAATCATTATTTCCAGAAAGCACCCTTGCATGGAGTCTTGGCCCTCCGGCCGTGAAGAGTGTTGATGGGGGGCTTCCCTGGCTGACAGGTTTACCTTGGTATTCGTGAAGGATCCCAGACCTTAGCCCTCAATGGTGGGAAAGCAGAACTCCTTGTGCACTCTCCTCTTCTGCCATGGTGCTACAGCCTTTATGTTTGAATTGGCCGATGCAAAACAAGAGTATTCAGAGATGCTAAATTGTCCAACAAAAGATTGGCCTGCGGAGCAGCCCCACCATTGTGGAGTGCTCTCACCCAGCACAATGCCGTGGCCCCTGCAGAATGGCCAGCATTTTCTCTGCAGAAAGCTGGTTCCTGTGTTCTAAAAAGGTTGCGGTTAGAGCTAGTTGGTAAAACTGGAACTCACAGAATTCTCGGCAGAAAGTTGTGATGAATGAAAGTCCAGGGAAACCCTTACCTGCTACACTGGAGACTTAATTAGAGATTCTGCTGTAAGAGGCCGAAGCATTTCACAGTGGATTAGCTGCCTGCAAGAAGTGGGCTGCTTTTCCTCCTGGGCCAAATTGTTTAAATTCTACACCCTTCCCTTCATTTGTTTGCTTCTGCTGGGTTTTCATGGGCAGGGCCCCTCGGCATTGTATTTGTACTTTCAGTTTGTTCAGCCATTCAGTTCGCATTCCATATTTTTGTGCTTGTGTAACACATTCATAAATAACACTACATGCCATAAGATTTCAGCAAATTAACAAACTGATTTTTTTTTCCCTCCCTTCATGAACTCTTAACACTGGGTTGTGGAATGTAGTCCTCAGTCATAAGGTAAAAAAACAAAGCTAATCTTGTGCTGTTTGATTTGAACTGTAGTTTTATGACCTTCTTTCCAGTGGGGTGGGCTCATTAATTTTGGGTGTTGAATGCTGTAATATTTGGGCACTAGAAGGGTAGTATAATTTCCTTTTGTCTCACTGAAGGTTTCTTGTTTCCCTTTTATCTTGAAGGTATTTCTTTGCTGTCCTGGCGATACTTACCATCCTGGGTGTTCTCAATGGACTAGTTTTGCTTCCGGTCCTTTTGTCTTTCTTTGGACCATATCCTGAGGTCAGTAATTATGCTTTTGTAATGTCCTATCCAGAGGCCATCTGAATGCTCTTTCTCCTAGTGCCACTCCTAATTTAGTTATTTAGGTATATGTACATTTGTTGTTTACTTTTTCAGTAAACATAACGATGGCTTTTTTTTTTTTCCTTTTCCATTTAATAGCTTTGAGGGATGTAGAACTGGCTTTGCTTTGTTTTAAACCTGATTATCAGCCTGAGTCTTACAGATTTACATAAAGATAGACTTCACTCAAGATGAATATTTAGACTTAAGGGGAATGAAGAACACACATCTTGCTTTTCCAGTGTGAAAAGGCAGAGGGCACCCCTTTTGTGAAAGCTGTGGGACCTCAGGGTCCTCCAGATGGTGGAGAGTAGATAGAAAATTCAGTGAAGCATGTGGGGTTCTGCAAGAGGGGATAGAACCCCGAACAAAACTGCCTTGAACCTTCAACACAAAAATGGACAATAACATTTTAATATGGAATCCCCTTAAATAGGTGTCTCCAGCAAACGGCCTGAATCGGCTGCCGACCCCTTCCCCTGAGCCACCCCCAAGTGTGGTCCGGTTTGCAGTACCTCCCAGTCACATGAACAATGGGTCTGATTCCTCCGACTCAGAGTACAGCTCTCAGACCACTGTGTCGGGCATCAGTGAGGAACTTCGGCACTACGAGGCTCAACAGGGGACGGGGGGCCCTGCCCATCATGTGATCGTGGAAGCCACAGAAAACCCTGTCTTTGCCCGTTCCACAGTAAGTCACTGGGGGGTGGGGTGGGCAGAGGGAAGTCCTTCCCACCATGGCAGTGGGCTCCTTGCTTGCTCTAAAAAGCAAATCATGCCAATAGGCGGATGCAAAAGAAAGTATATGCCAGGTCAAATCACGTGCAGTTTGACAGTGTTTGATCTGTAAGCTATAAAAATGCTCTTATAGCTAAGCCTATGGATCAAAATAGGGCAGGGGCCAAGTATTAGCGTATAGGCCTATGGTAGTAGTAGTTGCCCCATCTGCCCAAGGCCCTGAGTTCAATTCCCTGTACTGCAAGAAAAAAGGATTAATACATATTTGTTTGGGATAAGTACACTTTGAGCTTAACGGTCAGGAATAAAACATTATTTGCTTTTTTTCCTGTTCTTTTTTTAAGCTACATGTCATTTGTAATGGTATTTTTATTGTCATCTGAAGTATTTTTTAATCTCTCACCATTTATTGTCCTTGAGACAAAAGTTGTATCGTCTGAGACTTTCCTATGCCTATTCCAGGTGGCTGAAGTTGTGAGCCACTGAGAGCCACCCCTGTGTTCTTACCTCCAGTAATTCCGGGAGGTCATGGGGAGCCTGGGGGCCATTTGTTCCATCCTGTCTTCCCCAGCATGGACCCCACTCACCCCTCAAGCAGGAGCTCAGCACTGAAAAGCCGAGGGAGGTCAGTTCGGAGGCTCATGTTGCTCCACTGAGGCCCCCCGCCATCCCTCCAGGAAATGGGCATTGCAGTCCTGGGCCACGGCAGTCCTTGCATGAAAGAGAGAGGGGCCAACCAAATAACCTAAATTGTCCCCCTCGTGCCCCCCGCAACGGTGCCTGCTGAGCTGCACTGTGAATCTGGTTTTGTTCAGCGGGAGCCTAAAAATAGGTACAAGCTGAACGACTTTGAAGTTGGTCACGGTCCTTTTGATTGATGTGGCCACTGTGTTGCTTCATGCTTTGTACAGAGACCCAGAAACCAGATTCCTAACGATCTAACAGCAGCGCTGCCTGGCAGACCTTTCCGTGCCGACAGAAGCGCTCTCTCTGCCCTCCAGGAAAGTGCAGAGGGGCACTTGAGATGTCGCTAGTGTGGCCAGAGAGCTGGATTCTGAGTTTCAGTTAATTTAAACTAAAATAGCCACATAGAAAGCTCTGCCAGCGCCCTGCTTTGCTGCTGAGTAAGCTTTGTTTTTCTTTGGTTGGTAAAAGGCCCCCCTCTTGGATCTCTGCTCTTGACCAGGTACTCGGTCAGAGCTAAGAAGCAGGGGTACAATAGAGGAGGCCACGCCTAGTCTGGCGGTCACACCCTGCCAGCCTGTGTTAACCTGCCCTTGCTCTCTGTAGGTGGTTCACCCTGAATCAAGGCGTCCCCCACCCATGAACCCTCGACCACATCCACGCCTGGACTCAGGGTCCCTGCCCCCTGGACGGCAAAGCCAGCAGCCCCGCAGGGACCCCCCCAGAGAAGGCTTGCGGCCACCTCCCTATAGACCGCGCAGAGACGCTTTTGAAATTTCTACTGAAGGGCATTCTGGCCCCAGCAGCAGGGACCGTGCCGGCCCCTGGGGGACCCGACCTCGGAACCCAGCACCCACAGCCGCAGGCAGCACCATGCCTGGCTACTGCCAGCCCATCACCACGGTGACAGCTTCTGCTTCCGTAACAGTGGCCGTACACCCCCCGCCCGGGCCTGGGCGGAACCCTCGAGTAGGGCCCTGCCCAGGTTATGAGGGCTACTCTGAGACTGACCACAGGCTATTTGAGGACCCCCACGTGCCTTTTCACGTCCGGTGCGAGAGGAGGGACTCGAAGGTAGAAGTCATAGAGCTGCAGGACGTGGACTGCGAGGAAAGACCCTGGGGAGGCAGCTCCGGCTGAGGTGTGTAAGGGCAGGGGCCCAGGGCAGTGATAGGAGCCAGGCTGGACCCCAGGGACCTCTCCTCCCATCAGCAAGGCCATTATGTCCAACCTGCATCTTGGGGAGCCAGTCTGGTTCCAGAGTGGGTTTCTGCCCCAACACTCTCATGAAGCTGTTGAGGATTGATGCGGTTTCACAAAGACCCCCCAGTGCCACTGGTCACCTTTGTGCCAGTGTTCGTTGCAGCACCACAGCAGGTACACAAGTGCTCTTCCATTTAAGAGGGTGAGATTCTGAGTCCAAAATAGCAGAATAGATGCATTCATTGCCCTCTCAAGCAGGGGAAAAACCGTCTAGGTGAAGCCTTCCTGAGCCTGGTACCATCTGAATGTGACAGGTGCACAGCTTGAAGGGGGCCCTGCATTTCCTCTCCCAGCCCCCTACTCCATTGATTTCTAACACCATAGATCTCTGTGGCTTGTTTCTATAACTATGGACTTAAGTACGTTTTACTCAGTCTAACTTCCCTTTTCGTTTTTTTAAAGGGTGATTGAAATCTGAAGCAAAGAGGCCAAAGATTGGAACCCCCACCCCGCCCCGCCCCCACCTCTTTCCAGAACTGCTTGAAGAGAACTGCTTGGGATTACAGGACAAGATGTGCTGCCCGGAAGAGCAGTTCATTGTTACTGTAACCGATTGTATTATTTTGTTAAATACTTCTATAAATATTTAAGAGATGTACACATATGTAATATAGGAGGAGGAAAGGATGTAAAGTACCAAGGACTGGAGCCCCCCCACTCCAGCCCTAAAGTGGGGAGCCGGAAGGGGGCCTCTCCCTGTCTGTACATTGATTGGGCCCTGTGCCACAACCAAGCTTAACTTAGTCTGAAATTTCCAGCATATGTTGCTGCTGCTTAAATATTGTATAATTTACCTGTATAATTCTATGCAAATATTGCTTATGTAATAGGATTATTTTATAAAGTTTCTGTTAAAATATTTTAAATTTGGATATCACAACCCTGTGGTAGTATGAAATGTTACTGTTAACTTTCAAACACGCTATGCGTGATAATTTTTGTTGTTTAATGAGCAGAGATGAAGAAAGCAGGTTAAACCCAGTGGCTTCTCTAGGGGTAGTGCATGTGGTTCTCTGGTTTGGCTGTGTGTGTGAACTTGTGTGTGATTTCCCAATGTACTGTACTGTGATTTTGTTTTTTTTCTTTTTGGTCTTGTTTGTTTTTCTTGCTGTCTTTTACCCTGCAAGCTCTGACCCAGTCGTGCTAGAAAAATCAAGATGTTTTTATGGCTTTGCGCTGGGGAAGGGATAGCCCCAAATAACTTGCCCCGTTTCTGGAAATGGTCCAGCAGCAGGTAGACTTGCTTCCTGTCTGTGGTGTTTCTGGAGGTCATTAGTTGCCCTCCGGACACCCTACCTTGTGCTTCAGAGAACAGACATCCTTGTGATGATGTTGCAATCTCAGGGTGTAGAGCTGACAGCCCTCATTGTGGTAAAGAATTAGGTAATGTGCGGAGTTGGGAGTCCTCGCTGGCCCATGAGATACACTCTGGATATTTACTCTGAGGCACAGGCGCGCACACATGTGTACACAGCTCTGCTATAGGTAAGAAAACTTGGGTTTATTCTTGGCCCACAGTAAGCCCAGAGATGATGTTCTTGAGTTCCTCCAGTGTAAATGCCCACTCTTCCTAAGATGAACAGCTGGTTGGGGCTACCAGGATAACATGAAGCTTGTGACATGGTGATAACAGAGTCAGGAGCTCTGGGCTGTGAGCTTGTGAGAATTCATTCTTCTTGCGGTGTCCATGTTTGGTGCATACTTGCTGAGCGACTCAAACTTGGTCTCCTTCCCCCTCCATGTTCTCTCACTGACATTTATTGAAGGGCAGAAAGCTGCTCACTGCATACACCCCATGGAAGAGTCGAGATGGAGGCAGATCTCTTTGGAAAGGTCGCCTCTGTTTGGATTCTCTTCTCTTGCTCTGTGGTCTGGGCTCCCTAGCCTCTGTAGCCAGACATCCACACATGCAGTGCCAGCTTGTCTCAGAGGAGAAGACCCAGTACCAGCTAGAGCCTCAGCCACTGTGAGGAGCACTTTGTGGCAGCTACAAGGAAAGTCTTAGGAGAAAGGCATCTGGCCCCCAGTGGTACCAGCAGTTTAGCGACCTCAGACCCTAAGGTTCATCCAACACTGTGAGGTACTTATTGGAAGCCACCTGTGTCTGCCATGTGTGTGTGTTAATACGTGGGGACCCTGGCTACCCAGCTGCTATTGTCTTGGTGCCTTCTTGTCAGCCGCACTGTCTGCCAGCATAACACAGGCTACGCTCAGAAAACACATCCTGAGTTGAAGGGAGAGATGCAGAGTTCTAAAGCCAGCTTGTCTGCAGCTCCCAGTGTGCCCCTCCTTTCCCACACTGAGCCTGTGAGCCCCCTTGTTTTCTGTACAGCATAGAACTTTCCATGGGTCACAGTGGCCAAGGGAGGGCTCAGGCTGTTGGGAAACTAGAGACCCTCCCTCTCCCTCTCTCTCTCTCTCCCTCCCTCCCTCTCTCTCTCTCTCTCTCTCTCTTTCTCTCTCTCTCTCTCTCTCTCTCTCTCTCATATCTCTCTCATCTCTCATAGATTTATTTTGTCTTTGTTCATTTGGATGTTTTAATTTTTTAAAAAATTCTTTGCTGATATTTATAATTTTGTATCATAAGAATGTTTTCCTACAGTATTTGTCATGCCAGTTTATAACAAAAATGCAGGGATTTTATTTCTTTTGGAAACACTATTACAGCTATGTTTTACTTTTGAACAGAATTTTTATTTGTATAGAGTGCTTACTAATGTTAAATAGTTCAGAGTATATAACATTTACATTAAGGACTCATGGTAGGTTTTAGTGTAAGGAGTTTAAAGGAAATATTCAAACTGGGTCTTCTTGTCTGCCAATTTGGGTGGAGATGAGTTTGTGTCATTTCAATTACAAAGATAAAAGTATGCCATATAATTTATTTATATGAAAATTTATTTTTGTAGTGTACATAGTAGTCATCAAGTCTTTTGACAGAAGTATATTTTTAAAGAATTTATATGTGATGAATCCATAATGTCTGGAACTTTGCTGAGACCTAAGTGGGGACACTTTTCACTGTAAATTACAGCAAGGAAAATAAATGTCTAACAGTGTTAAGAGAGTGAACGCAAGTGGGTACTCATGTGATTGTGAAATGTTATTAGTTACCATTTGTGACCTAGTATGGTTCTCATTTTATACCTTGGAAGGTGAAAATGTACAAACTCTCTAAATATTAATGTTCAAACACTGATAGAAATTCTAACATGAATAAAAAATAATATAACTTCTTGGGTACATCTGTTTATAGAACGTTTTTTCTTTAAAATACTTTACAAAGGCTGTTTTTCCAACCCATATATTTTGTGGATTCATCTTGTGAACCTTGTTAAATAGTTTTTGTACTAAATTCAGTTTCTTTGCTTTTATTTCTGGACATCAAGAAAGTCCCTAAATTACCCCTTTGGTCCTATCTCTTATGATTTAAAACTACAGCCAGTAAAAAGGACTGATAGAACCGGATACAAGATATTTTTGCTGAGTGCTTCATAGAATTTCATTATAGGGATGAAGAAAAATAGAAATAGTCTCAATTTTCAGCTGTAAACTAGGAGTGGGAGAAGAGCCCAAGGCCCCAAATTACTCTAAGCAGTTGCTATGTCCTACGGAGGAGTCAGCTGACCACAGCCACCTGTTTTTATACGGATTTGTCAAAAGACACCATGCCCATATACCTTTGGTGTCTGACTGCTTTCACACTATAATGGCAGAATTGTGTCACTGCAACAGGCTGATTGTCCCATGGGCCCCGAAACACTCCCTAGTAAGCGGAAGCCTGCCAATCCATCTTAAGACAGCTTAGCAGAGGCCAGCACTACTCAAGTGTGGTCTGTGAATCAGCATGCCTTGGAAGCTTGCTAGAAAAGCCAGAATCTTCCTGCCCCAGACCTACTAAATCAGAGGCTCTGGGAGTGAGGCCCAGGAATCTGCTTTAACGAGCAGTCCTGGCAGTTCTGCTGCACCAGCAAGGCAATCTAAATTCCTTCCAGCCGAATGTGGCCATGGTTCTCTAATTTGACTCAGGCTGCACTGCCAACGCAGGCCAGATTCTGGAAACAACAGAGAACTTGACTCTTCTGTGTGGTCCTTCCACAGAAACACATGTTCCTCTGTGGGAAAGAGTCGAGACCTGTGAACTTTGCATTTGTGTTGGGGAGAGGAAATTCCCTTTCGTTCCCTGCCACGGCTGGGGGGCAGAGGGTGTGGCTTGTGACCTAACAGGAGGGCAGGGTCGGTGCCAGGCCAGATCCCTCTTTAGCCCCTCCTGCCCAAGAGTTTCCTCTTGAAACCTCAGAAGCTTGTGTCAAAGACCATGCATGTCCCTCACAGACATTGGAGAGTTGAGAAAGATCATAGTTGGATGAGATCTGTTCCATAGGATGAAAGACTGAACAGCCTCATCTGGGTACCGCCATGCTGAGTTGGGGTTCCATTTCCCACATGATCTCTTATCTGTGAGTCTCCATCTCCAAAGTGAGAAGGCTCTTGTACAAAACAGGGTTCCTAGGGGGAGAATTTTGCCCTTAATATCCTTTGGAAGCATTTGAGGAAATACAGTCAACCTCTACTAAGGAATCAATACAATAATATCCTTCTTAGTGAATACCTGAAAAAAGGATACATTGTTAAGCAGTTTTATGTCTTACGGCCTCATCATCTTACCTTTTGATACAGTCAGCAACCTACTCTTAAACCTTACAGTGGTGGGTTTTGTACATACATTTGGTTAATTTATGCATTGTATAAATGTTCATTTGTACATTGTGGGAAATACGTACTCCCCAAATCTGAATATGATCAATTTTAATTCATTAATTAGAATTCACCTTGGGAGAGGTTTTCTTTGAGACATGCTTTCTACCACAAAATGACCATTTGTTACCATCAAGTTTTATATTTTTTAATAAGTGACATGTGGCTAAGCTAGCAGTTCCTGATCATGTTGGCCTAGGAGAAGTTTTAATCAAGATTCGCGTCCCAAAATTCACTACATTTACTCAGACCTTCTGTAAGTCCTAGACACCCACCCAACTTAGGCACAGTAGACTGTCACAGCTTCAGGAAAGCCATAAGTCACTAAATTTCAGGCAGCAGCCATGCGAAGGCAGGTGTTTTCATTTTTGGGAACTGATTACTTACCTCCCAAAACAAGTGGAATCATCATTACTTTTAAATGAAGGTTGAACATCATAAGAACATGCCTCAAACAAGTCCACTTAATCGTTCACATTGTCACGCTGGGGGCAGGGGGCACTGTTGGACACCATTTTTTTGCATAAATTCTCTGCCAGGAAATTAGAACTTACACCCGTCATAAGGGCCTTGAAAGGATATTCTGGCCTCTTTGGAACCCAGTGGAACTCAAGAAAACAAATCCAGGGCTCTGCTACAAAAAGTAGTATGGGCTTGGCATGGCCACAAGATGGGCTTTTTTTTCCCCCAGTACCGGGGTTTGAACTCAGGTCCTTGCACTTGCAAGCCCAGGATGGACTTACTTTCTACAAAGCAGGGGATACAAAGCTGTGCATCTGATGTGCTATAGAAAGAACCAGCATCGTAGAGATACTAGAGTCCAACCTCAGTAAGGAGCAGTCTCTTCCGGAAAAGGCAACCCTGCCATCTGAGCCCTCTTCCACTTCCTTTTCCTGAAAAGTGTTATCTCGATTCATCTACCTCCTATCTTCAGGATTTCAAACTGAGGTATTGGAATGTGGAGCCAAGTCAAATAAGTTTTTCATAAGAAAACAAGCACAGGAAATACCTTTGTCAATAGCACAGTCTACACACAGCAGACAACAGCTTGTTTTTTCGTGGAAAAGTAGAATACTCTTTTATAAAGGAAAAAAAAAATCACGTAGATGGAAGGGTTGATGAGCAAGTTCTGACTAGAGGGTTATTTTATAGCAACAAGGACTTCAACATTCAGCCCAAGTCAAGATGCCAAAAGCATCATCTTTGTAATTACGAAGTTCAATCCACAGCGCTGGTAGGTCGTCTCATGTTGAGATTCTCTTTTGTGGCCAGAGGAGAAGCAAGATGGGGCAGGAACAGAGAAAAGCAAGAGGTTCTCTGCTGCAGATTAAGAGAGAGAACAACTAGCCCTCAGAAAGACTAGGTCGGATGTCTGGAAAATAAACCCAGTGCTGCTGAGAAGATGTGTGCACCACCCAAATCAAGAAGGACTATCAGAATGAGGGTGAGATATGAGGAGAGTGTGTCAGTGCTAAGACATGGACAAAGATGTTCTTCAAAAAATCCAGTTGGCAACCCTTAATACCTGAATGGTGACAGTGCCTTCGGCCTTTCTACCAGTGGATCTGTTTGCTTTTTCAGGCAGCATCACAGATGGGTATTAGGAACCAGGTAAGTTTGTCATGAGCCACGGAGGGTCAAAGCTTAGTGGACAGTTGCTAACTTGATAATAGGAGTTGCCCACCTTTGCCCAACATCCAGCCTTCAAGTCAGCCTGTGGTACTTTCCTCATTTTCCCCCCATTCGTTTTATATATTAATTTCCAAGGAATGCTGTCCAAAAACCTACAGCAGCAAACGTGTTTCCAAGCTTTGCCACTGCCCACGCACGCACAGTGGGTGTTGAGCACACAGTGGGTATTGGTGTTACAGGCAAATAGCTGCAGTAGGGGAAGCAATTAGCAAATCTCTCCATTCTCCTGATTACACTTAAATTCCAAAAGCTAATTGGCTAAAAACGTTCCTCCTTAATTAGAAGCAATTAATATGTGAAACTAGGTTTGCATTTCACAAGAGAGTTTGTACTTCACGATTGAAATCTCATAGTTCATTTGCTAATAGTCTCTAATGGTCTGTAATCATAAGGCATACACAATTAAGGTGGGATTTTCAAAGTGCAAGAAAGGAAGGATGCCTGGTTTATGAATTATTCTTCCCTGGCTGAGAAGATAGCCAGGGTACACCTTGCATGTGCGTGCTTGCCCAAACACACCCAAATGTGTAAAAATCCTAGTCTGTCACCTTTGACCCCTTCTGAATCTCCTGCTCACTAGTCAGCCAGTCCTTAGTACATGGGACATGTTCCAGGACCCCCACAGATGCCCAAATCTCAGATGTTTTAGTTCCTTATGTAAAATGGAGTAGTAAAGAGAGTATTTGTATACAACATACACACCCTTCCCATACACTTTAAATTATCTCTAGATTACTTATAATGCCTAGTGCAGTGTGATTCTATAAAAATAGTTGCTATACTGTATTATTTAGGAAATAATGACAAAAGTCTGTACACATTCAATTTACGCTCAATTTTTTAAAATATAATTTTTGATCGAAGTTCATTGAATCCACAGATACAGAACTCGTGGATATGAAGAGATGACTGTTCTCTCACTCCTTTCTCCCTGCATCTATCAAGTCAGATGTACCTAGCACCACTGCCCTTAGAAATCCATTTATAGGTGCACCCATCCCCTGATATGAGCAAGCAAGCCTGTGCGAGGCACATACATTCCCCCACACAAGGGCAACACCACCCACCAACCCCAAATCAGCTGTCCATTTTGTTTCCCTTGACCTAGCGGGGCAGAGGCAAGGTCTAACAAACTGACGTGATTCTGGATGAGGACAGCTCCTGGGAAGAGAAAGGAGCAACCAGAGCCTATGACTGTTGTCATTAAATCCAAAATTCCACTTGAACCCCTGCCCTGAGGCCTACGTCCAACACAGACCAAGGGGCCAATTACATTTCCCATCTACCAACAGGACGAGGGATAAATCTTGGCTTGGAGGGTAACCAGAGATGAGGTGAATGAACAGAAGGGCCTTATCAAAATCCCACAGATCCTAAACCTAAGTGGAGAAAATTGTGACCGGCTGAGTCCTAAGACTGCAGATCTTAGAAACCATTCATTCTAAAACACAGGAATATTTCCTTTGACTCAATCTATTTTGGATTTTACAATTTTTAAAAAATTATTTTTAGTTTTCCTTCTTTGGGTTTTTTGGGGGTTGGGTTTTTATCCTTTTTTTTTTTTTTTTAACTTTGTAGTTTTTTTTCCCTACTTTCAACTTTTTTCTCTTCTTTACTTTTTTTCCTAAGTGGAGAAAATTGTGACCGGCTGAGTCCTAAGACTGCAGATTTTAGAAACCATTCATTCTAAAACACAGGAATATTTCCTTTGACTCAATCTATTTTGGATTTTACAATTTTTAAAAAATTATTTTTAGTTTTCCTTCTTTGGGTTTTTTGGGGGTTGGGTTTTTTTCCTTTTTTTTTTTTTTTTAACCTTGTAGTTTCTTTTCCCTACTTTCAACTTTTTTCTCTTCCTTAATCTTTATTTCCTGTATTTGGCTCTGTTTATATTTTTTCTTGTCCATTCTTTCCCACAACTGTTCTCTAACATTATTAATCTCTTTTTTCTCTTCAATAAGACTCTCTGTCTCACTTTTCTCTCCTCATAGCTCATTGATTAATTTCTTAAATTTTTCTTTTTTCATTCTCTGATTTCCCTAACCCCTCCACCTTCACTAGTACAACTATTAAGCTTTATGAACTTCTACATAGCTAGTTAACTTTACACTGTTTACAGCTGTTGAATACTGCTCTGTTGTTGGTAAAGTTGTTCCATTTAGTAGATACTTACAGTAGATCAGTAGGTCCTTTATCTTAGCATTCATAACTATACACCTTTCTATATCAAGGGTGGTATATCATTGGTCCTTAGGATGTCAATACTCGGTTGGTATTTGATACTAGAATTGATAATTTAATTATTATATCCAAGGTAACATAGCTGTTGCTAATATAAGGACTCAGTTTTTGTTTTGTTTTGTTTGTTTGCTTTCTCCCAGTACCAGAGATCAAACTCAGACAGGACCTTACACTGGCTAGGCAGGCATGGCACCACTGGGCTACATCCCTGGCCCCACAGCTATTGCTGTTATTGTTTTTCTTGGAATGTCAATGTGTCAAAGTTGCCTGACAATACTGTGGCTCATTCCTGGAGGACTGGGTACTGGACCAAATATGCTGCAACCCCTCATCCTCAGTAAACAGAAATGATTAGCTCCTGGGACAGAAGCAGAGGCCAACAGCTATGGCCAGAGGACACCACGGAAAAGTAAACATTACCTACAGAGGTCTCCATACTAGAAACAAAGCTTTCCACTACAATAAACCCAGGAGGCTCAACACAAAACAAACAAACAAACATATGAACTTGAGAAGCCAAGCTAACAAAATGCCTCCAAAGCTCCAAACTCCCCCAAAGTTCATGCGTGGGGCAATGATGGAGGAAAGCCAAAAGCCACATACTTGAATTATTTAAAATGATATCAGGGAAGAAAACAAAATCAATCAATATGGCATTTGGAAAGCTCACAGAAAATGTAAATAGTAAGATACTGGGCCAAATAGCATAATCAGCAAGTCTAAGAAACTACTGAAAAGCCAGCAGAACTAAACAAAATGATGTAAAATATTAATGACCAGCATAGAAAAAAATTAGAGTCTATGAAAAGGCTCAAATAGAAATTTTGTAGAAAATACTATCAAAAGTATAGGCAGCAGAAAAAAACCCATGTGGGGACAGTGTCAGAACCAGAAGACAGAGAGGGCTGTTGTCAGTGACCAACTAATGAGAAACCTTAAAAACAATAAGAGGACATGAAAAAGAGATCCACTCACTCATAGATAATGCAAAGAAGACTAAGATTAATTGGAATTAGTAAGAAATAAGAAGATAGCACAAATGGCTTAAAAATCCTGCTTTCTGAAATAATAGCAAAAAACTTTCCAAATAAGGAGAAAGAATTTAACATACAAATAAGTGAAGCATATGGAACCCGAAATAGACATGATCAGAAAAGAATCTCCCCACGAAACATGATAGTCAAAATCCCAGAAGTTCAACACAAGAAGAAAATCTTAAAATGGCTTGCATCAAAGCCTCATGCAGTCATAGGCGGCGCTTTTTCAAAGGTGGCTGGATCTAGAGTATGTGACACTGAGATTGATTTAGGATGCACTGCTAGGATCAAGGGCACTAGGATTAAGGATGTGAGTGTTACCTGCCCTAAGTAGCCTGGATAGGATTTAAGGGATGGAAAGAGCTGTGATCATCACTTGTTGCTTTGCTACCTTCTGACCACTATAAACATTTTCTCCTCTGCAATGCCACCCTGCCTAGGAGCCAGCTGATTATGGACTAAAACCTCCATGAATTGTAAACTAACTAAACCTTTCCCCCTTTAACTTTGGGTGCCAAGTGTTTTGTCTCAGCAATGAGCAAAGCAACTAAGAATCATTTATAAAGGTAAGCTCATTCAAATTACAAGAAACTTCTCGGGCAGACATGGTGGCACATATCCATAATCCCAGAACTCAGGAGACTGAAGCAGGAGAATCCCCATGAATTCAAGACCAGCCTAGGCTACGTAGTGAATTCAGGACCAGCCTGAACTACACAGTGAGTCCATGTCTCAAAAAAAAACAAAAACAAGCAAAAGGAAGGAAAGAATGAAGTAAGGGAAGAAAAAAAAGAGAAAAGAAAAGAAAGAAACTTCTCAACACAAACCTTACAGGCCAGGAGAGTTTGGCATGAAGTGTTTCAAGCCCTAAAAGCAATCAATTTCCAACCCAGGTTGACATATCCTGTAAAACTATATTTCAACATTGGTGGAAAAATAAGAAATTTAAAAGAGCACCTCAAGAAATTCATGAGCACCAAACTAGCACACCAAAAAATTCTGAAGAATGTCTTAGAAAGAGACAATGAAGCTAAAAATGACAAAAAGTCCAATAGAATAATTATGCCAGGTAGAGTGAAGAAAAGGAAAGGCAGAAAATCAACAACAGGAAAATGAAGCAATGACAGGGATGAGTCAATATCTACCAATAATAGTTCTCAATGTAAATGGTCTCAATTCCCCAATCAAAAGTCATATACTGGCAGAATGGATCAAGAAACAAAATCCAGTGGCATTCTGCTTATAAGAAACACATTTAACCCAAAAGAATCTAATAGAATCAAATCAAGGAATTCAAAACAATATTTCATGCAATAGGAATCCCCCCAAAAAAGCAGGTGTAGCTGTCCTTTATTCAGATAAAGTGAGCTTCATGTCAAAATTGATAAGAGGAGGCAAAGAGAGTTGCTACATACTGATTAAGGGTAAAATACAATACAAAGTGATAATAATTATGAACATATATGCTCCAAACAATGGTGTATTCCACTTCATAAAACAAGTACCACTAGACATAAAAGATTAAATAACCATAAAAACAACAATGGGAGTAACCTCCTCAATACCCCACTATCACAAATATACAGATCAACTAGATAAAAGGTATCAACAAAGAAATATCAGAGTTGAATAAAACTTTTTAAAATGGCTTTAATAGATATCTAATGTTCTATTCAACAGCAGAATACACATTCTTTTCAGCTGCATACAGAACATTCTCCAAAATAGAAAACATAACTAGCTAATAAAGCACACTTAAGTCAATATAAAAGAACCGAAATTACACCAACACATCATATCATATTACAATGAAACTAGAAATCAATGACAAAAAAAAACAGAAATTAGGCAAATACATGGAAACTAAACAATACACTCTTAAGTAAATAGTGGGTTACAGACGAAATCGAGGAAGAAGTTCCTGCTGTTGATTTCTTGCCTCTTCCTTTTACTTAATTCCTCAACAAGATATTGGCAAACAGAATGCAATCAAACATCAAAAAATCCTACATCATGACCAAGTAGACTTTATCCCAGGGATGCAAGTTTGATTTAATATACATGAATCAATACGTGTAATACGACACATGAACAACAGTAATGACAAAAATCACATGATCATCTCAATAGATACAGAAAAACCCTTTGACAAAATCCAACAATTTTCGTGATAAAAACACTGACAAAAATAGATATAGAAGGAATTATCTCAATCTGATAAAAGCTGTACATGAAAAACCTGCCACCAACATCATATTAAATGGGGAAAACTAAAAGCTTCCCCTCTAAAATCAAGAACAAGACAAGGATGTCACTATTACCCCTCTTGTTCAGCATACACTTAAAACATTAGCAAGAACAGTTGGCAAGAAAAATAAAATAAATGTGTATAGAAAAAGAAATCAAATTATCATTAGTTTCAGATGATATGATCCTCTACAAAAAAAGACCCCCCAAAAAAAAGTCCACCAAAAGACTCTTAGAAGTATTAACCAATTTCAGAGGCATAGCAGGATAGAGTCAACACACAAAAATCAATAGCATTCCTGTACTCCAATAATAAACTTGAGAAAGAAATTGGGGGAAAAGTACCATTCACAACAACACTAAGAAAAATTAAATACTTAGAAATTAGCCTAACCAAGAAAGTGAAAGACCTCTACAACAAAAACTACAGTACCCTGAAAAAGGAAACTGAAGAGAGAAAATGGAAAGATAACTTCTATTTCTAGATAGGCAAAACCAATATAGTCAAAATTGCCATACTTCCAAAATTGATATACAGATTTAATGCAATCCCAATCAAAATTCCAACAACATTCTTCACAGAACTAGAGAAAACAATCCTTAAATTCATATGAAACCAGAAGAGATTCAGAGTAGCAAAATCAATCCTGGGTAGCAAGAGCAAAGTGAGAGGCATCAGAATTCCAAGCTTGAAGTTATACTACAAAACTACAGTGATAAAAATAGCATGGTACTGGCACAAAAACAGACACATGGCCCAATGGGACAAAATAGAAAAACCAGAGACAACCCCAGGCACATACAAATCTTTAGCAAAGGAGACAGAAACATACACTGCAGGAAACATAGCCTTTTTATGTATAGTGCTGGGAAAACTGGCTATCCACTTGCAGAAGATTGAATTTAGACCCATAGCTTCCACTGTGTGTGTGTGTGTGTGTGTGTGTTTTTGTCTTTTTGTTTTTTGTGGTAACTCAGGTCCTTGCACTTGCAAGACAGCTGAGCTAAATCCCCGGCCCTTTTGTTTTTCTTCTGTAATACATTTTCTTGTTTTTTTTTTTTTTTTTCCCCGTGGTATATGTGGATATC
>NW_022900939.1:25834610-25837618 GCF_012274545.1 Fukomys damarensis | reverse complement strand
TTTTTTTTTGTACCCGGGATCAAACTCGGGTCCTTGCACTTGCGAAGCAGGTGGCAGAACCACTGAGTTAAATCCCCAGCCCAGCTTCCACTGTGTACTAAAGTACAATAAAAATGGATCAAAGAAATAAATGTTAAACAGAAACACTTAATCTGCTGGAAGATAAAACATAAAACTGAAGTCATAGGGCATAGGCAAGGACTTTCTGACCAGAACCCCAGTTGTGCAAGACATAGTATGGGAGGGCCTGGGATTTCGCTCATTTGTTCTGCTGTCTGCCTTGCAAGCACAAGGACCCAAGTTTGATCCCCGGTACCAAGAAAAAAAAAAAGATGTAAAGACATAGTACGGAGAAGCAATGAATGGGATTATATCAAATTAAGAAGCTTCTGCACAGCAAAAGAAACAGCCAACAGAATGAAAAGAAAGCCTACAGAATGGGGAAAATAATGTCACCAGCTATTTCTCATATCTAGAATATATAAAGGACTAAAATCTAGAAAATATAAATAAATTTAAAAAATTAGACCCCCTTCCAAACAGGAGACTCAATAAAAAAAATGAGCAAGTGAAATGAATAAATACTTCTGTGAAGAAATACAAATGGGCAATGAATACCCGAAGAAATGCTCAACATCACTGGCCATTAGAGAAGTACAAATTATGACAAGACTGAGATGCCTTCTGATCCAGAAAGAATGGCCATCATTACAAATCAAATAGTAACAAATGCTCTTCATTTTTCTTTTTCGTCTTAGTGCTCTGGCTAAGAGTGCCAATACCATACTGAATAAGAGGGGTAAGAGAAGACTTCCCTTACCTTGTTTCTCAACTTGGTGAAAGTCATGTCAGCTTTTCCTCATTCATGATGTAGCCTGTGGGTTTGTCATAAATACCCTTGAATATGCTCAGGCAAATTTGTTCTAGTCTCAATTTTTTGAGGATCTTATGGTAATGATGAAGAAATATTGAATTTTATAAAATACCTTTCCTGAATCAATTAAGATGATCAGAAAACTAGAAAATGGAGTAGTTAATCATCAGCGGCAAAATTCAGCCTGAGATCTGGAATTGAGATACCCAGAAAATAATAACTTGGCAAAGAGAAAAAAAAAAAAGAAGTAGATTTCTGGGGATCGGCAATGAACTGAAAGGAAAAATTAGAAGCTATAGAGAAGCTGGCAAAACGGACAAAACCTAGAGAAAAGAATGAAGCATTCTGGAAGCCCGTCCTGGCTTCTGGGAAGGGGAAGCTGCCTCCACCAACAAAAGATCAACACCCAGAGCCGGCAGCTTCAGGGAAAAGTGGTGAACTAGACCAGGGGGATAGGCCCAGGACAGCCCACAGCTGTTGTGCACTGCATGTGGGGCTTTGCTCCAGGGGGGCTCCTTCCATATGACAGAAAACAGCCAGAGAGTGATTCCAGTGTGGGTGCCTGTGATGTTGCCAGAGAATGCTTAGTCAGGCACCAGTTCAGAAAAGGATTGATTATGTAGGTCTGGGAATCTGAACAATTGAAAAACCACTTCAGGGCTCCTAGTATAATACTCCCACAGTGACTGGGTGAGAGACACCCTGGGAGACAGTTATGGGCAGGGAGTAGGTTAGACAGAGAACCCCTAAGTTTAAGCTCAGGCCAGGAGAGACATAGGGCCCCATACCCTGTGGTAAGGAGATAGGCCAAGCTTGTGTTGCATGCAGAAATGGCTGGATCTGAAAGTGCCCATATTGAGTACTTGAAACCTTGCCCTGCTGCCTAACCCAGCACAGATCTGAGATCTGATTACCTTCCCCACCTACCAACATGACCAAGGAGATGCATGGCCTTGGAAGGATGACACAGCCTGAGGTAAACAGAGGGGCCTCTGGAGCAGAAGGGCACCTCAGAAACCTACAGGCGGTGAAGCTAAGCAGAGAAAACCATAATTAGTTGGATTCCAAAACTGTACTTCCTGGAAAGAAACCACTCATTTAAAAATACAGAAAAAAGTTTTTTTCCTGGTTTTGAACTCCTTTTCACCCTCTTTCTTCTTCACTGGTTAATTAGGTTTCAGGAATTTTCTTTGCACTCATTTCCTTTTTCTTTTTTGTCTTTCTTTTTTCATCTTTCTTTTTAATTTTTTCCTGTTAATTTTTTCTTTTTATTCCCCATGTTTGTTTATCTTTTCTCCCTTTTTTCTCTTACTGTCTTATTCTTGCTTGTTCTTTTCTGGTGCCTTTATCTAAAATAGATATATTTTAATTCTATAAATACAGTTCTCCTTAATAAAACCTTTTGTCTTACTTTTCTCTCCTCTTTCTCATCTCCTGTTGTTTAATTTCCCAATTTTTTCTCTTGTTCCTAATCCCCTATATGTTTACTAGTATAACCATTAAGCTTTATAATTATTAGATAGTTACCTCTATGATATTATTGTTGAATATTTTCAATTATTTGTCTGTCGCGAGCCGGCGACGCAGAGCACTGTCCAGCAGTGTCTCAAACCTGAAAGAGCAGCGGGGTGGAGATGGGGCAGAGAGAAAGGAAGGACGCCAAGACAAGAGTCTGATCAAGGCGGCGTTTATTGCCGGCAAGCACCGGCCTTTTAAAGCAAAAAACCACAAACTATTATGGGATGGGTTTACCATAGTAACTGAAAGGTCACACAGGAAAAGAGCAAACAGGTTCACCAAAACAACCCACCGTGAGTAGTAGTAACCCGGACAACCACACATCTAAAGGTCAGAGACAAGAAACTGTAACTTTCAGGAATTCCACAAAGGAAACACTCTACCTGCTAAACTGGAGAAACTTAACACATATGGAGTTAACTAGAGTTAACAATACTTACAACCAATACTCATGATCCCCACAATTCCTCCCTTTTTGTTTTAAAACTTTGGTTCCATAGCAAGAAGAAGCTTAAGAGAAAGTAAAGGCATGTCCGAGCCTGTCTTAGGTTGGGAAAAGCATTTGGCTGTCTTACCCGTCATTGGGGTCATCTGTCTTACAGGCCTATAACATGAT
>NW_022900939.1:25752736-25827736 GCF_012274545.1 Fukomys damarensis | reverse complement strand
TGTCGCGAGCCGGCGACGCAGAGCACTGTCCAGCAGTGTCTCAAACCTGAAAGAGCAGCGGGGTGGAGATGGGGCAGAGAGAAAGGAAGGACGCCAAGACAAGAGTCTGATCAAGGCGGCGTTTATTGCCGGCAAGCACCGGCCTTTTAAAGCAAAAAACCACAAACTATTATGGGATGGGTTTACCATAGTAACTGAA
Organism: Fukomys damarensis; assembly: GCF_012274545.1. Classification (NCBI taxonomy): domain Eukaryota; kingdom Metazoa; phylum Chordata; class Mammalia; order Rodentia; family Bathyergidae; genus Fukomys; species Fukomys damarensis. The sequence continues at coordinate 25,827,537 of NW_022900939.1, read as the reverse complement.
AGGTCACACAGGAAAAGAGCAAACAGGTTCACCAAAACAACCCACCGTGAGTAGTAGTAACCCGGACAACCACACATCTAAAGGTCAGAGACAAGAAACTGTAACTTTCAGGAATTCCACAAAGGAAACACTCTACCTGCTAAACTGGAGAAACTTAACACATATGGAGTTAACTAGAGTTAACAATACTTACAACCAATACTCATGATCCCCACATTTGTCAATTAGTAGATATCTACTATATGTCAATATTTGGTTTGTCTTAGTGTTTATACTATAATTATAGGTATCTTTTTTATAGTTGAGGGTTATACATTATTTTTTCTTACGATATGTCAATGTCCAATTTGCCTTAGGCAATATTGTTGCTGATTTAATTGCTGTTGCCAAGGTTACATAGTTGTTGCAATTAGTAGATATTCTCTGTATGCCAGTATCCAGATTAACTTTGTGTCATTAACAATACTGCAGTCCATTCCCAGAGATCTGGGTGCTGGGCCAACAACAATGCATCCTTCCTTCCCAAATTAACAGAAGGGGATGAATCTTGGAAGAGAGGCAAAGGACTATAGTTACATATGCCCTAAGTGCACCACTGAAAACCAGGCTCTAAATAAAGAGATCTACATACTAGCAACAAAATCTTTTCACCATCAGTGCTTGTAAGCCTCAGCACAAAGCAAAACAAGCAAACAAAATACCGTAGAAACATGAGAAGAAGTAGCAACAAAATGCCTCCCAAAACTCCCAACTCTCCCATAGTTGATCTGTGGAACACTGAAAGGGAGAAAAGCAAATGCCACATAGCCAAATTGTTTGAAAGAATAACAAAGTAAATTAAAAAACGGATCAAGAAGGTGCTCAATCAGCTCACAGAAGATATAATTAAACAGATAACAAACTTAATAAGCAAAATGATCAGGGAGCTTACAGAAGACAATACAGTAAGTCCCCAATTTATGAACACATTCCCAGACTTCAAGTTATATTACAAAGCTACAGTGATATTGGTATTGTCATGGTATTGACAAAAAATAACAAAAAAGAAACAACACATGAGGATCAGTGCAACAGAATAGAGATAGAGAAACCACTCCAGGCACAATCAGTTATCTGATCTTTCACAAAGGGCCAAAAACTTATGCTGGAGGAAAGGTAGCCTCTTTAACAAATGGTGTTGGGAAGACTGGTTACACATATAAGGAGATTGAATTTAAACTCATATCCCTCACCATGTACTAAAATAAAATAAAAATGGATTAAAGACCTGGGTATTAAGACAAACGCTTAATTTGCTGAAGATAGAAAAAGTTAAACTCTTGAAAACATAGGTATAGCAAGGACTTTCTGAACAGAACCCCAATGCATAAGAAACAATACCAAGAATCAATAAATGGGATCTGATCAAATTAAAATGCTTCTGCTCAGCAAAGGAAAGAATTAACAGCATGAAGAGACAATCTACAGAATAGGAAAAAATTTGGCAGCTATTCCTCAGAGGACTAGTATCTAGAATATATAAAGAACTCAAAAACATAAATTTCCAAAATAAAAGACCCGATCAAATGATGAGCAACTGAAATGAGCAGACACTCCTCAGAAGAAGAAATAAAATAGGTCAACAAATACATGAAAAAATGTTCAGTATCTTTGACGATTAGAGAAATGCAAATTAAAACAACACTGAGATTCCATCATACTACACAAAAGATGGCTATCACCACAAATTTACATAATAACAAATGCTGGTGAAGCTGTGGGAAACAGAAACCCTTCTACATTGGTGGTAATGTAAACTAGCACAACTATAGTGGAAATACCTCATAAAACTAAAACCAGAAGTTCCATTAGACCCAGCTATTCCCCTTCCAGGTATCTTCCCAAAAGAGTTACATGCAATGTGTATATATATATATATATATATATATATGCACAGGCATATTGATGTTTATAGCCACACAATTCACAACAGCTAAGTCTTATAAGTGGTCTATATGTCTACTAATAGATGAATATAGATGAATGGGTTAAGAAAATGTGGTGTTTATGCACAGTGGATTACTGCTTGCCATAAAGGATAAACCTGAGTTAGTTTTAGGACAAAGGATGCACCTTTGAGCCCATTATGATAAATGAAATAAATCAGATGCTCAAGCATAAATATTTCAAGGTTTCTCTTATATGAGAAAGCCAAAAATGACTTCTTGGAGTTTTGGCTAAGAGCAAGTGGAGAAAACCAAAATATAAGTAAAGAGCAAAATAAAAGATAGGAAATAGGGAGATACATCTTTTGCAAATGAGAAGGGGACCAAATGGTGAGGGAGAGCAGAGGCAGGAGAGGGGAAGGAAATAAAAAAAGAATCAAAATGAGTTATGTACATGTACCAACTCCTCATAAGAAATATGATCATTATGTACTATAAATGGATGCTAATAGAAAAATAAAATAAGATTTATTCTAAAGAAAAATTATCGGTTTTACCCTTTACTTTGTTAATGTGGTGCATTACATTTATCACTTGGCATATGTTTGACCATCTTTTTGTCCCTGAGATAGCTGCTACATGATTATGGTATATAATGTGTTTGTTGTGTTGTTGGATTACATTTGCTAGCATTTTGTGGAGAATTTTTGCATCTGTGTTCATTAGTGATAATTAGTCTGTAGTTTTCATTTTTTTCTTGTATTCTTATCTTGTTTGGGTGTCAGGATAAAACTAGCCATGTAGAATGAATTTAGAAGGGCCTGCTTCTTTCAACTCTTTGGAATATTTTGAGAAGTATTGGCATTTGTTCTTTAAAAGTTTGGTAAAATTTAGTGGTGAAGCCATCCAGTTTTGGCCTTTCTTTTTGGGAGGAAATATTTTATTACTGATTAAGTTTTATGACTTATAATCAGTATATTCAGATTCTCTATGTTCTCATGGTTCAATTTTGGCAAGTTGTCCAGAAATTTATCCACTTCGTTCAGGTTTTTTAAATTTGTTGGCATATAGTTGTTCATAATAGTTTCAAATCATCCTTTGTATTTCTGTGTACCAGTTGTAATATGTCCTTGTTTACCTCTGATTTTATTTATTTTGATTTTTTTGTTTGTCTAGCTAATACTTTGTTAATTTTTATCTTTTCAAAAAAACCCTCGGCTCTTCATTTGATTGTGCTTCACTGATTTTGAGGTTTTCTTCTTTCTCCTCCCCTCCTCCTCCTTCTTCTTCTTCCTTTTTTTTCTTTCTTTCTTTCTTCTTTGGTCTCTACTTTTATTTCTACTCTAATGTTTGTTATTTCTCTTGCTCTACTCATTTTAGGTTCTTGCATATACTTTACATATTTTGGATTTTGTATATATTGTATAGTTCATTGAGTTGCATAGTTAGATTGTTTATTTCAAAGGGTTTTTTATGTAGGAATTTATTATTGTAAATGTTCTCCTTAATATTATTCTTGCTATATGCCATAGGTTTGGTTTGATTTTAATTGCTTCAAGAAATTTAAAAATTTCCCTTTTGATTTCTGTGTTGATCAGTGATAATATAGGGGAATGTTGTTTAATTTCCAAGCACTTGTGCAATTTCTAAAGTTCCCCCTGTTTTTATTTCTAGTTTTATTCCGTTGTGGTCAGAGGGATCCATAACTTCAATTTAAAAAAAAAATCTTTAATGTGAAATAGGAAGAAAAGGTACTAAGGAGTAGGGGAAGTGGGAGGGGTAGGAGAAAGGAGAGAAGAAAAAGAAAAAAGTATGAGATAAGAAATAAATGGAAACAAAGATTTTGCAAATAGGGAGGGGTGGAGGGGTTGAAGGGAGGACAGGGGAATGGGAAAAAAATAAGAACCAAGACACATCATGTAAAGTTACAAGTTCCCAGTGATTAATGTAAATATATTATATACCTAAAATGTACCAATAAAAGAATTTAAGAGGAAAAACATTCCTTGAGATTTGTTTTAGGCCTATCAAAGAGAATGTTCCAATAACTGATCAGAAGAATGTGTTTTCTGCAGCTCCTAAATGTTTTATAAATGCTTGTTAGGTCCATTTGGTTTATGATGTAGTTTAATTTTTGTTTTTCAGTACCAGAGATCAAACTCAGGACCCTGCACTTGTGAGGCAGGTGAGGTGCCAAATCCTTGGCTCACAATATTTCTTTGATGAATAACCTGTCCACTGATGAAAGCAATTGAACTCTCCAATTATCGGTGTTAGGTTCTATCTGTCCTTTTAGATCCAGTAATAACTGTTTTATATAACTTTGTGCTCCCACATTGGCAATACACACACACACACACACACACACACACACACACACACACATACGCACATATCATTATGTAGTGACCGTCTCTATCTCTTTTTGCAATTTTTGGTTTAAAGTCTATTTTACAAACTATCAGTACATCTTATATAAGCAAGCTACTCCTGCTTGCTTTAGGTTTCTGTTTGCATAGTGTATGATATCCTCTTTCAGCCTAGGTGCTCCTTTACTGGTAAAGTGAGCTTCCTGAGGCAGCATATATCATTGGGTCTGATTTCTTACCCATTTAGCCAGTCGGTGTCTTTTAACTGGGGAATTAAATCCATTTACATTCAAGATTATTACTGATAAATAAAGATACGCTCCTGTGAGTCTGTTAAGTTTTTCTGTACATCTTATTCCTTTCTTCCTCTTCCGTTATGCATCTTTATGATTTGGAGTTTTTCTGTACTGATAGTGTTTGATTCTTTTTCTCTTTTGTGTATTGCTCTACCGTTGAGTTTTATGTTTGCATGTTTTCTTTGTTAAAATGTAAATTTATTTTTTCAAATGGTACAGAAAATATGTTTATCTGTGGAGCCCTGCATCATGTTCACTTTCACATGTTTTCATGGTTTTAGTTGTCACCCTTTCTTTTTAGTGTATGGCTCCCTTGAGCATTATTGATTCCCTCCAATGGTGATGAATTTCCTGATTTTATGTCTCTTGGAAAATATTTCTCTTTTATTTCTTTTTTTTGGTACCGGGGATTGAACTCAGGTCCTCGCGCTTACAAGGCAGGCCACTGAACCGCTGAGCTAAATCCCCCGCCCTTATCTCTTTTATTTCTGAAAGATGACTTTGCTGGATACACCATGGTTGGTTAGCAATTTTTTTTTTTTTCTTTCAGGACTTTGAATATATCATCCCATTTTCTCTGGTCTGTAAAGTTTTGGCTGACAAGTCTATTGTCATTTCCATTAAGAGTATCTTGATGCTTTTCTCTGGCTGTTTTTAGAATTCTCTTTTTGTTCTGTGTTTTTGACCACTTGATTTTAAATAAACTCAGAGAGAAATGTTTTTGGTTGAATCTATTCCGGGTCAGTTGAACTTCCACATCTTGGATATCAGAATCTGTCTTAGGTACTGATGAGACAAAATATCTGACACCCAAAGTTAAAGGAAAAAAAGGTTTATTTTGGCTTACAGCTCGTAGAGGTTTCAGTCCATAAATGGCTAGCTGCAGGGTAGAGTGGCATGGCAGAGAGGCACTGCAAAGAAATCGTCCATGGCAAAGCAGGGCAGATAGAAGGCAGCAAAGTAGCAGATGAGAGCAGCAACCCTCTTGCTGTCCCTCATATTCCATCCCTGAATATTAGGGCAGGTAGCACTCACACGCAGGGTGGGGCAGCCGTAATCCCGGCACTGTGCCATTAATCCCAGCATCACATCCTTAAGCCAGCATGATGCACCCTAGATCCAGCCACCTCTGAAAATTTCCACCTGTGACCGTCAGAGGCTTTGGGGGGACATCTAGACACAAGCTTAATTATTTCATTAAATAGTTTGCCTGCACCTTTTTCTTTCTAGAATATCCATAATGAAAATATTTACTTGTTTAATAGTGTTCTGTAAGTCTTGAAGTCTTCCTTCGTTCTTTTTAATAACTGTACATTTTTTTCTTTGAATCTGAATTAGTTACTTCAAAAAGTCTGTCTTCAAGCTCAGAAATTCTTTCTTTTGTCTTATCAATTCTTCTGATGAGACTTTCAACTGTGCCTTTTATTTCATTTATTTTTTGCTTCAAGATTTTTATTAGTTCTCTTTTACACGTTCTATCACTTTTAGGATTTTTCATTCATGTCATGCCTTGTCTTTCTAGTTTCACTGAATTGTCTGTCTGTAATCCTTTTATCTCATTAAGTTTCCTTAAAATGCTTCTGAATTTTTTGTCAGGCCATTCATCAACTTCCTTTTATTTGAGGTCTATTGGTAGAGGGCTCTGTTGCACTTTTTTAGTCTTCCTTGCCTTGTTTTTTTCTTGCCACCTGTGTCTCTATGTCGGTATTTGTGAATTTGGTGGGTCTGTTGCTATCAGTTTTATACAATCAATTTATCTATCTATCAATTTTATACAATGTCATTGGTCATTAAAAATTTCTGCAGGGATGGGGATTTAGCTCAGTGGTTCCACTGCCTGCCTCACAAGTGCAACGTCCCAGGTACCAAAAAAAGTTTCTGCTGGCACTGTGTCCTCTGATGTTAGTTGGGTATTTTCTACCGGCTTTTGTTCCAGGTAGGTTATCTGTGGTGTGTGTGGAGCTTCTTCAACTGTGGCCAATGTTGGTGATGTTTGTGGGGGTCTCGGTGGTCAAGGCCACAGGTGTGGTAGGACTGCACTGTCAACAGGACTGCAGCTCTCTTCACTGGGGAAGGTATTCTGGAGTTATATGAGGGCAGTGCTACCCCAGTGGGCCCAGGTAGGTGTGAAGCAGTATGCCCCGTAGCTGGTGGGCTTCTGGCAATGTCTGAGGTCACATGGGAGCCACCAGTCAGTGTCTGAGGGTGGCATGGCCAATTGTGCAACATACTTATGCAGATTTGCCTAGCTGCTTCTTGGGGCTAAGGTTGAATGAGTAGGTCTGGACTTCTGCTTCTCCTGGCCTCAGTGGGCTGAGCTTCTGAGAACAGACTGCTTAGCTTCTCTTTGGAGCCACAGAAGGATCGGCAGGGTCCCTGAGTTGCTTTGTGGGAGCCTCAGCTGACAAGCCACTTGAAATAGGGCCATGCATGAGTGGGTGGGGCTGCCTGTCTGCTTCTTTGAGCTTCTGTGGGCTGAGCTCCTCAGGGTGAGTTACCTGGCTGCTTCCTGGGACAGAAGTACATGGGTAGGGCCACCCAGCTGCTTTGGAGGAGAGGGTTGCTTGCCTGTTTCTGGGGCAGCAGAACGGTTGGAAACCTGCCCAGCTGTGTTCTGGGAGCCTCTATAGGCCAAACTGTTGTGGGTGAGCTTTCCTTGACCCTGAACAAATGGAGTCTCAAGATAGTTCTGAGCCTAGTTGGGGGAAGGCATAACAGGGGCCCAGCAATACAATAGCGTGGTGGTCTGGCAGCTTGCCACATGGTCAGGTCCTGCAGGAGCTGCCAGGCTCCTCAGCAGTCCCTGTTTTGGGGTCTGTGATGTGACCTAGATGGCTGGGTTTTCCTGTTACCCTCTCCCAAGCCGAGCAAAGTCCCTCTCGGTTCAGGGTCAGTCTTGAGAGTTAGAGAGCATATGGTGTACGTTTAGTTCCCTTCCCTATGAGGTCATTGTGAATATCCCACTCTTCAACATCTCTGTCACATCCCCACCACTCTTCAGTGCTTTACCTCAAACAGTAGGTGAAAAAGCTGTTATTTTCCCAATCCGGGGCTTTTGTGGTCAAGGGAAGCACACTAGGCACCTCTAACCAGTCATCTTGCTCAAGACAGAAAATCTTAGTTTTTATTATATTTAGAGTTGAATGATAATCACCACAGTCAATTTTAGGATAATTTCATCATCTTACCTTTTATCACTCACTCCTATACTCTCCCCCACCTCCTCTTCAGCCTTAAGCGAACACTCATCTACTCCCTACCTTGTATGTGCATTTCATTTTAATGGAATTGTACAGTATGGGATCCTTTGTGTCTGGCTTCTTTTACTAGGCATAATTTTTTTAAGTGTCTGCTGTGTTGTAGCATTTGCCAGAATTTCATTCTTCTTTGTAGCCAAGTAATATTCCATTACGTGGATGGGCCAAACTTTGTAACTTGTCACTGGAAAGACATGCACATTGTTTTTGCCTTTTGAGTATAATGAATAATGCTATTATATATTTTTGTGTACAAGTTTTTTATTGAACACTTACTTATACATCTGGATATCTATCTATATCTATCCATCTATCTATCTCTCTATCTGTCTATATCTAGGAGTAGAATTGCTCAGTCATATGGTAATTTTCTTTAATTTTTTGAGGAACCACAAAACTGTTTTCCACAGAGGCTGCTCCATTCTATATTGCTACCAACTATGTATGAGGATTCTGATTTTCCATGTACTCAACAATATTTGTTATCTGACTTTTTATTGCAGCCATCCTAGAATAAATGGGTGTAAAGGAGTTTCTTATCATGAGTTTTTGGTTCCCTTTAAATTAAACCAAATGTCCCAGCCATGTGTATATTAAACTCACATGTACAGACCCTGAGGGACACCACAAGCACATTCCACATAGGGAAGAGAAGCTAAGGTGCTTCTTTGGGAATAAGAAGCACTGAAAGAGGAGAGGGGTACAGGGAAGAATGGGAGCATTAACCTCACTTGAAAATACAGGGTAAAAATAAAGCCAAACAAATCACAATCCCAAGACATGATTTAACCCTCAAGATTTTAATTCTTCAATGCCAAATAGATACCTCCTTTGGTTCTTGGTGGATTTACCCCACCCATTTCCTCTTCCTATTACTGGTTGTTCCTAGCCCATGAGTGAGGAAGGGAGGAAAAGGAGAGAGAGAGAGAGAGAGGGAGAAAGGGTCATCAGGTCTCACTCTTCCTTTGAGGGCACACACATACCCATGACTGAAAGACTTTTCACTAGGCCCCAACTTTTAAAAATTTCTACCACCTCCTAGTAATGCCAACCTGAGGACCAAGACTCTAATACATGAAACCTTTGATGGATACTTAAGATCCAAACTGTAGCACAGGTACTATAACTAATCTAGAGATCGAAGTACCTTATGGAAGGACGTGCACAGGTTATATCCAAATACTCTGTCATTCTATGAGACTTGAGCACCCTCAGATTTTGCTATCTGCTGGGAGCCATGGGACCAATCCCCCACGGACATCAAGGAGCAGCTGTGCGTCCACAGTTCCCGTTCTTGTCATTTGTGGCAGGCTTTTCTGATACAGTCGGCACGGGAGGAAACAAACACAACCAGCCTTCTCTCTAGTCCTCCGTATATCTCGTCCGTCCATCCGTCAACTCAGACACTGGGAAGGCTGCGGTGTGTGCAGCCCCCTCCCTTTCCCGAGCCAGTCAGATCAAAATGCTTTTGTTTACGGAAGTTAACAAAGCTGTTACTGGGCAATTAAATCCAGTTGTCTAAGGGATTCTAAGGGAAACGTAAGAAGCATTTGAAAAACAAACTTCTGGCTGTAATAAGGGGAATTCTCTGCTTTGAAAACCAAGCCTGTCTCCAAGCTGTTTCTGTGTCCCCTCCTCCTCCTCCTCCTCTTTGCTCCCTTTCCTCCTTTGCTCTTTTCCCTTCTCACACTGGCACCCTCGCCCAGCCTTGGTTTGGGGACGTTCGCCCGTCCTCCAGCCTGGTGTGCGCGCCCGTGGGAACCGAGGGCGCTGCACGGGCCGGGCGCACAAAGGGCGCGCACATGGCGGCCCAGCAGATGCCAACAGACCGCTTTTGTGTGTCCTTCATGTTAATTAACTTTTGTGAGAACCTTCATGTTAATTAACTTTGCTTGAGCTTTCCCTAGACTTGAAAGCTTTGGAGTGGTTTGTTTTTGTAAAATGCTTTGACTCCAGGGAGAGCCGCGGCGCTGCACGGGCCGGGCGCACAAAGGGCGCGCACATGGCGGCCCAGCAGATGCCAACAGACCGCTTTTGTGTGTCCTTCATGTTAATTAACTTTTGTGAGAACCTTCATGTTAATTAACTTTGCTTGAGCTTTCCCTAGACTTGAAAGCTTTGGAGTGGTTTGTTTTTGTAAAATGCTTTGACTCCAGGGAGAGCCGCTTCAAGGGGGAGAAAAGGAGAAACAAAAAAGAAAGAAAGGGAAAATTTTTAAATGGGGCTTTTCTTACCGGGAAATTTCTTCCTTTGTCTCCGTGCCTCCCCTCCCCCCACAAGTCTGGACTCAACCTTCAGAGACGATTTTAATGGCCTGTTTCTTACCCTAGAACGCAAACCAGAAGCAACCTTCTTACCAGCGGAGCCAGCCCGGCCTCACCATGGAGGCAGAGGCGCGCGTGGGCACGTGCGCGGTGCAGGAAGCAAATTCGAAGCATGCACGGCCCTGCTCTAATTTCTTCCAATTTAGAGAAACGGGGAGATGGAGCTAGATGTACAAACGTGCTTAGGACCCTGGGTGACGCGCAGAGCTTCTCTTGCAGTGTGCAGACTTGCTGTCTCTTCTGGTTGTCAAAGCCTGAGAACAAGGAGTAAGAAAGAGCGCTGCGCCCTCGCCAGTTATGAAGTCTACAGAGCATCAAACCACCGACTGACCTTCTCCTCCCCCAAAGTGCTACTATGAAGTTTTCAAACATGCAGAAAAACTTAAAAATAATTGTGTAATTACCACCACTACCTGGATTCCGTAATGAGCGCTTCGCTGGAACTGCTTGAATCACACGTGTAACGAGCGATCTCCATTCCTCTTACCTGTCGTTTTCTTTTCAAGCATTTTGAAGCTGCCCGCATCGGTATTCCTCGTTCTTAAACCCTGCAGCATCCACCTGTTTGCTAGAGTTTAATACTCGTTTATACCTTGGGGATTTTTAAAAGTAAAATTTATGTACAATGAAATGTTCTAACCTTAAGTGGGTCTTTGATAAATTTTAATAAATGCATACAATTTGCTGTTGTCCCTTTTCTTTTTATTTTGGGATAATTTCAAATTTGCCAAAAAGTTACTAAAATAATACAAAGTTTCTCACTTGCCCTTTACCCACATTCACCTTGGTTTTTGCTTTTTCTGTTTTTGAGACCGTCTTGCTATGTAGTTGAGGCTGGTCTTGAACTCACTATCTATCCCAGGTTGGCCTCAAACTAGCAGCAATCTTCCTGCCTCAGCCTCCCAGGTGCATCATAATGTGCATCACAGGTGTGTATCACACCTGGCCCCAAATTCACCTTTTAAAACTAGTTATAGGTTGTATACATCATAAATCTACTTGCCTTTCTTTCTTTCTGTTACTTCTTTTTGCCTCAGTATTAAGGATTGAACGCAGAGCCTTTGCACTGGACAACATCCCCAGCCCTTTTACTTTTTGAGACAGGGTCTTGCTAAATCTCTAAATTACGTGGGCTGGGCTCAAACTCGTGATCCTCCTGCATCAGCCTCCTAGAGTGCTGAGATTACTTGTGTAGGCCAGCTATATTTGTTTCTTCATCATTCTGTGTGTATTTCCTAAGAACAAGGGTAATCTCTTATTCAGGGAATTTGATTTGATGAAATACTTTTATTTAAATTACAGTATATATCCCAATTTTGACAACTATCCCTATAGTTTTTATAGCATTATGCCTTCCAATAGAGGTTCCAGTTCTTTATGGATTATGGTTTTAGATTTACAAAGTGCCTTTCTTTATCTTGATTAATACTTTTTAGCTTTAGTCCTGTTTTGTCTTAAATCATGCTAACATTTACTGAATTCATGATTCCATTTGTCTGGTACATTTCTGGCCATCTTGTTTGCATTCATTTTGAATCACTGTAGTGTAGACTTATCTTTGTTCGCAGCGTAGACAGGTTTCACAGTATGAGCCAATTTATTTTGTTTTTTTGTTTGTTTTTTGGTACTGGGGATCGAACTCAGGTCCTTGTGCTTGCAAGGCAGGCAGCAGAAACACTGAGCTAAATCCCCGGCCCTGTATGTGCCAATTAAAAAAGTCTTTGTAACTGAGTGATGCCTATTCACATTTAATAATATGACATGTTTGGTCTCAACTCAGCCATATTATTTTATAATTACAGGGTATCTTTTGTTGCATTCGCTGTGCTTCCTTAGTACGTCACCTGTATTAACTTCTCATGTTTCTTTGAAGGTGACAGGCACCTGTGACCAGGCCTACCCCTGGCTCTGAGAGGAGGGCACGGCCACCAGCTGTTCTTGTGACTTCTCCAGGTAGGGTAGAGGCTTTGGGCTGGTGGAGCGATACTAGGAGCAGACAGCATCCTCAGCAGACAGCATATTTGAGTGCATTTTCTATTTACTACAACCGTTGTTAGTTTGCCTGCAGGGATTCTGGGCCTCTGTCCTGCTGGTGCTGAGTTCCCTGGTGTCCCTTGCTGGTTCTATCTACTTAGGCTGGATCCTGTTCTTCATGCTCTATGATTTCTGCACTGTTTTCATCACCACCTATGCTGTCCATGTGGTCCTAATATGACTTAACTTCTGAGAGGTCCAGCAACCCCAGGACAAAGCCAAGTGGCGTTGAGGCCTCACCCCAAAATAGGATGGCCTAATCTGCTTTGCTTTGGCCCATAAGCCATGCCCAATCAGGCCATGTCTGGGTCCCTTAAAGGCCCTACATTCTCCCCCACCCCATCCATAATCGTTCACAGGAAAGTGGACCAAATGTGCCTTCAGCTCTTTCTCCAAGTGCTGGTTTCTGCCACTGCCCTGGGAGGGAAGCTTCTAAGCAATTAAAGTTTCCTAAATAAATCAGGGAAAAAAGAAAACAGGATTTTTTACCAGGCCTGGTAGTACACACCTGTAATCCCAGCACTCTGGGAGAATTAGGCAGGAGGATCACAAGCTCCAACCCATCCTTGGTGATTTAGGGATTTAGTGAGATCCTATCCAAAAATTTTTAAAAATTAAAAAAAAAAAAAAAAGCCCGGGGATTTAGCTCAGTGGTTCCACCACCAACCCTAAATGCAAGGTCCTGAGTTCTATCTCTGGTACCAAACAAAATTGAAAAAAGAAGGCTGGAGATGTAACTCAAAGTGAAGGCCCTGGGTTCAACCCCTAGTACTAGAGAAATGTTACTGCCTTAGCATTGATACACGTTATAGTTCGCCAATGCCTTTGTCAGAAATTCTCCATAAATGGTAATCTCTGAGTCTCATTTATTAGGATAGGCAATGGTCTTGTTCTGCTTTTTTTTTTTTTTTTTTTTTTTTTTTTTTTTTTTTTTTTTTTTTTTTTTTTTTTTTTTTTTTTGTACACGGAGATGGAACTCAGGCCCTTGAGCTTGTGAGGCAGGTGGTGGAACCACTGAGCCAAATCCCCGTCTATAGTTATTTTCTTATTTTGTCAGAATATATATTTATACGCTTCCCTCCCTCTCTTACTCCTGGCTCTCAGATATATTTAGCCTTCACCATTGGTTAGTTTGCTGAAGTTTCCTGTCTTATCACTTTGTTGAATGAAGTTTGTCCTGCAGTATATTGTTTTTTTCTTTTCAGTACCAGGGATCGAATTTGGGACCTTTCGCTTGCAAGGTAGGAACTACTGAGCTAAATCCCCAGCCCCTGCATTATATTCTTAAGGAAGGGCTTTAGTGCAGTACTCTAATGTGGTGATAATTTAGATGGGTATAGATCTTTGGCTGGTATTTCCTTTCCTTGAGTTTCATGAAAATGCCTCTTTAGTCTTACCTTGATTTTTATGTGGATCATGAAAAGCCTGACTGGGCCTGATCATTAATACCTATAAGTAGCCAGCACTTTTTACCTGGTTTCACTGCGGATTTCTTTCCTTTGTCTTTTTTTTTCTTTTTTTTTTAGATGAGTTGCTATGTGGCTCAGACTGGCCTTGAACTCACTGTATAGCCCAAACTGACCAGGAGTCATTATCCTGGGAAACTTTTCAAATAAAGGATGATGTGTTTTCACTGAACTTGCAGCAATCCTGTTTCGGCTTCCTGGGTACTGGGATTATAGACATGTCCCATCATGCTGGGTTTTTCCTTTGTCTTTAAAGCCTAAGTTTTGCTAGTAGATGTCTTAGAGATTATTGTCTCTTGTCAGTTTTCCTAGTTACACAATAGGCTTGTTCTATATAGATTGAGTTTTTTTCTTTCCAGAGAGTTATTTTGGAATACAAATTGAAATAGCAGTTCTATTCTAATATTTTGCTTGCTTCTTTAGGGTGCACACTTATTGACAGGTTGGACCTTCTCAATCTGCCTTTCATTTCAGCCATTTTTTTCCTCTGATCTTTTTAATTCGTTTATCTCATTTTAATTCTCTTTTATTGACATAATAGTTTTACATCTCTATGGGATACCATGTGATGTTTTAGGACATTTACACATTGTGTATCGATCATTCAGATGCTTAGTTATTCATTATCTCAAACATTTATCTTTTCTTTGTAATAAAAATTTTTAAAACTTTTTTCTAGATATTTTAAATTTTATAATACTCATTTTAATTCTTTTATTGTTTATCTACCTATCTTTACTGTCTCTTATTAAGTTTTTATTAAACTCTATTCTCTATTAGGACTATAATTTATTCTTAATTTCTGAAACATTTCTTTTCTTCAGCACTTCTCTTGAGTTCAATCAATTCATAATGGACCCTAATTTGTGTTTTTTTCTATTGTTAGATTTTAAGAATTATAATGTAGGACTTAAAAAATCTCTCTACATATTTGCTTTAGGATATTTACTTTACTTTGGAGGTTGTGTTAAATTTTCTTCTGCTTTGTGAAATTTTCTTTTGGGGAGGTAAGAATTTTCATCAATCAAATGTTATGTTAACATTTTTGTTTTCTTATAATGGCTTTAGGAGAAGTCAATTTGATTCTTTCATTCTTTCTTTTATCTACCTTCCTTTTTCTATTTCTAAGAATTTTGGAGGCAGAGTTTCTGGTTAAAGGTTGTCTTTATGTCATTCTTTGAAATGTAAAATCTGTCTTTGGCCACACTACCCTGAACGTGCCTGATCTTGGGTAAAGTACGAGTTCTTCAGTGGATAATATTGCTGACCCTTGTGGTGGTAACTGATTGACACGATGGTGTGCTGACAAACTAGCAAACAAGTTTCTGGGGGGAAAGTAGAATTTACAGAATTTGCTTATTTCTGTGGTATATATCCTCCTGCCGTGGCTGACTATCAGCTGCCCGTGGATGCCATCAAATGTACAGTTGGAAGAGATGCTGACCATCAGTCCCGTGAGCCATTATGTCTCCTGCATATTCCCTGTCTCTCTCTGTGTCTCTCTCTTCCTTCATCCATGGAAACATCTTCAGGGCGTAGACCCTTTTCTATCTGTCAGTGACCCCAGCAGCAATGCTTTCTCAAGGCTGCCACTTCCAATGGTGCTCATTTTTTTGGGAAAAAAATTAAAATTTACTAATAATATTTCACATCACATAGTCAATTCAACTAGTTCTTTATGGTGCACAGGGACGAGATCTTCACCAAACTGAGTTGCCAAGGGGTTGACTGATCCACATCTGGCACATCTCAGGCAAAGGCTGAGAACCACTCTATTTACACCCCACAGAGCCACAGCAACTAAGGGATCGCAGTCAACATGCTCTGTCCAGCGTTCTGGCTTAGAAACCAACAGAGCAACTTTAATGGCCCCACACCCATACACATCTAATTCTAAAGTACAATCCAATGCCGCTCATTTTAAGCCGCTCTGCTCTAGCTAGCGCTTTGAGTTACTCACACCTAGACATGTATCTATTTGTTACTTACTGTCAGACTTTTCTGGATAAGTTGCCTGTGCTTCACTTGTATCTTTCACCTCTATTTTTCATTTTTATGGGTGTTTTAAGGCCCTGCACTCAGCACCCACAGGCTGGTAGGAATCTCCTGGGATGTAGTATTTATTTCTCTGTATACAGGTAATTTGAAAGCTATGGTTTTCTCTACATACTAGTAATGCTGAAGGCATGGGTCATGTTGGTTTTATTGGCATTCCTTTGCAATTTTATGATTTGGGCGTACATGAAGTTATGGAGGGAGAGAGGTCAGTATCTCCCAGTAATGAAGACACTTCTGACCCTAGTTTTATTATTAATTCACTGATTGTTTCAATGTGATTTGTTTCATGGTACCCCACTTGGCTGAGCTCTCCACACTAAATCTGTACACTCCCATGAGTAAAGCACAGTTTTAATTCTAGGCAGACTAATTAATATGGTCAGGCAGGGGTATATCTCATACCTTTAATTCTGGGTCAGTGGGGTTGGTGAATTGATCCAAAAAGAGCTTGAGGTCAAGTTTCAGCCAACTGTCGAGTCAGCCTGTACTCGGTATGTTCTCATCAAGGAGAAGTGTATGGTCTTTGTAGCAGTGGGAAAGGGAAGGAAAGAAACACGTCACAACAATAGATTTGAAGCTGGTTTTAATTTTGGAGTACAATATAAGAGCATCAGTCTTTAATTAAAAGTTCTTCAATGTTTCTATGGCTGTCAGTATTCAGAAGTGCATTTAATGTTCAAATATTAATCTCATCCCAACATGTCCCTCATGTGCAGATCTGTCCACCTTTGTGTTTGCCACAATGCCTAGCACAGACCCGTGAGTCAAGTTGTCGATTTACTGATTTTAGCTTATTTTTGTTTTACTTTGTAAAACTCTTCTTTTGACTGCTAACATAATCATACAAGTGGACTCAGCGAAGCATGGACAATCTAAACATATAATCTAGCATGGCTCTCAGTCCATGTGCTCACATATTCATTCATTCAACAAACATTGTGAGCACAAGTTTCAGGGACTCTTCTAAGGACAGTGGATTGGAGGTGTGGCCCAGTGGCAGAGTACTTGCCTAGCATGTGAAAGGCCCTGGGTACCAACCCAGCATCATAAGAGTGAAAAAAGAAATGAAAAGGAAAATAAATCTGACCTAGGCCTGGCCCTGAGGTTGATGGAACCCCAGTTCCTTGCTGCCTTTCTGCCCCAATATCTATTTCAATTCTGGACACGCACTATGTCTATAGAACACCCAAGCGAGTGAATGAAAGGTTGTAAATCCAGTTTATAGGTTGCCTCTATACCTTTTGTCTATACCTTTAGATTTTAAGTTTATACATTGAAGCAACTATTTTTTTATGTATCTGCCATTATGATGACGATAGAGTACTCCAATTTAATTTAATTTTTACTTTACACTCTGCTGTATTATACATACCACCACAGTTTCATACACCTGGAGGAAAATTCCATTTTCTAGCTCTTTTTTTTGTTGTTGTTGTTACTGGGAATCAAACTTAGGACCTTGCGCTTGCGAAGCAGGCGCCAGAACCTCTGAGCCAAATTCCCGGGCCCTCTAGCTCCTATTTTTAAATGGAACATTTTCAATAGAATACATAAATACTAGTAGAATTTCAAATTTCAATATCTTAAAGAATTTATTGTAAACTTTGTGTCTTAGTTACTTCTTTTGTGACTGAGACACAATAACCAACACCCACAAGCTAAGGAAGAAAGGTCTATTTTGGCTCGTGGTTTGTTCTTTTCAATCCACAGTCAGCTGACTCCAAGGCAGGACTGCATGGCTGAGGGTCATGGGCAGAGGAGAAGGAGGTCCTGGAGTGGACCTAGTGGAATCAGAGAGGACCAAGGGAGTAGGCAGGATTTATACTTCCAGGCCACGCCTCCAGTGAGCCACCTCATCCCATTGGGCTTCACCTCCCATCACACCCAGCTATAAACTCATTCGTGATTTACTGTATATCAGCTATAAGTCCACTGATGAGCATCAGACACCAGTGATCCAGTCGCCTCCCCAAATCCCTACCTGTGAGTACATGAGCCATGGGGGTGGGCACATCAGCACAAACTATAGCACGTTAGTATGTTATTTCGATGGCAATAGATATATATGGTTGTAGAAGACTGTAGAATTTTTTACATTTTAGTTCACAGTTGCTTTTTGGAAACAGGAAAAAAATTAAGCTTCAAACTGACTAACTGGACTTAGTGTAGATTTGTTTGGTGAGGTAATATTCCAGTTGGAGGTCTGAACCTGAAGAGGATAATACAAATCAAACGTCCATCCAAGGGATTAAAAAAAATGTGTTTACATGCAAATACATCCTTTGGTTTGTGGACAGTATGATTTTATGCAGTGGTTTCTTTGTACAATGTGATATAGGCCCTTCTTGGGTGTGCTTTGATTCGACCCATCATGCTTGGCTCCTTAGATCTTGTAGTTTTTTTTTGCTTATGATGCAGTGACCAATATACCCCTCCTTATATGGTCACTGCTAAGATCCTAATTATGCGGCTTCAGCTTCCTTAGTTGACTGGGTGAGGGGAACCCTGTTTGATTTCCTAGCTGGACTGGAGTACAGAAATACATCCTTTCTCCTCATCTGAAATATACGGCGATAAAGAAGATTGACTTGCCTGGGTTATATAGAAGTTTCTAAAGATGCAGGATGATTAAAGCTGGAAGGGCCCCACGGGTTACTACAATTGTAGGTGATTTTTACTTTTTATAACTTTCACTGTTTTTCAATATTTTAAATGTTAGTTTTTCCAAACCACATAATCAAAATTTATTTTAACACATACACACACACACACACTCAAAAAGGAAACATACCAAAATGATATAGGCATGGAAACTGGAATGACTTATGTTTGTCATGCTACTGTACAGTTCCCAAATGCTATTTTTTGATAAGAACAAATCATACACAAAAAATAACCCCTGAACTAACCCCTAGAAAAGTGTTTTCTTCATGGAAGTTAAAAATTACAAAGTGATCGTGAAAATTCTGAGCTCTTAGCATCTAAATTTCCATTCTTTTCTCTTTTTTTTTGTTTTTATTTTGTATTAGTACATGTTTGTATTACATAATAATTTACATTCCTTATGGGGAGCTCTATTTACATCTCCTTCCCCTTTTTTCTCTCCTCCTTCATCTCTTCTATCTTTCTGATTTGAAAAAAGAAACTATCTCCCTATTTTCTATTACCTTTTATTTTGGTCTTTATTTTTTATTTTGAGCTTCTCATATAAGAGAAACCATGATAACTTTAAGCTTGTGTCTGATTTTTTTCATTTAACATTATGGTCTCAAGATGCATCCATTTTCTTACAAATGACTCAAGTTTATCTTTCTTTATAGTAGAGTGCTACTCCATAATGCATACATACCACATTTTCTTTATCTATTCATCTCGTGATGAACATATAGGCCATTTCAAAGATTAGCTATTACCCCCAATGATAAGTGTAACCGTATTGTTTGCTTTAAATATACCAATAAACTTAATGCAAAAAAAGATTGGCTATTATGAAGTGTACTGCTATAAACATGGATACGCTCATATCATTGTAATATAATGACTCCAACACTTCAGGAAGTTACCTAAAAGGCTCAAATAGAATTTCTAGTTTCAATTTTTTGAGCAATCTCAATATTGATTTCCATAGTGCTTGTACTAGTTTATATTCCCACCAGTCATGTAGCAAAATTCCTTCTTCCCTGCAGCCTCACCAGCATTTGTTATTGTTTGATTTGTGATGATGACTGTTCCTTTGGGGTTAAGACAAAATCTCAGTGTTGTCTTAATTTGTATTTCTCTAGTGGCCAGTGATGTTTAATTTTTTTTTTCATGTATCTATCAACCATCTGTACTTCTTCTGAGAAGTGTCTGTACATTTCAGTTGCCCATTTTTTATTGGGTCTCTTATTTGGAGGAATCTAATTTTTTAAAGTTTTTACATAGTTTCTTTTGCAATGCAAAAGTTTTTCAATGGGGCCAGGTATTTAGCTCAATGGTGCCATTGCCTGCTTCACAAGTGTGAGTTCCTGAGTTTGATCCCCAGTACAAAAAAAAAAAAAAAAAAAAGAAGGCCAGGGATTTAGTTTAGTGGTTCCAAGTTTGATCCCAGTACAAAAAAAGAAAATCCCAGTGATAAATGTAACTGTATTATATATCTAGAATGTACCAATAAACTCAATAAAAAAGAAAAGAAGTTTTAAAATTTAATATGATGCTATTTGTTGATTCTTGCTACTGTTTCCTAGCATCTTCAAGCAGATTAACTGTTTCTGTGTTAATATTTAGATCTTTGATCCATTTTTATTTTAATTTAGTGCATGGTGAGAGATATGGGTCTACTTTTAATATTCTGCATGTGGATAGCCAGTTTTCCCGGTACCATTTATTACCTTTTCTCCAGTGTATGTTTTTGGCCCTTTTGTCAAAGATCAAATAGTTGAATTTGCTTGGAGTTGTTTCTACATCCTCTATTCTGTTCCAGTGATCCTCATGTCAGTTTTTGTGTCAGTACCATGCTGTTTTTATTACTGTAGCTTTGTAATATAACCTCAAATCCACAATTGTGATGCCTTCCACTTTGCTGTAGTTCTCAAGGATTGTTTTTACTATTCTGGGTCTCTTCTGGTTCCATATGAACCTTTTTATCTTATTGAGTTTATTGGCACTTTTTTAGTATACAGTACAGTTGCATTCATCACTGGGATCTTGTACCTTTACATGACAAATCTTGGTTCTCATTTTTTACCCAAACCCCTGCCCTCTCTTCACCCGCTCCACCCTTCCCTATTTACAAAGACTTTGTTTCCATATTTTCCTTTTCCTATATTTTTTCTTGTTGCTTATTTCCTTTCTCCTACTTTTCCCACTTCCCCTATACTTTTAGCCCCTTTCTTCCGATTTCACATTATCAGTTATACAATTTGTACACAGTTATACAATTTACATTTTTAGTTTTTCACACCAGAGAAACTATTCGGTATTTACACATGTGTGCCTTATTGGTTCCATATGAATCTCATGATTTTTTTTCCCAGGTCTGTGAAGACTGCTTTTGGTATTTTGATTGGGATTGCATTAAATCTGTGTATCAGTTTTGGAAGTATGGCCATTTTGACTCTATTAGTTGTGCCTTTCCAGGAATATGGGGCATCTCTTAATTTTTTTTTTTTTTTGAGACCAGGTCTCACTATGCAATTCAGGATGGCTTTGTATTCACTATGTAGCACAAGCTGACTTCAAACTCAGAGCAATACTCCTGCCTCAGCCTCCCAAGTGCTGGGATTACAGGCATATACCACCATGTCCAACTATCTTTCTATTTTCTGCTGTCCTCTTCTGTCTTCTCTTTCAGAACACTTTAGTTTCATCATAGAAGTCTTTCACTTCTATAGTATACTAATTACCTAAGCAATTAATTTTTCTTGGTGTTATTGTGAATGGTATTTTTTTCCTAATTTCTTGGTGAGGCGATTATTGGTGTACAGGAACACTGCTGACTTTTGTGTGTTGATTTTATATCCTGCTACATTGCTAAATTTGGTTATTAATTCTAAGTATTTTGGTGCAATTTTGGGGGTCTTCTATTTAGAGGATCATGTGATTTGCAAGTAATAATTCAACTTCGTCCTTTCATATACATATCCATTTCATTTCTTTTTCTTGCTTAATTGGTCTGCTCTGTGGCAGACACAAGCTGCCTCTTGTGCCTGTCCCTGCCCTGTAGGAGAGAAAAGAGACCGCATCCCACCTCCACTGCCAGCTCTTGAGGAGAGGACAAGAGAGCCCAGCCCTGTCCCCACCACCAACTTTGGCTGTCTTGTGCCCCTTGTGCGGGAGAGTAGGGAAGTGGCCAAACTATCAAATACTAGCTGGCTTTGCACCTTGGATCTCCTTAGCACCTTAGCATAGTCCAGCAGAAGTGACAGCTGAAGGACCAACCTGATTGAAGATGAGATCAACATTCAGGAAAAGAGTTTCACACCGGAAGAGTAGTCTTACCCTACTGCAGAGAGATCCCCTGTAAAGCTCAAGTTCAGGCTGAAAGATCACAGGGTCTTTATTCTGTGGTGGGAGGCCAGGTTTTATGGATATAACCTTCAGATGGAATGGATCTGAAGGAGATGATATTTAGTCAGTGATTAGACTGAACTTATGCATTGCTGCCTATATCCTGCAGAAACATGTGGTCTGATTTACTATAGGCCATTATCTGAGTTGCCTAAGTGTGTACACTAGAACCATCAACCTCTTTGTGTCTGGTTAAGGCTGATTCTTTAGTGGGTCTTGGCATTTGTCAGTATCCACTTTATATTTGATGTCATTATTGTCACTGACTTTACTACTATAACCAAGTTAATATAGATGGTGCTGTCAACTTGTTTTCTCTATATGCCAATATCTGAATTACCTAGGGTTGTAAACTGTACTGTGGCTCATTCCGGAAGAATCAGACACTGGGCCAAAGAAGCTGCAAACCCCAGCACAAAAAAACAAAAACAAAACAACAACAACAAAAAACAAGCAAAAATAGAAACACGAGAAAACAAGGCAATAAAATTCTTCCCCAAACTCCTAATTCCCCCAAGTTGATTCATGGGGGATCAAGGGGGAGGAAATTATAAGCCACATAGTAGAAATGTCTGAAAGGGTATCGATGCAAGTAATAAAAACAATGCAATAAATGCAATAAAGGGCTTGGCAAAGTCAAAGGAGCTATAACTAAATAGATAATGACCCAAATGAAACAAAGGATCAGTTAGTCTAGAGAAGACACCGATAAAAAAATCTAGTGGAACTAAAGAAAGAGATGCAAAACATGAACACACTGGATAGAAAAGAATGGGGGTCCATGAAAAAGTTCCAAGCAGAAATCCAGGGGAACACATGTTGCATAACTTTAGATGACATAAATAGTTTGATAGTTGATACTCCTAAGTGAAATAAATAAGTCACACATATGTAAATACCGAATAGTTTCCCTTGTGTGAATAATCTGCAACAATGCATAAGATTCTAATAATATTACTGACATTTAGAAATGGGAAGAAAGGAGCTAAAGGTGTAGGGAAGGTGGGATGCGTAGGGGAAGAGTAAAAAGGGAAAAGAAAAAAATGTGAGAGAATGAAAAGATGGAAATAAAGTGTTTGTAGATGGGGAGGGGAGTAGGGGGTGAAGGCAGGGCAGGGGTAAGGGGAAAAAATGAGAATCAAGACTTGTCATGTAGAGGTACAAGATCCCAACAATGAATGTAACTGTACTGTATCCCTAAAATGTACCAATAAACTCAATTAAAGCTGAAAAAAAATAAATAGTTTGATAGTTTACAAAGAAAGTAACAAGTGCAATGTATCATGGAGAATTTTTCTTAGAGGATTGGGACTGAATGAACTCGTAAGGGATCATTTACAGCAAAAGAAGAACAAAAGGTTTCTGCCCAGGGAACCATGCAAAAAAATTGTGGAGCACACTGCTGAGCCAACAGGTGCAACATTACAAAGACCTACCGTGACAGCAGGAAAACCAAAAATTTGTCAACTGTACCTTACAAAACAGGACAAGAAAACAAAACATATATGTGTAAGTGATACTCGTGCATAGAACATGCTGTTGTTGTGTGTGAAGACGGCCCTGAGCATGACAGTTGAAGCAAAGATTATTTCCGTGGCAGGCTTTTGTTTGTGTTTACATTGTTGTTCACATAGGTGTTTATTTCTGATGTTATCTGTTAGGTTTTGTAAGCAAGTATGCAGCTGATGTGAAAATGCTGATGTCCATTCTAAGGACTTATTACATATCTGATATTCTATTTTATTGTTACCCTATTTTTCTGCTCAGTGCTTGCTGTACAATAGAGTAAGAAGCTCCTGATAAAAGAGGAAGACAGAGAAGTGACAAGAATGACCTGCCACACAGGAAAGGAGAGCTAAGCACATGTGCTGTCAGTGTAAGCAAGATGTGTGTGTGTGGAACACGCAGTTTTCATGTGTGAAGGCCACCTTGGGTGTGACAACTGAAGCAAAGAGTATTTTTGTTGTAGAGTTCCATTTGTATTTTCATTTTAGTTCATATAGAAATTTATTTCTAATGTTATCTTTTAGGTTTGATAAGCAAGTACACAGATGATGTGAAAACGCTGATGTCTATCCCTAAACATTCAATACATATTAAGAATTTAATACTTTATTTTATGAGTATTTTATATTCCTGTTAATTGCACTGTATAATATAATAAGAACTTCCTGACAAAACAGCAAGACCAGCAAGATGTCAAGTATGTCCTACAAAAAGGCCAGGAAAGCAAAAGACACATACTGTCAGTTTAAGCAATATGTGTGTGTGGAATGTGCTGTTGTCATGTGTGAAAATTGCCTTAGGTGTGATAATTGAAGTAAAGATTATTTTTGTCATAGAGTTTTATTGCTATTTTCACTGTAGTTCATATAGGAATTTATTTCTGTTATTTCTTAGACATTGTACACCAAAATAAAACAATGTTGAAAGTTTTGATGCTTTTTTATAAACACTCAATAAATATTAAATATTAAATACTTTACTTTTTTATATTTTTCCTATTAAGTAATCACTGTTTAGTACATAAAATTCATTAAACTAAAATTAATAATTAATCAATAGAAATATTCTAAAGAATAAGTGTGGGTACTATATACCCATGACAATGTGCCTTTAAAACAAAATTGGCATTACATCTCTCAAAAATATGACTGAAAGTATGGGTAGCAGAAACAACCAACGTGAGGACAGGAGTCAGACTTAGAAGACAGCTGTGGTGCATGCTCAATTAATTTTGATGACTCAAAAAGGCTAGTACAAAAGTAATTGGAATCAATGAAAAATCAGACAGCAAAAGGGGAATTAAAACTATTTACAGAAAAAATAGCATAAAACTTTCCAAACATGTAAAATGAATTTAATATATATAAATAAGTTAATCCCAAACAGCCATGGTCAGGGGAAAAAAATCATTCCAGGCCACATAGTAATTGAAATACTAGAAATCTAACATGAGAGCAAAACTGTAAAAGCTGTCAGAGAAAAAGCAACAAGTCACCAAGAAAAGAAAATCCATCAGAGTTACAACAGACTTCACAACACAAAGCTTAAAAATGAGGAGAGCTCAGAATGAAAGGTATTAAGTCATAAAGGAAAACAACTTCTAACCCAAGTAAATATATCTTGAAAAATCATCTTTCAAAACTTATAGAAATAAGATATTGCTATGATAAAGAGCACCTAAAAAATGCATGACCACTAAACCCACACTCCAATAAATTTTAAAGGACATCCTAGAAAGAGCTAATGAGTCTAACCGGGCCAAAAGTTCCAATAGAATGAATGCATTGGATCTAATAGAGTGAATGCACTGGGGCAAGCAATTAAATAGAAGGGAAAGAAAGCAAAAGAGCAACATGTAAATAATACAACGACAGGAATAAGTCAATGCTGATCCATTATAACCATCAATATGAATAATTCACCAATCAAAAGACACAGATTAGCAGAAGGGAGCAAAAAACAAAACCCAACAGTGTGTGCTATACAAAAAGCACATCCAGCACAAAAATAAATTCATAGCCTAAATATCAAAGGATGGAAAACAATATTCTATGCAATGGAACCTGAAAATAAGCAGAAGTAGCTAGCCTATTTTCATACAACGTGGACTTCAAGCCAAAGCTGATCAAAAGAGACAAAGAAGGACATTGGATGTTGGTTAATGAAATTATGCAACAGGAAGAGATAACAGTTATAAATGTATATGCACCAAATCATGGTGCACCCACCTTCATAAAGCAAACACTAATGGACAAAAGTGGTTAGATAAACATCAATAAATTGTAGTGGGCGTTCAAAGTACCCCATTATCACAAATCTACAAATCAACTAAACAAAAAAGTTGACAAAGAAATCAGAGTTGGTTGGCCATGGTGGAGCATGCCTGTAATCCTAGCACTCAGGAAGCTCAGGCAAGAGGATTACTGTGAGTTCAAGGCCAGCTGAACTACATGGTGAGACACTGCCTCAAAAAACAAAAACAAACAAAAAGAATGATCAGAGTTGAACCAAATCTTTCAATAAAAGATTTAATAGATATCTACAGAGTGTTCCACCCAACAAAAACAAAAGACACATTATTTCTGGTAGTACATGGTACTTTCTCCAAATAGATCACATATTAGCTAATAAAGCATACTTAAAGCAAGAAAATAAAAACTTTGTCATGCATATTACTAAATCATAGTGCAATGAAACTAGAAATCAATAGCAAAAAATGCACAGAAACTATGCAAACATATGGAAATTAAACAATACGCTCTTGAATAGTCAATTAATCACAGGAGACATTAAAGAAGAAATAAGACAGTTCCTAGAATTAAAAGATAATGCCAGTAATACATATCAGAACTTATGAGACACAATGAAAACAGTCCTATGAGAGAATTTTATATCTGTGAATGCCCACATCAGAAAAAACAGAGGGAGTCCAAATAACCTAATTATGCATCTTAAGGTCCTAGAAAAATAAGAATAATACAGGGCCAGGGATTTAGCTCAGTGGTCCCACCACCTGCCTCACAAGTGCGAGGTCCCAAGTTTGATACCCGGTACCAAAAAAAAAAAAAAAAAGAACAATCCAAATCTAGAATTTTGTAAGGAAGGAAATTATAAAGATCAGAGCAGAAATCAGAGAAATGGAATCTAAAGAAATAATACAAAGAATAAATGAATCAAAGACGTGGATTTTTCTTTGAAAGAATGAACAAAATAGACAAACCCTTAACCAGTCTTATCCCCTGAAAGGAAAGAAAATACACAAATCAATGCAATTAGAAATTAAAAAGGTGAAATCACAATGGACAATGCTGAAATCCAGAAAATTATTAACAACTACTTCTTTCCTAATTGCTCTTACTAATGTTATGAGTACTATGTTGAAAAGGAGAGGTGATAGTGGACATCTGTGTCTTGTTCCTGGTTTCAAAGAGAAAAGTTTCATTTTTTCTATATTTAATATTATTTTGGCAGTAGATTTAGCATAAAGCTTTAGCAGATTGAGATAAGGTTCTTCTATGTCTATTTTCTTTTTTTCCTCTCTCTAATGAATTTGTTGGTACATTTTAGGTATAGAGTACAGTTACATTCATCATTGGGATCTTGGACCTTTACATGACAGGTCTTGGTTCTCATTTTTTTCTCCCTTGTCCATGCCCTCCCTTCACCCTCTCCTCCCCTCCCCATTTACAAGCACTTTATTTCCATTTTTTTCATTTTCTCATATTTTTTCTTTTCCCTTATTACCTTTCCCCTACCCTTCCCACTTTCCCTACACCTTTAGCCCTTTTCTTCCTATTTCACATTGTCAATTATCTCATTAGGATCTTATGTACTATTATAGTTTTTCACACCAGAGAAACTATTTGGTATTTATACATGTGTGACTTATTTCTTTCACTAAGGAGTGTATCCTCAATATGTATCCATTTTCCTATGAATGAATCTAATTTCTCATTCTTTATGGCTGAATAGTATTCCATTTTATGGAAAAATCGCAACTTCTTTATACAGTCTCCAACTTAAGGGGAAATGGGCCAAGTTTTAGCTATTACAAACTGTGCCACTATAAACATAGGTGTGCATATATTACTGTGATATGATTCTTTTAATTCTTTTGGAAAGATACCCAGCAGAGGGATGGCTGGGTCAAATGAAACCCCTATTCCCAGCTCTTTGAGGTATCTCCATATTGAGTTCCATAGTGGTTGCATCAGTCTGCACTCCCACCAACAATGGAGAAGGGCTCCTTTCTCCCCACAACTCTGCCAACATTTGTTATTGTTTGATTTCTTGATAGCAGCCATTCTTTGTGGGGTGAGGTGGAATCTCAGTGTGGTTTTCATCTGCATCTCTCGAATGACCAGTGATGTGGAACATTTTTTCATATATTTACTTGCCGCTTTTACTTCTTTGTTTGAGAATTATCTGTTCATTTCAGATGCCCATTTTTGAATCGGGTCTTTATATTTGCGGGGGCTGACTGTTTTGAGTTCTTTATATATTCTAGATGAGTCCTTTGTCTGAGGAAAAGCTGGTAAAATTTTTTTCCCACATTGTAGGTTGTCTTTTAGTTCTGTTCATGGTTTCTTTTGCAGTGCAGAAGCTTTTTAATAAGATGAGATCCCAGTTGTTGATTCTTTCTGCTAGTTCCTGTGCTTTTGAGGATTTGTTCATAAAGTCTTTTCCTATGCCAGTATCTTCAAGAGTTCTGCCTAACTTATCTTCCAGCAAGTTTAGTGTTTCTGTTTTAATATTTAGATCTTTCATCCACTTGGATTTTCATTTAGTGCATGGTGAAAGATAAGGGTCTAGTTTTAATCTTTGGCAGGTTGAAATCCAATTTTTCCAACACCATTTATTAAAGAGGCTATCTTTCCTCCAGTGGGGACTATCAGCTCCTTTGTCAAAGATGAGGTAGCTGAGTACATCTGGAGTTGTTTTTGTATCTTCCAATCTATTACACTGATCCTTGGGTCTGTTTCTTTGCCAGTACCATGCTGTTTTTATCACAGTGGCTTTGTAGTATAGTTTCAAATTGGGAATTATTATACCTGCTGCCATGTCTCTGTTGCCTAGGATGGCTTTTGCTATTTTAGGTCTCTTATGGTTCCCAATGTATTTTTGGATTCTTTTTTCTAGTTCTGTGAAATATAGTGTTGGAATTTCAATTGGCATTGCATTGAATCTGTATAGCAGTTTTGGTAGTATGGCCATTTTCACTATGTTGATTCTTCCTACCCAGGAGCAGGGGATATCTTTCCATTTTCTTATATCCTCTTTGATCTCTTTTTTCAGAGTGGTGTAGTTTTCAGTGTAGACGTCTTTTGCTTCTTTCATTAGATTGATTCCTAGATACTTCATTTTTTGGGATGCTATTGTGAAAGGAATTGTTTCCCTAATTTCTCTCTCAGTGAGTCTATTATTTATGTACAAGAAGGCTATTGATTTTTGGGTGTTCATCTTGTATCCAGCTACTCTGCTAAAAGTGTCAATTAAGTCTAGAAGTCTTTTGGTGGAGTTTTTAGGTCTTCAATTTAGAGTATCAATCGTTACAAATAATGACGGTTTAACTTCTTCCTTTCCTATCTTTGTTGCTTTAATTTCTTTCTCTTGTCTATTTTCTGTGGCTAATGTTTCCAGAATGTATTGAAGAGGAGTGGTGATAGTGGGCATACTTATCTTGTTCCTGATTTTAACGTGAAGGTTTTCAGGTTTTGGCCATTTAATATAATGTTGGCTGTTGGTTTTTCATAGATAGCCTTTATTAAATTGAGATATAGACCATCTATTCCAATTTTTTGCAGGGTTTTTATCATGAATGGGTGTTGAATTTTGTCAAAGGTTTTTCCTGCATCTATCCAGAGGATCATGTGGCTTTTGTCCTTGACTCTGTTAATATAGTGTATTACATTTATTGACTTATGTATGTTGAACCATCCTTGCATCCCTGGAATGAATCCTACTTGGTCAGGATGTATGATCCTGATGATCTTCTGTATTCTGTTTGCTAGTATCTTATTAAGGATTTTTGCATCTATATTCATTAAGGAGATTGGCCTGTAGTTCTCTTTTTTTGTTGGGTCTTTCCCTGGTTTGGGAATCAAAGTGATACTTGCTTCCAGGAATGAATTTGGAAGTATTGCTTTCCTTTCAATTTCATTGAAAAGTTTAAAGAGTAATGGCAGTAGTTCTTCTCTAAATGTCTTGTAAAATTCAGCAGTGAATTCATCAGGATCTGGGCTTTTCTTTGTTGGTAAATTTTTAATTACATTTTCAATGTCATTGATTGTAATTGGGGTGTTTAAAATTTTTTTATCTTCTTCATTCAACTTTGGTAATTCATAAGTATCTAGAAATCTGTCCATTTCTTCTGTGTTTTCCATTTTATTAGAATACAGATTCTTAAAGTAGGTATTGATGATCCTCTGGATTTGTTGGGTCAGTTGTGACTTCACCGTTTTCATTCCTAATTGCATGGATCTGAGCCTTTTCTTTCCTTTTTTTGATAGGGTTAGCTAAGGGTTTATCAATTTTATTTATTCTTTCAAAAAACCAACTCTTTGATTCATTTATTTTTTGTATTGTTTTCTTAGTTTACATTGCATTGATTTCTGTTCTAATCTTTATAATTTCCTCTCTTGTATGAGCTTTGGGTTTTTCTTGCTCTTGTTTTTCTAGGAGTCTAAAATTCATCATTAGGTTGTTTATTTGAGCTTGCTCTGTTTTCCTCTATATCTATTTTCTTCCATGGTTACATTATGAAAGAAGGTTGGATTTTGTCCAAGGCTTTTTTTTACATCAATTAAGATGATCATGTGATTTTTGACCTTGATTCTGTTCATGTGATATATTATACATATTGATTTGCATATGATGCCAATTTGTTCATGATGTATGATCATTTTGATGATTTGTTGCTTCTTTTGTTTTTATACAGCATTGCAAGTATCTTTTTGGGGGCAGTGTTGGGGATTGAACTCAGGGCCTTGTGCAAGCTAAGCATTCACTCTACCACTGAGCTACACACCAGTTACTTGTTTTCTTTTTCTTTTGCTAATCTGATTTCTAATTTTAATATTGTTCTGTGATAATGAACAGTTTATTTTAACAATAAACTAAACATCCAAATAACTGACTCCTGGGCAAATGATTAAGATATTACTCCAGATTTTTACAGATTCCAGATTCTATATTTTAAAACTAGGTATTATCAGAAGTCACATATTCTGGAAATCTTTTGACTATATAGTATCATCCAAAGTGGTATTGATTTTTATGAGCAGGTTGCCTAAGGAGGGATAAAGCAGAGGCTATGGTAACCTCTGTATCATTCCAATTTTAGTGCCAAGGTGAGCACTTATACTTTGATTACACGTGCTCTAATTTTTTTTCCAGTATCAGGGATCGAACTCAGGACCTTGCACTTGCCAAGCAGGTGTGGTGCTGCCAAGCTACATCCCAGGCCCAATGCTCTAATTTCTTAAACACATTGTCGATTGCCAAAGTGATCATACAAATAAAATCAATGACAAATGTGCTAAACTCTTTTTAAATAAAATCCAACAGTTTGACTTTATAAAGAGAGTTTATAATTGCTAAATTACAACATGATTTTTACTTAAGGTCTAGTCAATTAGCTCCCTGAAGAGAGCCCCTAACTCTGCGGTCTTCCCAACATCAACCCTTCTCAACTCAAAGCAGTTAGATAGAAACTGCGCCCCTTCTCCCCTAACCACAGCTGGGGATAGCTCTTCAGAAGGAAAAATGCTATAGACAGCTAAGTCAGTTAGACACATTATAGATCCTTATACCCACATGGACATATGTCCATTAGATATAACCCACAGGGACAAGCCATTGTTGAGCATGCTCACCTTTCCCTAAAAACACATTTACATAAACAAAAAGGGAGGAGTACGGCTACCTCCATGAGCTCAATTACATTTTCTTACTTTCTCTTGTTACTTTCATTTTAATATTCTTAAATCCATTTATGGAAAGTAAACATACTCTCTCAAAACTCCACTGATACAAAGATAAATCTACAGACTTGTCCTAGACATAAATGTTGTCAAAGGATACTCTAACTAAAAAGAAAATGGCTCAATACAGCTAACAACATGTGGGCCAGGGCATATTTATGTTTCCATGGAGAATAAAAAGATGCTGTGGCTGCCATCCCGGAATATATGACCACAGCCCAAGTGAATGGATTCACTCCGAGCAACAGGTGGTGGCACCACCGCTGGGAGCCATGAACAGGCTGCCTCTGAGCGACTCTCCTTTCCTGTGATGGCTCTCAAACCTGGGGAGATCACCAAGCCTGATGCACTGCCTACCAATGAGAAACAGGAGCAAACAGGCCCCAAGGACAATCACAGCTCACCCTGATGCAGCTGCTACCATTTCCAAAAAGAGAAAGGGACTTGTGAGGGATGACCCTGTTGATTATGCCCAGAGCAGACCAGGAGCTGTGCAGGCTGTAAAGAGGTAACCCCACCCCTGGCTCGTTTTGAGAAGTGAGTCTGGCTGAAGCCTACCTGCGAGGTCCGAGTGACTCTTACCCAAATTCCATTCCCGGAGTTATTCTTTACAAAAACAAAAACAAAAACAAAAAAACAACAAGGTTAATTATTAACCACAACCTATATTTTGTCTGTTCTGTTCCTTTTTAAAGAATGTTTTGTCTTTTCCTTCACAAGCCTTGCCTGCATCAATAACCTGTAACCATAGCAACTACACACAGCCCCTTTAACTCAATCTAACTATGATGTCACCGATAAATATCGACAGCTCTGGGTGTTCAGGGACTTTGCTTGTTCAGCCTTGCTTGCACAAGCATTGGTCATGCTGGCTCCACATTTCCCTGTCTCTTTGATTCTCTTTGAATTTTTCTTTTACCCTTGAGGTCACAGCCCTGAGCAGAAGACAGGAACCTGTTACAGGAGTCTCTGATAACTACTTGAAACCCCCCTTTTGTTTTTCTGCCCTCAGACTGTTACATTTTAAAATTTGACTAGCTGCCAATAGAATATTAACCTTGAGCTACATTCTTATCTTTAATCATCAATCAGTGCAGAGAGAAGAGCAAGTTAACTTTATAATCATAATTTATTTCATTTTTTTCATTGAGTTTATTGGTACATTTTAGGTATACAGCACAGTTACATTCATCGTTGGGATCTTGTACCTTTACCTGACAGGTCTTGGTTCTCATTTTTTCACCTTGTCCCTGTCCTCCCTTCACCCCCTCCTCCCCTTCTCATTTACAAACGCTTTATTTAATTTAAGAACTTGCAACGTACAAGAAATGTTTTATGCACAGTAATTAAACCTCAACTCAAATTGGAACAAAAGTAGATTTATCAATTAGCTAACATTGTAATTTAATTTCTCTCGTAAAACCTCCTTATGTCTGGCAGAGTACAGTTACAGTTTCTTTGGCTTTGCTTTGGATTCCAGACATTTGCAGGCAGCATCAGGCTGGTGACACAGCGCTGGCCAAGAGTGTTTTTCTCACTGTTTTGCTTTGTGTTCTCCAGAGCTTATGTAGCTGTGTGCATTCCATTCACTTATTTTCTCATTTTAGCTCTTTCCCACCTGGGTGCGGGTTTTATTTGACCTTTCCTGAATCTGACCACAGCGCCTTGCCCACACATCCCAGCGCACTAAAGCCAAGCAGTTCTCCTCATGCCCTTGCTCCCACTTCCTCTGCAGACATGTTGTGGTCTTAGCAACTCAGGCAGAATGGAAGCTTGAGAGGCTCTCAGGCCTGATTATATAGGCTGCAAAACAGAGCATCCGGGGCTCCAGGTAGTCAGGGTCTCAGTTAAGGTCTCAGGGCAAACAATGCTTCTTCTTTGTTGAGATTTCCAGAGGTTATTTTTGACATGCTCCTAAAACTCCGTATCGAAAATTCTTGTTTGTGGGGACCAAGGTATTTACCTGTCTCTTGCAGCACTTGTTTTTTCAATACTGCTGGCTGGCACCGTGTAGCTTGTTTGTTTAAGAAGGGAGCAGAGCAACTAGATGTAATGTTGCTCTTTGACTGAAAGTGGTTACCCTTTGTTTTAATCCAGTTGATTTCCTACCGTTTGTGTATGGAAGAACATACCTTTATTTCTGGACTTCTGCTCCAGACTTTGCTTTCTCTTGGATGTCCCTGACTCATGACATCAGGAATCTGCGCCATTGATACATCCTGCCCACTCTGAGTGGGCTTTGAGCAGGCGATCCCTCATGGGCTCATGCCCCATGTTGGGTGCCAGTTATCAGAGACCCCTGTAACAGGTTCTGGTCTTCTGCTCAGTGCTGTGACCACAAGGTTAAAAGAAAAATTCAAAGAGAATCAAAGAGACAGGGAAATGTGGAGCCAGCATGACCAATGCTTGTGCAAGCAAGGCTGAACAAGCAAAGTCCTTGAACACCCAGAGCTGTCGATATTTATCGGTGACATCATAGTTAGATTGAGTTAAAGGGGCTGTGTGTAGTTGCTATGGTTACAGGTTATTGATGCAGGCAAGGCTTGTGAAGGAAAAGACAAAATATTCTTTAAAAAGGAACAGAACAGACAAAATATAGGTTGTGGTTAATAGTTAACCTTGTTGTTGTTGTTGTTTGTTTGTTTGTTTGTTTTTGTAAAGAAGATTTTTAACTCCAGGAATGGAATTTGGGTAGGAGTCACTCGGACCTCACAGGTAGGCTTCAGCCAGGCTCACTTCTCAAAACGAGCCAGGGGTGGGGTTACCTCTTTACAGCCTGCACTGCTCCTGGTCTGCTTTGGGCATAATCAATGGGGCTGTCCCAAATACTGACTAGTGAGGTAGCCATTGGTCTAACTCTGCACAAATGCTACCTGTTGTAATTACATTTTAAGAATGAATAAATTTTGATATCTAGTAGGATAGCTTCTCCAATCTTTTTTCAAATCTGTACTGCCCAATACAGTAGCTTGCTACATGTATTTATTGAACTCTAGAGATGTGGCTAGTTGAAACTGAGATCTGCTATAAGTATAAAGTGCACATCAGATTTTGAAGACCTAGTATCAAAAATGTAAAATGTTACTGAAATTTTTTTTTTTTTTATTGAGTTTATTGGTACATTTAGGGATACAGTACAGTTACATTCATTGTTGGGATCATGTACCTTTACATGGCAAGTCTTGATTCTCATTTTTTTCCCCTTACCTCTGCCCTCCCTTCACCCCCTCCTCCCCTCCCTATCTACAAACACTTTATTTTCATCTTTTCATTCTCTCACATTTTTTTCTTTTCCCTTTTTGTTCTTCCCCTACGTATCACACCTTCCCTACACCTTTAGCTCCTTTCCTCCCATTTCTAAATGTCAGTAATCTTATTAGAATCTTATGCATTGTTGCAGAATATTCACACCAGGGAAACTATTTGGTATTTACACATGTGGGACTTATTTATTTCACTTAGGAGTATATCTTCAATATGTATCCATTTTCCTATGAATGAATCTATTCTCTCGCTCTTTATGGCTGAGTAATATTCCATTTTATAGAAAAACCACATCTTCTTTATCCAGTTTCCAACGGATGGGCAAATAGGTTGTTTCCAAGATTTAGCTATTACAAACTGTGCCGCTATAAACATGGGTGCACATACTTCTCTGTGATATGATTCTTTTAGTTCTCTTGGAAAGATACCCAACAGAGGGATGGCTGGGTCAAATGGAACCTCCAGTCCAAGCTCTTTGAGGTATCTCCATATTGATTTCCATAGTGGTTGCACTAGTCTGCACTCCCACCAACAATGGAGGAGGGTTCCTTTCTCCCCACAACCCCGCCAACATTTGTTATTGTGTGATTTCTTGATAGCAGCCATTCTTTGTGGGGTGAGGTGGAATCTCAGTGTTGTTTTCATCTGCATCTCTCGAATGACCAGTGATGTGGAACATTTTTTCATATATTTTCTTGCTGCTTTCACTTCTTTGTCTGAGAATTGTCTGTTCATTTCGGATGCCCATTTTTGGATCGGGACTTTATATTTGGGGGGACTGATTGTTTTGAGTTCTTTATATATCCTTGATAATAGTCCTTTGTCTGAGGTACAGCTGGTAAAAATTTTTTCCCACATTGTAGATTGTCTCTTAGTTCTGCTAATGGTTTCTTTTGAAGTACAGAAGCTTTTTAGTAAGATGAGATCCCAGTTGTTGATTCTTTCTGCTAGCTCCCGTGCTACTGAGGATTTGTTCATAAAGTCTTTTCCTATACCAATGTCTTCCAGAGTTCTACCTAACTTACTTTCCAGCAAGTTTAATGTTTCTGTTTTAATATTTAGATCTTTAATCCATTTGGATTTTAATTTAGTGCATGGCGAAAGATAAGGGTCTAATTTTAATCTGTGACAGGTTGATATCCTCTGAAATTTTTATAAAGTTCACATGTTGAATTGACTGTGCTTTGAGTAGACTGGTTCAATAAAATATATTATTTAAATTAATTATATTTATTTCTTATTAATTTTTAATGTGGCTCCTGGAAAATTTTAAATTCTACATAGGGTTTTCATCTCTGACTCATATTTTGTTTCTCTTGGACAGTATAAGAACTGGTAAGCTACATTTTTTCCTACAAGTTTTTCTAGTTTGTCTCATTTTCAAGTGTGTTAGCATAAAATTACTCATAATAATTTCTTAAAATTATTTTAATGTCTGCAGCATTTGTGGTGATATCTTCCTTTTTGGAAAATTCCTGATTTGAGTTATTTTTGCCTTCCCAAATAAGGAATAAATCAGTGCCTTTCCTTTGTTTCTTGATCAGTCATTCCAGAGGTTTACCAATTACTAATCTTTTTAAATAATCAAAGCTGAACTTTTTGATCTTGTTTTATATATTTGCCTTATATTTCACTAACTTTTCCTCCTACTACTTTCTTCTTTATTTCCTTATTCTGTTCATTTCTTCTTCTTTTTCTAATTATTGAGATGTATTCTTGAATTGTTTATGTTCACACTTTTTTCTACATTGTGTTTTATGGTATTCCACATTTTAAAACATATTATTTCATGTTGTTTAAGTATTTTTGAATTTTCATTGTGATTATTTAATTAGATCAACAATATACTTAGGAATATCTTTCATCATTTCCAAATAAGTGGAACTATTTTATTTTCCTTATTGATTTAACATTTAATAATTAACTTCTAACATTTAATTGTGCTCAAAGAAAATTCCTCTATAAAATTGGTTGAGATGTGCTTTTATGGTCCAGTATGTTGTAAAATATTGTGTATTTCTTGTTTGTTTAAAAAGAATGTCTATTCTGCACTTTTGGGACAGAGTTTATACATCACTTAGTTCAAGTTTGTCAACCATGCTCAAATTTTCATCAGTGTTTCTATCAACTACTGAGAACTGTTTTCAAGTTTCCTCCTACAACTGTGCTTATTTAATATTTTATTTAAATATATCAAGATTATACGACGAGGGTCATATAAATTTAAGTAGTTTTCATATGAATCTAGTCATGAACCATTATGAACTGGCTCTTAAAATATTATAGGTAGGTGAGTTAGATAGAAATATTACAGGCAGTCAGACGGGGCTAGGCTCTCAAGGGAGTCACTGTAGAAGATGAGAGCACATTATAATTGTGTCTGGAGACAAATCTGTAAAAGGCCAGGCCTCAAAATAAAGATGGAAGGACCAGGCCTACATGCCTTCTCAAAGGATAAGCAATAAATTGAAGATTCTACTATAATTGATATCACCTGATACACCAGACCTCCTGATCCATCCCTTCCTAAAAGGTCTTTGTTCTTTCCTTGTACACTTGCTATATGACCTGTTTTCCCCTTGGATCAATATTATCTAAATGACTATATTTAAATCTTATTGGTTGATAATAGTTTTGACCCATGTTGTACCCATCTCATGATTTTGTACCCACCTCGGAATTTGGATCTATAAAACTCCCTTTGAGAAGAGGTCTCATTGGCAATTCACCTTTAAGTCTTCTCCTGTCTCTCAGGAGCTACCTCTCTCAATACATTTTTTTCTATTCTTAATCTCCATTTTTCCTTAGAATTCATTATTCAACTGTGGGGAACACAAATTCAGCAACTCTGACATCTATCAGGTTGAGAGTTATACTATTTCCTCTATTTCAAAAGAATACATAAGTAATCATTAACAGAATGTTCACAGAAATTTGGAGGTAAAGGCCATTCTGTGAAGGCTCAGATATAACTGAGGAACATGTTTTTGCATGAGAGAGGAAAGACAATCCTTGTTATAAAGCAGCAGAGAACTTGGCTGAGTTGAGTTTATGTTCTAGTGTTTTGTGACAGGCACAACTTGCAAGTCAAGAAATTGGATATTACCTGATATTTCCAAATAAAATATTTTAGGAGCAATTTGGTTCCTCGTATTTGCTTACAATAAAAGACAAAAATAGAGAAATGAAAAAGGAACTGTTAAGTAAAAAGAAATTAGAACTTAAACATTTGGAAAATACTTGGTATATCTGAATTACAAAAATATCTTCTGATGAGGAGATTGGTGAAGACAAGGATGTGCGTGAATTTGAACTTAATCAACCATCTCAACAGAAGTCAGGAGAGATGGGATTATACTAACAGAAACAACAGAGGAAACAGAAAATGGATGAAATGAAGGAAGGAGTATGTGCTGTTCTCCAACAAAAAGACAAAGAACTTTGAAAGCACTTTGGAGGTCACAAGGCATCTACCTTGGCTTTCAATAGGCTGGTCAGTCACCATCCAAAGATGTGGGACTCCGAGCCCTGCCTAGCAGAGAACTAGGGCCACAGAACTGCTGGTGAGGTGGCTCTGGGAAGCAGGGCACTGAGCCACAGAGCACTTATTCTTGAGTCATAAGATATCATGTGTAGTTTGGACTTTTATTTTTTGGTACCAGGGATCGAACTCCGGACCTTGCGCTTGTGAGGCAGGTGGCAGAACCACTGAACTAAATCTCCGACTCTTAGTTTGGATTTATTTTTAACCTGTCATCCCATCCTTATTCCTATCACTTACCTTTAGAAAGGGGATGTCTATCCTGTGCCTGTCCTACCACTGATTTTGGGAGCACATGGTTTATTTGGTTTCATAAATTCAAACGTGGAGAGGAACTTTGCCCCAGGGCTTATCATACCTCAACTCTTATCCATAACTAATTGAGATGATATTCAGATGAGCCTTTGGATGTTAAGTAGTAAAGTTGATGCTTGAATGAGATAAGACTTTGGGAAGGGCATGATTGTATTTGTCATATGAGAAGGACCTGAGTGGAGGGTCAGGTGTGGAATGCTATGGGTATATGTTTCCCTAAAACTCACATACTGAAATCCTAATTCTCAATGTGATGGGGTGTTATGGCTTGTGTCTAGATGTCTCCTCAAGCCTCCTGAAGTTGTAGGTGGGGCTTTTTCTGGAACTGATTCATTGTATAATGCTAGGCTCAAGGGCACTAGGATGAAGGGTGTGAGAGAGCTACCCATCCTAAGTAGTCTGTGTAAGATAAAAGTGGCAGAAAGATGCTGTTGGGGCCCTTCCCTTGCCTTCTTGTTGCTTTGCTGCTTCTGTAGCCACGAACTGTTGCCCCTCTGACACCTTGCCTTGGAGCCAGCCAATTATGGACTCTGGGAACTGTAAGTCAAATAAACCTTTCCCCCTTTAACTTTGGGTGTCAGGTATATTTCTCAGCAGTGATAGAAAAGTAACTAACACATGGAGAGATAAATATTTGTTGTTTAGGCCATCCAGTCTTTGGTATTCCTATTATAGCAGCCTGAACTGACTAAGACAGACATTAATACAATATAGTTGTTCCAGCAATAAAATGGAACAAATTACATGCAACAAGAAGAAAGAACCTTAAAAGTATTGTGCCAAGTGAAAAAAGCCAGACCCTTCAAAATATCTTCTATATAACTCTGTTTCTATAAACCTCTGTAATTGGCAAAACAAATCTAATTTATGTAATTGAAGTCAGATCAGTGGTTGCTTTAAGGGTGTGGGGTAGGATGAACAGGGAAAAGGCACAAGGGAGCTTTCTGAGGGAGAGAAATGTCCTATGTCTTTCTCATTTGTTAAACCTCAATGAACAGTACACGTTAGACCTTTACATTTCACAGCATGTAGGTGACTGGCACTCAGTAAACCCTATGTGGTGGGTCCTTCATACCCACAGGCTCTTCTTCTACAGGCTGAACCAACTGCAGATCCAAAAAAAATTTTTTTAAGAACAATACAATACAACAATACAAAAAAAATATGAAAGTTTAAATTGCAATAGTGTATAACCACTACTCATATAGCATTAATATTTTGTTATATATATTGAAATTATTTTGTTACTGTATTGAAATTAAAGTTACAATAATTTAAAGTATAGGGAGGGCCATGTATGGTGACTTATGGCTATAATCACAGCCTTCTGGGAGGCTGAGGCAGGAGGATGGTAAATGCAAGCCCAGACTGGGAAACTCAGCAACTTAGTGAGACAGTGTTTCAAAATGAAAAAGAGAAATGGGGACTGGGATGTATCTTAGTGCAAAAGGCTTGAGTTCAGTTCTTAGTATAGCAAAAAAAAAAAAAAAGGTTGAGATGATATCTCTTTAGTATAGCAAAAAAAAAAAAAAAAGGTTGAGATGATATATCTAGGTAATATGCAAATACTACACCATTTTATATAAGGGACTCAAGCATCTGAGGATATTGGTGTCTGCTAGAGGCCTGGCATCAATTTCTCATGGATGCTGAGGAAAGTCTTTATGAAATCCAGGAAAACTTGAATACACCCTCCCGTATTAATAATACCTTGATTAATTTGCCTTTAGTTATTTGCTTTTAGTTGATTTTAAAAGTCACTAAATTTACGGGACAAAATGAAAGCAGTCCTAAGAGGGAAGATTATAGCTGTGAATGCCTACAACACAAAAACAGAGTGAGCCCAAATAAATAACTAACAATGCACCTCAGAATCCTAGGGGGAAAAAAATCCAAACCCAAAGCTAGTACAAGGAAGAAAATTATAAAGATCAGAGGAGGTCAATAAAATTGATACAAAAATACAAAGAAAAAATCTATCTAAGAGTTGGTTCTTCAAAAAATAAACAAAATAGACAAACAGCCAATCTAACAAAACAAAACAAAACAAAAAACCATGGGAGGGAACTATATAAATGCAATTAGAAATGAAAAAGGGGAAATCACAATGACACTGCCAAATCAAAAAGATTAACGACTACTTCACAAACCTGTACACCAATAAATTGAAGAATACAAAAAATGAACAGATTCCTAGATATATATGAATTAATAAAACTGAGCCAAAAAAATTAACAACCCTGAATAATTCAATAACAGGCAATGAAATTAAAGAAGTAATAAAAAATTCTACAAACTAAGAAAAGCCCAGGTCCCAATAGATTCATTGCCAAATTCCACAAGAACTTTAGGAAAGATTTAACACCAATACTTCTCAAACTTTTGAATGAAATTGAAAGGGAAGGAGTAATACTAAATTCATTCTGGGAAGCTACTATTACTCTGATTCCAAAAGCAGACAAGAACCCAGTCAACAAAGAGAACTAAAGAGCGACCTCTTTAATGAACATACATGAAAAAAATCCTCAACAAGACACTGGCAAACTGAATACAATGAATCATTAGAAACATCATACATCAAGACAAAGTAGGCTTCATCTCAAAGATGCAAGAATGATTCAACAAATGTAAATCAATAAATTTAATACAGCACATAAACAGAAGTAAAGAAAAAAATTACATGTTCATCTCAATTGACACAGAAAAAGCCTTTGACAAAACCCAATATTATTTCATGATAAAAACATTGAAGAGGAAAGGTATAGAAGGACCTTATCTCAATCTGATAAAAGCCATATGTGACAAACCAATGGCCAGCACGCAAAATCAAGAACAGTACAATGATGTCTATTATCATCACTTCTGTTAACATATACTCAAAACAGTAGGAAGATAAGCAAGAAAACAAAATAAAAAGGGTAGATATAGGACAGGTAGGTGTCAAATTATCATTGTTTTGAGATGACATGATCCTCTACACAGAAGACCCAAAAAATTCCACCAAAAGATAGAATTAATAACCAAATTCAGCAGTATAATGGGATACAAAATCAACACACAAAAATCAACAGCATTTGTCTAAACCACTAATGAACCCACTGAGAAAGAAATTAGGGAAGAAAACTATTTAAAACACACCAAAAAAAATTAAGTACTTAGGAATTAACCTAAGGAAGCAAAAGACCTCTAAAACAAAATACAATACTCTGAAAAAGAAAATGAAAGAGGATGTCAGAAAATGAAAAGCTATCCCCTGTTCATAAATGGGCAGATCCAATAACTGTATAGTCAAAAAGTCCATATCCCATATTAAGCAAGCTAATATGGTGAAAATGGTCTCGCTTCCAAAATTGATATACAAATTTAATGCAATCCCAATCAAAATACCAAAAGCATTCTTCACAGACCTGGAGAAAACAATCATGAAATTCATATGGAACCAAAAGAGATCTAAAATAGTAAAAACAATCCTTGGTAAGGAGATCAAAGTGGGAGGCATCACAATGATGGATTTGAGGTTACATTACAAAGCTACAGTGCTAAAAACAGCATGGTACTGGCACAAAAACCAACATGAGGATCAATGGAACAGAGGATATCGAAACAACTCCAGTCACATTTAACTCTTTGATCTTTGACAAAAGGGCTAAAAGCATAGGAAAGATAGCCTCTTTAATAAACAGTGCTAGGAAAACTGGTATCCACATACAGAAGATTGAATCTAAACCTATATCTTTCACCTCATACTAAAATAAAATAACAATGGATAAAAGATATGGATATTGGACTCCTAGAAAATTATCAGAACAGACAGACTACCTCGTGAGGAAGCCTGAGTATTTCCCTTGTAGAATAGGATACAATGATGCTATCAAAATTATGAGAAAGAACTTAAAAAAAGGAAAAGAAAAGCAATCATTAACAGCAAGGGGCCAAAAGATAAGGAGAACATGAATCCAGCAGCCAGAAGAGCTCAGCTGAGAAGACTACGTACACAAGTATAATCATGTAAACAGTACATGTTATATAAACATAAAATTTGCAACAGAATTAGTTGAAGCAAAGCCTGGGGTGCAGGGGAGTTCCTTGATTACAATACAACATCAGTAGGCAAAATGCATGATTCAAAATAGGTCAGAGTGCACATATTACTTAGAATCATGGATATGTGGGCTGGGCATTGGCGCTTGCCTGTAATCCCAGCACTTGGAAAGCTGAGGCCATGAGTTCGAGGCCAGCCTGGGCTACATAGTGAGTTCAAGGCCAGCATGAACTACCAAAAAAAAAAATCATGGACATGCAAATGCCCTCCACATTGCTTAAAAATTGATAACAGTGACCTTGAGGAAAGGGATGGGATATAAAGGATAGAAGCTGAGGTACAATGCTTTGGCACAGGTCACTGAATGTTATTTTAATTTTATAAGTATTATGTATAGACTCCATTGATGAAATACATTTCCATAAAATTGTTGTGGGCTCTTTTTTTTTTTTTTTGTACTGGGGATTGAACTCGGGTCCTTGCACTTGCAAGGCAGGTCACCGAACCACTGAGCTAAATCCCCAGCCCTTGTTGTGGACTTTGAATTCTGTCCACAAGGCAACGTTACTGCATTCTAACAATGGAATTCAGCTCTCAAGGAAGATTTCTAGGGTAATTTGATAAAAATCTGAAGCCATTTACTAGGTGATTTATTAATTAAAGAGGCCCTAAAGGCACATGCAACAGGTATTACAATTTACCATTACTCATTTATTTCTTTTCTTGATTCTCCAAGTTCACACTAAAACCAAGTAAGTGAAAACCATTGAAAGCCACTCAGAAGCAAGGAAGGGGAAGGAACACTCACCCGCCTCCGCAGATTCCTTGCCAGTCCATTAAAGACAGTATTCCCTCAAATCTAAGACCTTGTATTGTAAAACCTAACTTAGCAATTTAACAATAGGTTAGAGGCTCGGGTGAGAAATGTATCCCAGTTTTAGAAATTGTGAAGTGAAAAAGCAGGCATCTCTCAATCAAGGGGTACTTTAAAGACCCTATTTTCAGGGTTTCTCTGTACCTGCCATGTTGGTCTTCTGGTTTAGATCCTATCACGTAGTAGGACAGTGTGTGCATGAGACGCTACCCAGAGTCTCACGTGGCTTGGGCCTCCTTCCCTCAGTTGTGCTGGGCCCTGGCTGCCAACAGCTCTCAGCTGAGTCCCTCTGCATTTGTCTCCTCTCTAAGGAGTCCCATTACCAAGTTCACACCCCCATCCAGGGACCATGAGGTGTGAGATAGCCAGAGCTTCCCAAGTCCACCTTCTGTCTCCTCCACAGATGGTGATCCCAGGAAACCTTGAGGGGGTTTCTTGGGATCCCTTTCACCTATCCCTTCATGCTGAAGGTAATTAAGGGGTTCAGGCCTTTAAAAACTATCAGTGTCAGTATGGAAATGAAGCCATTACCTCAGGATCTTGAGTTCCCTCTGAAGGCCCCATGCCGGTGCTTTTCTGGGCCAAGCCAATCAA
The DNA here is from genome assembly GCF_012274545.1 of Fukomys damarensis. NCBI lineage: Eukaryota > Metazoa > Chordata > Mammalia > Rodentia > Bathyergidae > Fukomys > Fukomys damarensis. The sequence goes on along the minus strand of NW_022900939.1, from coordinate 25,783,642 downwards.
GAATCTTAATAACACAGTTGTGACACTTGAGTTCCATAAATCACTCACTGTCCCTGAGCCTCCTCCTTCTCATCTGTCAAGTAGTAGGATTAAGGAGAGATGAGCTACAGGCCTGACCCATGGTAGGGGCTCACCCTCTCCTGGTCTTCCTCCTGGCCAGATCCAGGTCCTGAGGGGTCTCACACACCTACCCCGACTTCCTTCTCTGGGAACATTCTACATACAGCCAGGGAAGGGAGTGCAGCTGTGGCTTTACCCAACGCAGGCCAGTAGGGCTCCACATGGGGCCTGCAGACAAGAAAGAAAGCCAGCCAGCTCCTTCCAGGGGCCAACCCATGGTCTCCCCTTCCTCATAGAAAAGGCCATGCCATTTATGGAACCAAGAGTGATGAGTTCCCTTGGGAACTTGAGGGGGTTTAGGGATGTGGTCCTTTTCTGCTCTCAGCTGGGAACTGGCTTGGAGAATTTTCCCCTCTGAGCTGAGAGAATTCTCTTCCCTGCCCCACCCCACCAACACTCTCGCAGCCCACCAGCTCTGGGCACCCTGAGGCGCAGTCTGGGCCTTTCTTTCTGCACACAATTGCATGGAGGCTGGGTTTGGTCCATTCACACTCTTCATGGGACACTGATTTTGTCACTGCACTCATAGTTTCTAGACATATCATCTTTTGGAACAGAGGCAAAATCCAACTAGCCTGTCTCTTTCCAGTCACAGTATTTGAGCTTCAGCCCATGGTGTGGCATTTCTCTGCAACTTTAAGATTGAAGGTTTCACATTATTTTTCCTGGAGATTCCTATGAACACTGAGTTCTGGCTACTTTTTTCTCCTGATGCTGAAAAGGTTCGATGCTTCCATCTATCCATCAACAAATCGCATTGAATGACGGTGCTCAGTGACCCAGGATGCCACTGGAGACAAAACACGCCATACATATTTTCTGGTCTCCCTGGAAAATTAGTGCAAACACTTTCATCACTGCCGAGAAGGAAAATATGCACAGAGTGGTGAGGATCTGCTTTGTTTTGCTTTGTTTTTCCAAGAAGAGTGTTCCCCCTCCTTCAAACAGTGAAATTTATATTGTTCTTTGTCTGCAAATTAACCAGTTAAGGAGAATTCCTGTGTGTCTCACTCATTTTCTGCGAGCCAAGGCCTCCTTTCCCTCCACCATTGAATATTCTGGCATCTTCCCAGGCTGCTACCCTCTCTCTCCTTCAGTGCCGTTGAAAATCCCATGCCATTTGTACCCCGACATGTTACAAGTTGCGCTTAAAATATTTTATTTGCACTTTATATCCCATCCACCATCCTTTTTAAAGTTCCTCTTTAGAGAATACTCTCTTCTTTCCGAAGTCTGTGTTTGATTTGATGGGAAACTGGTTGGGTTGCTTGGCCCTTTCTCTGTCCTGTTAAATTTTCACTTTTATGAAGAGATACAATTTCGTCCCCTGGAAATGAAGCCAAAGGAGAGCTAGGAGCTTGGGCCCTCCTTGCAGCCCTGTGAAATCTTCCCCTCCAGCCAGTGCAGAGAACAATTAATCTCCTACTCCACAGAAGTGGTGCCTGAATGCTTTAAGATGAAACTGTTTGTGTCCAGGGTGGTCTATTTAAAACAGTTCCCATATGATGCAATGCAGCTTGAAAAGGAAACTCTTTCAGATGAGTCACCATTTAACAATAATAATTAGCATTTGGAAATCTTGCTTAGAGAACACCCAGCAGAAGGGTATTTTATTGATTTCTTAAAAGAGTTTCCACATTCTCACTGGGGCTTCCATCAAGACAACTATTAAAGACTGCTGTCCAAATTCATTTGTATGGGTGTGCAGTAGGAAAGGTTATGCTTAACAATAGTTCAAGGGAAAGGGGTTTAGGGAATTTAGAACTTCAGATTCAAATAAGCCACCAGTGTGACCTGTTTGTTCAAAAAGCCAATAAAATGTCGGGATGTATTACTAAAAGCATAACATCTCAAACAATAGGGGTAATGATCACACTGTACTCTTTGATGCTCAGGCCACCTTTTAGATTTTTATCTTTTTAGTTATAGGCAGGAAAAAATGTTAAAGTGGACATGAACAAACCAGAGAGGACCTGAATAATGAAGGCTTCAGAAACTATGCAAAAGAATCACAATTAGACGTGATAGAAGGGCAGGATTCTGACTTAGAATTGAATTGCAGTCCTAGCTCTACAACTTAGGAGCAGTGATCTTGAGCAACTTAATAATTAACCTTACCTCAATGTTCTCATCTTCAAAAATGGTGATAATGCTACCATTCAGATCATGGTGTATTCTGAAAATTAAATAAGTAATTTACTATAGTTTTTGGCACAGTGGCAGGCACATAGCTTGTGCTTAATAGATATTAATATTGTTAGCCACAAAAATAGTCACAATGATACCACTTTGTATAAATTAACTTTATACTATTATGTTTTCTAACATTCATATCATTGAGCATCTCCAGTTCTGAAAATCCAAAATCCAAAATATGAAACTTTTTGAGCACCAACATGATGCCAGGTAGGAAATTACACACCATAAGACTTTGTAATTATTAAAACACTGTATAAAGTTACCTTCAGCCTGTGTATATAAAACACGGATTTCATGTTGAGACTTGAGTCTCTCAAGATAATCTCGTTACACACACAGAAAAACTGGAAACACCTTCTGTCCCAGGCATTTTGAGTAAGGGATACTCTACCTGTATTATTCTCATTTTCAGAAGAAGAACACTTCCAGGTCTTCTGCCCTGATAGGCCTTTTCTTTGTGCTTAGTTGGCTAATCACCACCAATCTCCTGTCCCACCACTATATGCTCTCATGGCCCAGAGTGGCATCTTGGCACTTGGCAGCTGACAGGGTAAGGAGGGAGGGATGTTGACAATGAATTGGCCAATCACAAGCTGAGAGCTAACCTGACCTTTTGTGAACAGCTATATTTGCAGCAGTGGAAGTGAGGTTGCTATTAATCACCTTGAGACTGGAGTGGAGCCTACAGCAAGTAAACAAGTCCCCTTCTTTAGCACTTTACTTTCCTTCTCAGAAAAAATAGACACTCTTCCTCCAGCAGGCAATTCATGTATCAAATGTGTAAGCAATGCGTGAGAGTCCTCGGAAATAAATTAGAAAGTGCGTGTTGCAGCACTGCTGCAGTAACTTCAAAGCTGATAAGTATTTAATCCTCAAAAACCCTCAAGGTCAAGGCTCCTGTAAGCATTAATCTCGATTGTCTGCTTGATTGGCTTTAGAGATTGGGTGGGTCTGAGTCAGTCGTGGGGACGTGACCTTGGGGCCTGTACGTGGTTCCTGAGCCTCTCTTCTCTTACTGTGTCCCTTTCTCTGCTTCTCAGCCACCATGGACAGAGCAGCTTTGTTCCATCACGCCTTTCTATCACAACATTCCTGCCTGGGAGCCAGTTGACCGTGGATTGAGCATCTGAAACCGAGAGCCAAATTACACTTCTTCCACTTTAAATTGCAGGTGTCAAGTATTCTGTCCCAGTGATGGGAAACTGACAAATATAGCTACTTACACATAGCTGACTTGTTAAGGACCAATGGGAAGATGCTCATAATCAGACATTTATCAATGGAACTGCGCTTAGGCTAGTGACTTTACCTGGAGTGGAGGCCCCCGCTGCCCCAGGGTCCTGGTAACTTCCGACCCAGGCATAGGGCCAGCACATTGGCTCTCCGGGTGCTGGACAGGGGTCCATTGCTAGCACACTTCCTCCCCTGTGCTCCTCTTTGTGTCTGGAATCTTTCACTCACCCACAGTCCTCTTTTGCTTCAGCTTTAGGCACCTCTGTCACTTATCATCACCCACCTGGCTCAAACCCTGGTCCCAGATTCCCTCCCTTAGGCCAAACTCCAACTCCCAGGGAGAGAGAAAGGGGATTCCAATCCAGCTCTGCACCTTGAGATGGCTCCTGAAGTTCACCAAATCTCTGCAGTGGAGACCTTCGAAGTGAGGCCTAGCAGCTTTTTGTGGGAACATGCTCATGAGACGGTGTGCTTATGTTTGTCTAGGGGGAGGAGGAGGAAGAGCAAGGGAAGGAGGGAGAGAGAGGGAGAGGTGGAGAGAGAGATCGAGGGAGGGAGGGAGAGAGAGAGAGAGGGAGAGAGAGAGAGAGAGAGAGAGAGAGAGAGAGAGAGAGAGAGAGAGAGAGAGAAATGTAAGTTCAAGTAGACTAAAATCTTTTCAGGTTGGCCAAGGTTAATAGCAACACTGCTGTAGAACCAGGAACGTGGTACGGCAATGCTAAGAATACAAATACGGCCATTCAAAGCTAACCCACACATTTTTGAAACAAAAGTACTATGGTGTGTATTTGTATGTGTGTACTTCTGTGTCTGAAAGAGAATGCACTCCAAGGTTCACACTGGTTCTCTCTCCATAGTGATTACAGGTATTTTTAAAATCTCTTTTTAAAAATCAAGCATATTTTCTAATGTTTGTCAAAGTCCTGAGGGTCAAACTTAGGACTCTGAGCATGCCAGGCAAGCACTGTACCACTGAGCTACTCCACAGAGGCAGGAGATTAGGGCATGGCAAACTGGTTGAGCAAGGAGGTGTGACCTGTCGATAACAGAGATCCAGGAAATGCTCAGAAATCAGTTCCCAAAGCCCTGCTCTGGGACCAATTAGAGAATGCTATTTTAATTTTTGTTTCTTCTCAGGAGAACTCCATGGGTTTTTGATAGGACGGCCTAGATCAATGTCAGCCTCAGGAGTGGAGAACACAAGAGATGGCAGCCATTCAGCTCTCTCTTTCACAGTGGTCTGCTCTCACCCTACAGAGCGTACTTCTTTTCCTGCACTTGCTCTTTAAAGCATGTTTCTTTTCCTACCTTTAATAAATGTAAAACCTTGCTAGCTTTTGCAATTGTTTTGTCCAATTCTGTGTTCAGGACACGAACTCCCCAGAACCCAGTGACACTCCCACTTCATATTTTCTAATTTGTACAAATGTTTTATCATGCATTTGTATTGCCTGATAACAAAGATTCAAAAAGCTTTAACAGCTTGGATATACCAGGTCTGGTTCATAGCAAGTAACTTTAGGAACTTCCCAATTTCCAAAAGATAGTGAGTGGGCAGAGCCTCCTGGTGGGTACCCAGGATTCATTCTCTTCCTCTGTTTTTTACCACCAGGATTTTACCAGGACAGCACTGGGCCCAGTAATTACTCACTTTACTTCACACCCAGGGGTGGTCACATCGTGCATTTCTATCAACAAGAAGTCACTGAGTGGGCTCTGACTTTATTATTTTGTTTCTGTTATGATTTTCTTTTATCATATGACGGCAGCAATAAGAAAAATTTGTATAAGCATGAATTCTGGCATTTTTCTCCTAAGAAAACTTTAATTCAGAAATGAAGATGCCGAAACCCAGGTGGGAATATACCTAGTTTTAGCCTCTGGGTAGGATGCTTAATAAGGTACAATCCTCCTTTACCCTCCTTACAAAAATGTGGTATTGTGGTTAGACTCCAAATTGTTGGGGAGGGGGGTCTTTTCAATTGACCTCGACAAAGCAATAGAAGTAGGCAGGGAGTGAAGCAAGTGAGGTGTGAGTCTTTTCCTCTCCTTGGAAATGCAGAGTGTCACAAAGGTCCTTTGTTTAAGAATACTGCGTGTTCCAAGCAATTCTTGGAATTTTAAAAATGGTTTCCATTTTCCTGGAGGAGAAGTTTGTAATGATCTGCCTGGCTCTCTGCCTCTATAGCCTTCTACTGAAACTATTTACCACCCAATTTGTAGATTCGGCCCTACCTCCAACTGAAAGACCACCCTTGTCCCCAGGCAACAAGAAGATGAGCCAGTATAATCTTTACTAGATTTGTCTTTCCTGGTCCCTTGGCTCATCTACAAAAAGCAAGGGTCTCCATTACTGTCTCACAGTGATGGAAATTTACTCATGGGTGGAAGTGAAAAAACAAAAGATGTATTTATTTTTAGTCTGCTTGTAAATATAAACAGAGATAAAAATCTTAAAAAATAAGTATTCCAAAACCACTTGTATCAGCACTTAAGGATGTTCAGGTATTTAATAACATACCTTCCGCTTCTGCTTCTGACTGGTCACAGGATTCTTCACAGATGCTTTAGAATTTTTTCTCATTTAAAGGAAATATCCCATTTAAAGGGCAAGAAGAAAAAAAAACCCATTTGAAAAAAATTCCCGTGAAGTTTACACTATTCAACCCTTAACATACAGCCTCTTCCATTTAAAGCTTGTACATTTCCATACCATCCCATTATTATTCAGACTGGTCAAAACTGTGCTATTTTTTTTAACTTAAGGAAAGTAATTTGATGAAATTTAATGACCCTAATGAACTAAGTGAAGGAAAATGCAGAAGGCTTTAATAACAGCAAATCTATTGAAATGAAAGAGCCTATATATTGTTCTACTGACACTTACTAGCAGAGCAAACCAGATGTATGTTGCCAAGGGAGGTTTGGCTTGTAAATTGCAAGAAAAGAGTATACTGCCAAGCTCTGCTGGGCTCTGTTATTTCTTCATTAAAATGCACTGTCAATCAGATTGAAAAGAAATGTCTAATTAACACCATAGGGCAGCAAAAAAAAAAAAATTTAGCATTAGAACTCAGCTGCTGTCCCTTTTTACAACTGTATCTCTCTAAGCAACTCCATTTCTCTCTTTCCACCCTTCCCCCATCCACCTCCCCTCCCCACATTCTACTTGCTTATGATCAAAAGCATCTGAGAAATTGCAAAATGTGCTGCATTACACAACTCCTTCTTTATAGCTATGAACCAGCTAGCACTAAACTTTACAGCAACTTCCCTTCTTTTCAAACCCTGTATCCATGGGAGGATCCAAAATACAAGGGAACATAACAAAAACCAACAGGTTCCATCTTGAGATCCCCCTTTTCAAGCTGTTGGTAGAATTAATGGAAATCTAACCTGGGATAGTGCAGTCCTCGCTTCACCACCAATCAGCCCACATAGTTTGGAGGGTGTCTTTTTACACTGCTGAGCCTCAGCCTCCCCACTCATAAACTGGGGCTCAGTAAGGTCTTGTCAGACTAAGATCAGTGGAGACTAGGTATATAGAAGGGCTTTGTAATATTTGATTCACTATTATTGTTGCCCTAACCTCGGGAGAGCTGGATGAAGTCCAGTGTTTTGTTGTTAGGTCTCTGTTTGTCTGTGTTGGTTTGTTATTGTTGTTAGTAGGAGGCTTATTGTGTCCTGCTGTCTCTGTTCGGATCGTGGTTCCCGATTCCTCATGTTCAGGTCAGAGGGCTGAGGGGGAGCTGAAACTGAGCTGAAGAACTGGTGTAGGGAAGTTGTAGGAGGAGAAAACACAAGATATTAGTTAGAGATTCTAAGGCTCCAGCTAAAATCATTCCTACTCCCTCAACAACCAGTACCAAATGCTGTTGGTTTCTTCACCGCAATGCCTGTTGCCTCCCCACTTCCACACACACACTTTCCACTCCCCTCGCTCAGCTTCCCACAAGGGTGGTCCTGCCATGGAGTTTCCCTTGATCTTTATGCTACCCTCTCCCTTCTAGTCTTTCTGCACATGGCTACCAGGTTAGTACTAGTTAAACCTCACTTCATATATGTCATTTTCAAGCTGGGTATGTGGCACACAACTGTAATCACTGCACTTTGAAGGCTGAGGTAGGAGGATTGTTGCCAGTTCGAGGTCAGCCTTGGCTACCTAGTGAGTTCAAGGCCAGTGTGTACTACATAGAAAGACCCTGCCTTAAAACTCAAAAACCAACCCAAAACAAACAAACAAAAAAACACCACCACCACTACTGCCACCAAAGCCATCTTCGCTGTTTTGAAGACTTCAAAGCTTCCATTATTTACACACAAAGTACCACAGTCTTTATTGGGCATTCAAGAACCCATAGTATTGCCACTGTCTGCTTTGCAGGCTCACCTCCCTTGATGTTGAATTCTGCCTGGTCATTTTGAAATCTCTTATTCCTTAGAAGCCTCTTTCAGGGCTCTTACCAGCCTCTCCTATTTTCACAAATATTCAATCTAATAATTGTACATCCATGTGTGATTAATCAGTCTAATGTGTGCTAACTTTGCTAGCTGTTTCTATTGTTTTGCTGATTCTCACTCAATGTACCTTGTTTTCTCATATGTTCTTTGATGTTTTTTAGTCTCTGTAATATTGTCTAAAGGAATTCTTTAAAGGATGGGTTTGAGGTTGTGTGCATCTGCCAAGTGCACTACTGTATTAGTTAGGGATCCCTAGAGGAACAATATATATATATATATATAGTGTGTGTGTGTGTGTGTGTAGTATTGACATATTTATGTGTGTGTATATATATATATAGTATTGATATATATATGTGTGTGTGTATATATATATAGTATTGATATATATATGTGTGTGTGTATATATATATATATATACTATTGATATATTTATGTGTGTGTGTATATATATATATAGTATTGATATATTTATGTGTGTGTGTGTATATATATATATATATAGTATTGATATATATGTGTGTGTGTGTATATATATAGTATTGATATATTTATGTGTGTGTGTATATATATATATATAGTATTGATATATTTATGTGTGTGTGTATATATATATATACAGTATTGATATATATATGTGTGTGTATATATATATATAGTATTGATATATTTATGTGTGTGTGTATATATATATATATATAGTATTGATATATGTGTGTGTGTGTGTGTGTGTGTGTGTGTGTGTATATGTACAAAGAGATTTATTAGGTAGGCTTGTGGGGTCAGTACCAGAAGGGTTTCAATGGCCACCTGCAGGATCAGAGGCAGAAGAATCCAGGTCTTCACACAGGAACCAGTAGCAGTGAAAGTTTTAAGGCCTAGAAGCTCACTGCAGAGTTAGGCACCAGTGTGAGTCTGTGTTGAAAGGCTGAAGGAATTGAGGACCAGCATCCAAAGGCAATGGCAAAGACCAGAGCTCCTCCCAAAAAATGAAGTACTTCCTTCTTTCCATTTTTATTCTGTCCAAGCTACAAGCCACTTTGTTGGTGCCTTCCTATCTGGGGAGGATCTTCCTCCCTAAGTTTGCTGGCCTTCATGTCAATCATCCATAGACATACTCAGAATTTACTAATCTGCTAGGCGATTCTTATGAAATCAAGTTGACATATCACAACTAACAATCACAACTATCAACCATGGTTCATTTATAACTAAATTCTTGGCTAAAGGTTTACCAAACCACACAGGCAGTATGAAGTCTCTTATCTTTGTAAGGGGCTGGCTGGCTTGCAGTTGCAAATTTCCAAGTTTTCTCCCTTGAGTAAAAGCCAAAGGATGGCAAATTTTTTCCATGTCCCTTTGAAAGAGAAGGTTTTTAATCAGCTATTGAAAATCTCCAATCTGATTTAATCTTGTCCCCCATCACACTTGTACAGCCCTAAAACCAATACTTTGGGCAATCAAGGGTTCGCAAAGGCCCTAATAATTAGTATTTTTGAAATTTGAAGATTTCCTTTACTTTTGAAAACTTACCTACACGTTTTTAAACACTTTCCTTTTTTAAAAATCAAACATTTTGGGGGACCTGGTAAGTGAGTGCTTTTTCAGGACATTTACTCTGCCACATTGTTATTACTTCTTTATAAGGCTCTTAGATCATCCAAATAATCATTTCATTTTTCAAACCTGCCAAACAAGTTGTACACTCCTCTCCATATCTCATGATATCTTGTGTCTTTAGAGTGCCACAGCCACCCTATGTTAGTCATATTTCCATCACCATAACAAAATACTCGGGATAATTAACATATAAGGAACAAGGGTTTGCTGTGGCTCCCTGCGATTGGAGCTTCCAAGTTCACGATCCAGTGGCCTGTGGGCCTCTGGTGCAGCAGTACTTCATGGCAAGAGCATGTGAAAAAACCACCTCTTCTTTATCCAGTTTCCAACTGATGGGCAAATGGGCTGTTTCCAAGATATGGTTTTTCTATAAAATGGAATATTACTCAGCCATAAAGAATGAGAAATTAGATTCATTCATAGGAAAATGGATACATATTGAGGACATACTCCTAAGTGAAATACATAAGTCACACATGTGTAAATACCAAATAGTTTCTCTGGTGTAAAAAGCTATAATAGTACATAAGATCCTAATGAGATAATTGACAATGTGAAATAGGAAGAAAAAGGCTAAAGGTGTAGGGAAAGTGGGAAGGGTAGGGGAAAGGTAATAAGGGAAAAGAAAAAAATATGAAAAAATGAAAAATGGAAATAAAGCATTTATAAATGGGGAGAGGAGGAGAGGGCAAAGGGAGGGGAGGGATAAGGGGAAAAAGTGAGAAACAAGACCTGTCATGTAAAGGTACAAGATTCCAGTGATGAGTTAAAAAAAAAAAAAAAAAAAAAAAAAAAAAAAAAAAGAGCATGTGAAAGAGCGAAACTGTTCACTCCTCAAGACCAAGAACTCAAAGAGAGAGAAGAGCTGTCCGAGGTCATGCAGTCCCCTTCAAGGGCACACCCCCGGTGGCCTAAACTCTTTCCATGAACCTCTACCTCCTGAAGGTTCCAACACCTCCCAGTAGCACCAAGTGGGGAATGAAGCCTTTAACACATGGGCCTCTGAGGGACATTCAAGAAGAAAATTCTAGTAAACCTTCACCCATTCCCACTTAGAAGCTTAACTAAGCATTGTTCTTCACAAAACCTAGATCAAGGCATTTTCCCTCCTTAAAGCCTTTCCTTTCTATTTCAGCTTTTGGTAATCATTCCTATTATGGTTATGTGTTACTCAGTGTCATCTTACCTGTGCTATAGTGCTGCCTTGTGCTGTTGATCTTTAATGGCTCCCAGGTATTGAGCACTTCCCACCCGTCAAGTGGAGTATTTTTCATGCATTATATCATTTAACCTCATAAAACCCTGAGAGGTGACCCTAAAATCACAAGTCATGAGGGAAATGCAAAAAAGTAAAAGCACTATGAAATATCACTATATATATGACTATATATATCACTATATATAGTGACTAAAATAAGAAAGAGTGATAAAGCAAGGATAAAGAAACAGAATCACTGATACACTTCTGAAGGACTGCAAAATTATCTAGTCATCCTAGAAAACAGAGAAGACTTGCTGTAAGACTCAGCAGTTGTACTCTTGGTTATCCCAGTGAAATGAAAACTCATATTCACACAAAAATCTATACATAACATCTTAATCTTCATAGCAGCTTTACTTATACATAAGCAATTTATTAATGGCTCTACAAATTTTGCTCTATCATACCACAAAACACTACTCAGCAGAAAAAAATAAACTATTAATTCATGCAGCATAAAACAAGATGGATGAATCTCTAGGGGAATTATGCTAAGTGAAAAGAGCCCATTCTAAAAAAATCATTTTTATGATTCCATTGAGAACATTCTTGAAATGATGATATTATATAAATAAAACCAAAATAATGATTGCCAGAGTGTAGGGGAAGGGTAATAGGTATGGCTATTAAAAGGCAACAACAATCCTTGTGATGACAGAAATATTCTGTGTCTTGACCGTACCAAGGTCAATATCCTGGTTGTGCTACAGTTTGGAAAGATGTTGCTCTTTGGGGAAGCTGGATAAACTGTATGTGAGATCTCTCTGTATTAATCCTTATAACTATATATAAATCTAAATTATCAAAAATAAAAGCTTAAGAAATAAAAGCTTAATTTAATTTTTAAAATATTTGTTTTCACATACAACAATACGTGACAGAAATGTACAGAGGAAAGCGCAGTATCATGTTATGAGTTGTATAGAAACAACTCTGTGGGGAACATTGGCGACCCAGAGATAGGGATACAAGTCTTCCAGTGCTAAGTGAGGAATTAGGAATGTTTTCATGGATGATACAGCCTTTGACCTGATGCTTACAAGGTAAGGATGTTCTCCAGAGAGGGAGACTGAGCATTGGAATGAGAGGGAATATTTCATACTGGTACAAAGCAAAACATCCATTTTCTCTACTTCTGTTCTACATTATTCCAGGGTCACTTACTACTACTCACTTTCTCATCACAGGTACAAAATACTTCACACCTGCAAATTAAAGGAGGAGAGTTTTATTTTGGCTCATGATTACAGGCCATTGTCAGCCAGCTCCAAGGCAGAATGGTGTGGCAGAGAGCTAAAGAAGGAAAGCTGTTCATTTCATGGCAGCCAGGAAGCAGAGGAGGAAGGGAAGAACCAGAGGGGGAGCTATGTCTTTCAGGCCACACCCCCAGTGGCCTGCCTCTCCAGCCAGACCCCACCTCCTAAAAGCAAGTCAGCTATAACATCCCAATTATCCAATTACCTTCCAAACACATTAGGCTTTGGAGGCCATTTTATATTTAAACCATAATATTCTACCAGAAGACTCAAACACACCTTTTCAAGTAAAATGCATTTAGACCATCCCTAAACATCATCAAAGTCTTAACAGTTCCAGCATTGCTGAAAAGTCCAAGTCCAGACTCTGAGACTAAAAGCAAAGTCTTAGCTGTGAGCCCTTAAACAAATAAAAAATAAATAAAGTTAAACACTCTGATGTACAGTGGCACAGAGTAAACATTCCCAATCCAAAAGGGAGAAGTTGAGGGACAGAAACCAATGGGAGAAGTTGAGAGACAGAAACCAAGCAAGGCTGAAATCCAGCAAGGCAAACACTAAATCTTCTAGTTCCATATCCAGAACCCAGGGTAGGTTGTGGTCACAGATGTGAGTGCCAAAGGGCTTGGGTGGCCCCACTCCTCTGGTATTTCTCGTGGTTGTAGCTCTTATGGCTTTTCTGTTGGGCTGGCTTTGCTCACTATCTATGGCTTTACTAAGATGTTTCATGTTCTTGGCTTCTTCAACTTTCTGGGGTCTCCACTGCACTTTGAGCTTCACTTTCGTAGTTTCACACACTGTCTGACCTCTGAGGGTTTCCTCTGAAATCTGAATGAAAGCCTTCTTGACCCCACAACTCTTGCATTCTGCATGTCGGTAAAATCAGCTCCATGTGGATAATGCCAAGGTGTACAACAGAAGCCCTGCTCCCTTGAATCATGGATGAAGTGTCCTCTGAGTACCTGGATGGGTGAGTTTTTGGAAAGAAGTCCTTGAGAACAAATTCCCTATGTGGCTACTCTGAAGCACAGTATCTTGAAGGTCTCTTCTCAAAACAAAATCATTCACTTTTGCAATTTTGAGCTTGCAAAAGATGAGAGTTGCTGGTTCCTGTGATGCCCTCAAGTCAGCTTTTCTATTTTCCTGATGTAAAGTACTTGGTTTCTTTTTAGTGCCAATCTTTTCAGCAACCAAGGCCTCTTCTGCTCCAACTTTGCCAGCTCTTCCTTTCTAGGGAAACCCACAACTTTGAAAATAGACTTTTTGCTCCTGTTTTTCAATATAAACTGGGCTAAACGCTGCAACAATACCCACCCTTCAGCCTGAATATTGACCTGGCTTGAAATTTCCTCAAGCAGATTAGTCCACCACCCTTAATCTCAGTCTTTTGCAAAGTCCCAGAACAAGAGCAAAATGTAGACAAGTTTTCTGCCAGAGCATAACACATATGGCCTAGAACCCAACTGCCAATGTAGTCCTTATTCCACTGGGACCTCCGGAGTCTGGTCTTTATCATCTACCTTTTTTTATCAGTATTCTGGTCTTCTGAGCTCCAAAGAGAATCTTCTATCAAGCTTGCCTTACAATATTTTAGAGCTGCTTCTCCAGTTGGCACCTCCAAACTCCTCCTGAGAACCAATTTCAAAGGCTTCTGAACCACATGATCAGGTGACATCATAGCAATAACCCCACTTCTCTGGTGCCAAAATCTGTTTTTAGTTATTTTCTCATTGCTGAGACACAATGCCAGATACCCATAAAGTAAAGGAGGAGAAGTTTGTTTTGTTGTTGTTGTGGTGGTGGTGGTGGTTGTGGTTTTTTGAGACATTTACTTTAACTTCAGTTTTTGTCCCACAGTTGGTTGGCTCCAAAACAGGAAGGCATGGTGGAAAGGCATGGACAGAGGAAAGCTGCTTGGGACATGGCAGTGAAGCAGAAAGGAAAGGGAGAAGTCAGAATGGGAAATATCCCCTTCCAGATCATGCCCCCAGGGATCTGTCTCTTTTGATGAGACCCCACCTACTAACAGCACCCAAAATCCAATCACCTTCCAAACACATAAGCTTTGGGGGCCATTTTAGAAATCTATAAGAAAAACTACTAGAACCAGTAAGTGAATTAGTCAAAGTCTCAGAACTCAAAGTTTATAGATACATTTCAAATATATTTTTATTTACTAGCAACAAAAAATCAGGAAATAAAATTGTAAAATGATAACACTTAGAAGAGCATCAGAAAACACAAAATAGAAATGATTTTAATAGGACATGCAAGACTTCTACACTAAACACATGTGTAAATACCAAATAGTTTCTCTGGTGTGAAAAACTATAATAGCACATAAGATCCTAATGAGATAATTGACAATGTGAAATGGGAAGAAAAGGGCTAAAGGTGTAGGGAAAGTGGGAAGGGTAGGGGAAAGGTAATAAGGGAAAAGAAAAAATATGAAAAAATGAAAAAATGGAAATAAAGTGTTTGTAAATGGGGAAGGGAGGAGGGAGTGAAGGGAGGGTAGGGACAAGGGGAAAAAAATGAGAACCAAGACCTGTCATATAAAGGTATAAGATCCCAATAATGAATGTAACTGTACTGTATACCTAAAATGTACCAATAAACTCAATTAGAGAAAAAATAAATAAATAAAAAAGACTTCTACACTAAAAATCATAAGACATTCCTATGAGAATCTTTAAAAGATCCAAATAAATGAAGGGACATACCATGTTTGTGTTGGAAGACTCAGTAGTCTTCAAGAGTTAACAATTCTTTTAATGGAGTTAATATTTAATACAAAACCAATCAAAATTCGATCACAAAACTGACAAAGTAATGCTAAAATTCATATGGAAATGCAACAGATATAGAATATTAAAGCAATTTGGAAAAAAGTTTGAGGACACACACTTTGTAATTTTGAGTATAAACATATAACAATCAAGATTATGAGGAAATTTCCTAAGAATAAACAAATAGGTCAGTGAAGCAGAATAGAAATGTCAGAAATAGACTCAGGTATGTGTCTTCGCTGGAATTTTGACAGCTCCCAATTTATTTCAGTGGAAAAAGGAAACCTTCTCAATAAATAGAAACGGCAGGGACACAGTCAGGCAAAATTATAGTCTGTAATGCAAATAGAACAAACCATGAACTCGGAGGGACTGCAGAAGCCCAGAGCATTGGGCCAAGTTTGCATTTTAATCTGTACAAATGGAAAGACCAAATAAGGGTGATTCATCAATTAGGCTGTTATTGTTTCAAATGGCCAGCGTTTAAGTCCCATGTCAGCGGTGGTAAGCCACGCTGTTTCTATCAGTGAAAGTTCTAAAAGGTTCATCATCATTGTCATATGTGGTGGTACGCAGTGTACAGTGACACATGAGTAGTTTTTAAATCAGTGGCGAGGTCTTATTCAAACCATGCACTAGGAAGGTGACGGTTTCAAGAAAAGAAAATTGGAGTCAGGAAAGTCTTTTGCGACTGTTCTTCTCAGCTGTAGAATGAACAGCCTCCTCTGGGGCTTATGGCAACTTCCAAGACTCAAGAACAATGGTGATGAACCTATGGCATGTGTGTCCCAACAAGCTGTTTGTGTCACTGAAAGCTCTAAAAGTTTCGCCATCCCTGCTCTAGTGGGGCTAGGGTAGGGTTTGGGAATGTTCTTTTCCAGCAGACCCTCAAACAATGCTGCTGCTGTGGTTCATGAGTTAATCACTCTGAGGAACACTGAAGCAAGAGGCCTGGGCATTAGTGCAGGCAAATAGTAACGGGGGCCTTTGTGAGCCTCTTGGTAATGAAGCAAGAATAAAAGGACCAGGTCAGTAAATGACTCTACTCATCTTTGGTTCTCAGAAAGCCTTGGTGGGACCAGTCTGAAAGACCAGACTGTGATCTCTCAGGACCTTGAACCAAGTGTGACTCATGTTACTTCCCTGCCTGACACAGAAGGCATGTTTCATGATTATTGGCTAAACAGATAAATGTGGCATAACTTAGTGTCTATCAGAGGACTGGAAGCTGCTATAATTTGAATATTGATGTCCTTCCCAAAATGCATGTGCTGAACTTAATCACTAACATGACAATATTAAGAAATAGGAGTTTTAGGAGGTGACAGTATCATGACAACAAAGCTCTAATGAATGGGATTAAAACCTTCACAAAAGATGTTTCACCAGATGTTCAGCCTTTCTTGCCCTTCTGTCTGTTTTCTGCCATGTGAGGGCCCAGCATTCCAGGCACCATTTTGGAAGCAGAAAGCAGCCCTTCATAGACCCTGAACCTGGATCAGGGTTCAGATCCTGTGGGGATCCTGGATCCTAAACTTCCCAACCCTCCCACCTGTGAGAAAATAAATTTTTTGTTCTTTAAAGATTATTCCAGCTGTGGTATTTTATTATGGAAACACAGATGGACTAAGACAGAATAAAAGTGAACATTTTTGTTCTAGTGGGTGGGGAAACAATGGTGCCATGAAAAAGAACAGAAAGTAAAACAGAATCTATGGGACGTGGATCAGTGGTAAAGAACTTGCTTGTGTGAGACCCTGTGTTTTATCCCAGCACTGCAAAATCAAACATAGGAAAGCCTAGAACACAAAATAAGAAAATTGGGGCTCTTATTGTTAGCAACTGAAACTTGATCCACCTGTAGGGAGGAGAGATCCACTGATGAGATGTAGGGTGGCTCACATAAGGAATCTGGAGGGCTAGAATGTTCCTTGGGGCAGGGTCACAGTCATAACTGCTCTGCTGAGCTCCTCAGGAGGGTACATATGCTGCTAGTGCAACAGACAGGCTGTCCCCTCTCATCCTGTCCCTCCCACCCACCAGGACATCAGACACCTTCCTGTACTAGCCCTTGTGGCACCTGGCACTGATAGTTCTCCTGATAAGCCTAGCCTTTGCCACGTGTCCAAGAAGTCTGGAGAGACAAAGAACATGGAGTCTTCTGCCATCGTGAGGGCAGCTAGGTGTAGGCAGAGCATCTCCTAAAGGCAGAAAAAGGGCTAGAGCTGAAAAATGTCAAGGACATCAGCAGTCACAGAAAGATGAGGAGGACTCAGTTTGAAAATCAGAAATGGCCAAGCCATGGGAAGAAAGAAGTTGAAATTGTATTACCTCCTTACTTGGCATTTCCAGAGTTGCCTGAGCTTCCAAAAGGGATCTTGTAAGAACAAGAGTGATGACAGTCAATTTAGCTTAAGTGAATCTGTGTCTCTTGTAAACCATTTTAGTAGAATAAATGTGCTGAAATAGAATTAGGAAACTTGGAAGCAACTTCTGAATTATAATCAGTGTAATTAGCTTATTGATGAAACAATTTTTCCTCACATAATTGAGAAAATAAAAGGATCGACACTCTCACGGGGGACTTAGGGACAAGAAAATTCTACGATAGTGTATTTATTATAGCAGCACTTTGTTTCTGGCAACATGTCAGCAACATTAAAGGAATCTAACCAATGTGTTTGCCTGAAATCTTCCAAAGGGAGGTCTGAGATTCCAGAACACAGTCATCATTTTGAAACTCGGGTCAATCCAAAGATGGGATTAAGATAAGCAAATTAGTTTAATATCGACATTGGAATGCAAGTCTTCCAAACAGTGAAATAGTTCAGGGCTTACTGTTATCTTATCATCTCATTTTCCAGAATGAATTAATCTGCCTGAAAAAAGAGCTTGGCTGACCACCAGGGTTACTAGAAATAGATTTTAAACCACAAAACCCAGTGACATTCCAAAACCAGTCCATGACATGCTCCTCAGGGTAGCCTACTTTCTATAAATAAAGGGAATTCTTTTCACCTTTAGGTATAAAATCTGCAAAGTATTCCACCAATTTTGATGACGTTCATCAATAAAAATCTGAAGCCGGCAAGGCTGTAGACATCAGCAGGACAGCAACTACAAAACTTGACGAAAGGTTGGGCATATTTTTCAATGTTGTTCAGTTTTGTGTTTTTTTTTTTTTTCCTAAATCTTAGTTCATCAAAAATTCTTCAATTTTTAGCCTCCAGGCTAGAACTAATTTGTTAAACTTCTACCAGGGCTGGCTGGCCATAGAAAAACTGTGAAGGAGACCCTCATGTATTTGGCCTCCATCTCATGTTCATTCTCCTCCTGTACCTCTGCCTATATACCCAGTATTCCTGAGATACCCTTCATCACCTATTCACTCCCATAAATTTCAGTGAGGTTTTGGCATGATGCCAACCTGACCAGGCCATGTCTGAAATATAATTAAATTTTAGGCCAGTTTTTGTTTTAAATCAACTTGGAGAAAGGACCAAAACCTAAATGTGAGGACATGAAGAGATACTTGGG
Source organism: Fukomys damarensis (assembly GCF_012274545.1). Classification (NCBI taxonomy): domain Eukaryota; kingdom Metazoa; phylum Chordata; class Mammalia; order Rodentia; family Bathyergidae; genus Fukomys; species Fukomys damarensis. The sequence goes on along the minus strand of NW_022900939.1, from coordinate 25,765,166 downwards.
TAGCTGTTCAATGATCCACTCTTGGTTGGTTCTGAATTTGTCAAATTGCATGTGGCGAGCTTTAAATACACAAAAAGATCTTCATTTAGCACCTTTCAAGTGTCAAGAGACTGTGCTGGTTACCAGAGCTAACAAGAGATAATCCATGCCTTCAAGTAGTTCAAGATCTGTGCAGAGCACAGGGACCAAAGGAAATAATTACAACACACAATTTGTCATTCCTCCTTAGAGTCTCCATTGCATTAGGTACAAACGTCTGTTGCCACTTACCTCACAACACCATTTTCCCATATTCAAACCCCATGTTAGGCATACAGCAGGCTTTCAAAAATATCAGTAAAAGGATGAATGAATAAACGAACAAGAAAAATATTATTGAGCTAAAAATACAGAGTTTATCAGGAGCAATTAACTCTGGCAAGAGGTTAAACAAAGTCTGATAAGAAGCTGTGATTTAAACTGAGGTTTAAAGCATGCCTAGCACAGTGTCTTGCCTAAAATGAGCCCATAGTAAAAGTTAGATGAACTCAAATGAGTGGGAATTCAAATGAAGAAAGGGCATTTGAGGGTAAGGGTGTTGCGGGCAGAAGTAGTTGTAGCTTGTTGCATAGTGCCTGGCATAGGATAGGAACACATAGTAGGAAGTATTTTGTTGAATAAATTAATAAATGAAGTATTTGTTGAACAAAAACACAGACTGATGACAACAACAAACTGTACACAGTCCACAGTATTGTGAAAAAGTAGAAGTATTTATGGAATGGTATATTTGGAGAATTATGTAATTACGGGAGAAAAAAGGGACAGAGGGGTAGATAGAACAAAAGGATGGAGAGTTTTAAAAGAGTGTTATGTAAAGAACAGAGCTGTTTGGCAAAAGAGGAATTGGGCAGAGGGGAAATGTTTTAATGAAAGCATGGAGAAAAAAAATCACAGAATTGGAAGTCTGGAGATTGTGAGGGAAGAATATAAGGATCGTGTATCACCAGTGTCAGAGACTCTGACCAGGAATGAAGTACGGTAAATTTGCTTAGGAAAGATAATGATTCAAAGGATCATAGTCGAAAAGGAGCTGATTCATAGGGAAAATAATAAAAATAAGAGTAAGGAAAAAAAGGGACTGTTTTTAAGCTGGGGTCAGTCTGGACAAACTATATTGCACCTTGAGTTATGTGTGTTTTGCTGCATAACAAATGACCTCCAAACTTGGAGTCTTCAAATAACAATAAACCTTTCCTACCTCACACAGTTTTGGTGGGTCAGGAACTCAGGCTCAGCATAGCTTGGTAATTCTGACTCAAGGCTTCTTCCAAGGTGACAAGAAATGTGGTGGTTGGGACTGCAGTCTACTGAAGCCTAGACTAGGGCTGGAGAGAAGCTCAAAGACATACTGGTGGAATAGCTCAGCTCCACCCACACATACAACTTTCCATAAAGCAACTTGTTGTATATATGACCAGCTGATCATTAACAAAAGAGTAAAGTAGAAGGTGGGAGAGTGGTGAGCAGCAGGAAAACAATCTTTCTAAGATTTGGTGTCCTAACACTGGAATATAGTGGCAAGAGGAGGAGCAAAAAGCAGGAAGTGGGTCCCTGTGACCCTGGAAGGATCTGAGGTGAGAACTGAAGTTCACGGGGAGAGTGAAGAGAGAGATTTCAATGGAGAGGAGGAAGGTAGCAAGGAGCACTCTCTCCCAGAGCCCTGCCACTGGGCGAGGGAACAGTGGGGCAAACTAGTGGATACACAATGACTACCTGTGACCCCAGAGCCTCCAAGAGCAACACACCCATGTAATAGAGCAGGGGACACAGCGGACGGCAGCAGGTGATGAGCTATCTGGATTTAGACCTCACACAGGAGAGGGCAATCGGCTGGTAGCCATTTTAGAGGAGTCAACTGAGCTCGGAACTCAGAACAGCTGCAGGCGGACTCCATCTAGTGGCTTCAGGTGCCTCTGTGCAGGTGCTGAGTTCAAACCAGTGGGAGGCCAGGGAATGGAGTTCAAGCCAGCAGGAGATACATAGACTGTTGTAGGCTCAAAAGAATTCAGTTCCAGTCTCATAGCCAGAAACAGGCCTGAATATCAGAGGAATTAAAGGGGCAGGCTGTTTGGGATTCATGAAGCTGTAGCTGATTTGATGGGATTAATTGGACTCTGTTTGCCAAAGATGCCTACCAATGACAGCAGAAATACACCTTGAATTGGACATTTTCAGGTTTTTCATTTTCTTTGCTTTTTTAAAATTCCCTTTTTCTTTCTTTTCTCCTCCTTACTGGTTTTCATTTTGTTTTGTTTTTTCCTACTTGTTTGAACAGTTTCTAGTTTTTGTTGTTGTTGTTATGTTCCGTCCTTGTTTTTATTTTTTCCTTTATCACTCTTCTTCTTCACCAGTTTCCTAAAGTTTGTCCTCCAGCCTTGCTTCTGATCTCTTCCTCTTCTTCTATTTCTGTTTTTTACCCAAACCTCTTTTAAATCTTCTCTCCTAAGGGCAAAATTGCCATATTAAGGACTTCTTTACTGCATACTATTTTTGGATTTATTCTAGATTACATTATATAACCACAAATATAGTTTATTTGGTTAAAGGTAGCAAATTAATATGGCCACAGTTTGTCATTTTCTAGGCTGTATTTGATGCTACTGTACTTGTTGACTGTAATACTTTAGCCAAGGTGACATAATTGTGCTAATCAGTTGTTCCTCCTGGTTTACCAACACTGAAATTGCCTAAGGGTCTTAAAAAGTAATTCATAGACTGAAAGTCAAAGGATGGAAAATAATAGTCCATGCAACAAGAACTCAGAAAAAAGCAGGGGAAGCTATTCTATTGCAGACAAAGTGGATTTCAAGCCAAGACTGATTTAAAAAGTCAAAGAAGGTCACTACATCCTATAAATGGAACAATCCAAGGGGAAAAGATAACAATCATAAATATATATGCACCAAATAGCAATGCACCCAACTATATAAAACAAATATTAATAGACATGAAAAATCATATAAGTACTAATACAGCTAATACAACTAATACAGTTGTAATGGGAGACCTCAATTTCCCACCATCACAAATAGATAAACTACACTAAAAATCAACAATGAAACATTAGAACTGAGCCAAATTTTTGAAAAAATGGGCCTAGTAGATATCTACAGATTGTTCCACTCCACAACATCAGAATATACATTCTTTTCAGCTGCTCATTGGACATTCTCCAAAATAGACCATACATTAGTGCATAGAACATGCTTAAGTAAATGCAAATGAATTGAGATTATCCCATGCATACTATCAGACCACAGTGCAATGAAAATGGAAATCATTGGCAAAAGAAACCAGAAGAACTTTGTAAGCACATGGCAGTTAAATAACACCCTCCTGAACAACCAGTGGGTCAAAGGTGAAATTAAAGAAGAAATCAGACAGTTTCTACAATTAAATAATGATGACAATACTACACACCAGAACTCATGGGATGCAATGAAAGCAGTTCTATGAGGAAAATTTATAGCAGTGAATACCCATATCAGGAAGACAGAGTGGGCTCAAATAAACAACCTAATAGTGAACCTCAAGCTTCTAGAAAAAGAAAAGCAAGTCAAGCACAAAGCTTGTATGAGAGAGGAAATTATAAAAATCAGAGCAGAAATTAATTCAATGGAGACATAAAAAACAATACAAAGAATCAGTGAATTGAAAAGTTGGTTCTTTGAAAGATTAAATAAAATTGATAAACTTGGCCAACCTTATTTTTAAATAAAGGAAAGAAAAGACTCAAATCCGTGCAAGTAGGAATACAAAGGGTGAAATCACAACTGAACCTGCAGAGATCCAGAAGATTATCAGTAACTGCTTTGAGAACCTGTATTCTAATAAGATGGAAAATACAGAAGAATGGACAGATTCCTAGATACATATGAATTACCAAAATGAAATCAAGAAGATATAGAAATTCTAAATAAACCATTATCAGCCAATGAAATTGAATATGTAATTAAAAACCTAACAAAGAAAAGCACTAGTCCTGGTTGATTCACTGTTGAATTCCATAAGAAATTTAGAGAAGACCTAATGCCACAACTTCTCAAATTCTTTAATGAAATTGAAAGGGAAGCACTCTTTCCAAATTCATTTGTGGAAGCAAGTATTACCCTGATTCCAAAACCACAGAAGGATCCAACAAAAAAGGAGAATTACAAGTCAATCTTCCTAATGAACACAGATGCCAAAATCCTCAATAAGATAGTGGCAAACAGAATGCAGCAAATCACTGAGAAGGTTATATACCATGACCAAGGTAGATTCATCCCAGAATGCAGGGATAGCTCAACATATGCAAATCAATAAATGTAATACACTATATTAACAGAACCAAGGACAAAAACCATATGATCCTCTCAATAGATGCAGAAAAAGCACTTGACAAGGTCCAACACCCATTTATGATAAAAAAAAAAAGCCTACAGAAAATTGGTGTAGATGGTCTATCTCAATCAGGTAAAAGCTATCTATGACAAATCAATAGCCAACATCATACTAAGTGGACAAAAACCAAAAGCTTTTACTCTAAAGTCAGAAACAAGACAAGGATGTCCACTGTCATCACTCTTCTTCAATGTAGTTCCAGAAACACTTGCCAGAGCAATCAAACAAGAGAAAGAAATAAAAGGAAGAAGGATAGGAAAGGAAGAAGTTAAATTATCATTATTTGCAAATGATAGAAACTCCATATAGAAAACCCCAAAAACTCCACCAACAGATTTCTAGATTTGATAACAAAATTCAATGGTGTAGCTGGATACAAAGTCAACACTCTAAAATCAATAACCTTTCTGTATTCAAATAACAAAACAGGAAAGTAATTTTACCTAGCACTCTGGGAAACAGAGGCAAGGGAATCACAAGCTCAAACCCAACCTGGGCAACTTAGCCACTTAGTGAGACTATGTCTCAAAATAAAACCTAAAATATTGCTGGGGATGTAATTCAGTGAAAAAGCCCTTGGTTCAGTCCCCACTATCACAAAACCAAAAAAAAGTAAAGTAATTTCATGGTGGCACATGCCTGTAATCCAGCACTTGGGAGGCTGAAGCAGGAGGATTGCTGTGAGTTTGAGACCAGCCTGGGCTACATAGTGAGTTCCAGGTCAGTCTCAACTACATAGTGAGACTCTGTCTCAAAAAAAAAAAAAAAAGAATAAAGTAATGTCATAAAAGAGAAGTATCTTTTCAAGAAATGGTGATGGCTCAGAAGACTCAGGCAGGAGGATCACTGGGAGTTTGAGGCCAGCCCAGACCATTGGACCATTGGACTACATAGTAAGGTCCTGTCTCAAAAGAAAAAAAAGCTGAAATAATTTAATAGCTATAATACAAAAAAAAAAAAATTCAGTCACACAAGTTTCAATATTGCTTTGTTTCTCTTATGTGAGAAACCCAAAGTATGAGTAAGGAGCAAAATAAAAGATAGATTCTGGGAATAGCAAGAACTTGTTCAAATGGGAAGGGAAATGGTGGGGGGTGGGGGCCATAGGGAAGGAAGGGAAAAGGGATTTAAGAAGAAAAGAGAGTGAGAATTGAGGGAAAAAAATGGAAACAGAGCTTTTGTAAATCAGGAGGAGGAAAAGGATTGAAGGGAGGGAAAGGGAATGGAAGAAAGAATTAAGATATACTATGTACAGGATAAAATTTCCATGATGAATGTGATCCTTATGTATGGCAAACATGTACTAATTAAAAAAAGGATACATTCCCAATGACCCAAAGTCTTCCCAGTAGGTCACAGCTTTTAAAAGTTTCACCACCTCCCAAGAGCATCAACTTGGGGTCAAAGCCTTTAACACATGGGCCTTTGGGGGAACATTCAAGATCCAGGCTATAGTAATGATTAATGCATTCAAACAGATAAGCAAAGGCCTATCTTCTCAGAAATTCTGTTTTCAGCCAGGTGTGGTGGTGCACACCTGTAATCCCAGCACTCGGGAGGCTGAGGCAAGAGTATTACAGTGAGTTCAAGGCCAGCCTGGGCTACACAGTGAGTTGAAGTCCAGCCTGAACTACATAGTGAAGCCTTGTCTCAAAACCACATATCCCTTCAAAAAAAGAGATTCTATTTCCACTGAGTAATTTCCATGGAAGTGATTAAGCTTTACAAATGCATACTCCATGACCTGCACTGAGTTAGCCTAATGTAGCCACCAATCATTTTTTAGTATAAGACCATGATGTTGATGAAATAAAAATATGAGCATTTCAAGCAATATGGGGGCTAACAGCTTACCCACCTCTTATATAAAAGCTTGACTCTTGGCTCCCTTAAACATCTTCAAGGCCGACCATTAAAATTTTTGAAATTGTGTGGTGTTCACTAAAAGTAGGAATAACCAGGTGAATTAAGGTCACAAACTTGGGTGAAATGTTTAAAGTCGAAATCTTCTTGATGTTATGACCTGTCCCTCTTTTGGTTTAGATTCTTCCAAATGCCCTATTCTTAACTGACGATTACCTTTTAAATTTTTGCACATTCAGGTTAAAGTTGGGCCTCGACTGTGATCATCCCCATTTCCTTTTGCGTTCTCAGTCAAATTAACATTTAAGTGAATCAAGTAACTAACAATTACATGCAACAAGTAGTGCAGACATAAGTGTGCATTTGCTTGAGTCAGTTTGCTGTGACCCTACCATTTGGAATTAGAATCACACTATTTCATAGGAAAATAAAAATATTGCTGCACTTTTAAGTTTTTGAAACAGAGTTCAAATATTGCATTGATTTTATTGTTTTAAGCCCAGTTTTTAAAAAAACTAAAACCTTCTTTCAAAAGAAGCATCTAAACACGTTCCTAATTTTGTACATGGGCTTAGGTTTTGTAACCAAGAAAAACAAGCTGCTATCAAAAATATTCAATTTGGGAACATAAAACACTCATTGAATATGGACATAGTTATATGCTGCAAAGATGTGAAATATTTCAGGCTCACTTTTCAAAATTAAAGTCCAGAGGGATCCCGCGGGGGAGGTCATTGTTGTTAAGAGTTACTTGTGGGTATCTATCTGCTGTTTCGCCATAACCATGCCTCAAACGGGAACACCATGAGTCTAACGTTACATTCTGGTGACAGCATCAAGCCACAAGTCAGTGAAAGAAAGAAGTGTTAGCAAACCCATTATCAAATCTGTAAGACACAAATCATAAATTCTACTTTTTTGTATGGGTGTCTGCCTCACACACCTACTTGTTATTTTTACCTCAGGGTGTTTCATGAATCAAGATGGAGAAAAAGAAATACAGGGACTGAGGGTGTTTCATGTTTAAATGCAACACCATACCCCTGAGTTACCCAGGTGGTGGGTAGGAAAGAGCTTCTGGCTGCAGTGTAAAAATGAGGTTGATACTGGCTATTTCACATCACTTTTAAGAAGGAGTAGTAGTAAATCATACATATATTATTAGCACAATTTGTCCTGGTTGAAATGGGTTCTGGGAAACTCTCTGACATACAGGATTGGCACAGCCCACCTTGATGTTATTCGATATTTTTAGACTCAATACCAATTTGATTTAAAAACTGAAGCAGAAACATTTCCTCTTTTGGTGCATAGCTTACCGAATCCAGTTTTAAACTATTAAAATATACCTGACTACTCTCTACTCCAATTTAAAGTAAGGGTTTTTTTTCCCCCCTCCTACTGCCAATGCATGAAAATACGTGAGCACTCATTCTCCAGGCTTGATCCTCCCTCGGGTGTTTTGAGTTCTTGTTCTCTACACAGGAGCCATACAAGAAGTGTGGTCTACAAAACTGACGTGACTGTTACCAAGCAGTTGTTCAGAAAGGATGAGTCCACTTGCCACATGATGACTTTATGAGTGTTGGTTGGGATTTCAAAGCTTCTCAGCATTTGTGCTGGTTTTTGAAAAGAGATTCATTCTTGGGCCCTCTGAATCTGTCAACAAAATCAGTTTCCCAGGTGATTTCCAAGCCTGGTCCTGAGGTGAAGTGGCTCAGTGAGTGAAACTCATAAAGTTTAGAGTAGAGCACTCTGAGTTTCCAGGATCATTTTTGAAATATGAAGTTGCTATTGACTTAAGTTCATCTTGTTTACACAGGATGTAGGTGGATTCATGTAGGACTCTATTAAAGCCACAATTTGCCAGCCTGGCTGACTTCCTGGGCAAATCCTCTTGGAAACTTTCCAGAGGAAATGGGCAGGAGCTGACACAGGTAGGGTTATCAAGAAGAGACCCAGGTGGCTCCAGGTGAAAGGAGAGAGATGCCAGACAAGGTAATCAAGCCTTGGAATTTGGGAGGCACTGGGGTCTACCAAAAGGTGGGGAAAGTGTTTTTTTATTTTATTACTTATAAAAATATCGAGGATAGTGCCCCCCACAAATGTTCCAATAGCTAATTCTGGAAACATTTATTGAATACTGACTGAGCCAGAACTGAGCAAGTGCTGGGAACCCAAAGATACATCTCTTTGGGTAGAACTTAGGCAGATACAAAATTACTTGGGAAACATTGATGGATACACAAATGAGCAATGAGGTATATATCTCATCAAAGAAACTTCTGGCTGGAAGTCATAGGAAACCTGATTGAAATAGGTTTATATGATCAAAGAGCTCTCCTGGCTTACTGACCTGAAAGGTCTAGAAGCAGTTCTGTCACCAGATCTGATGTACAAATGAAGCCACATTATCAAGTTGTCAATCTCTTTCCAGTTCTCAGACTGTTGGCTTCATTCTGAGATTGTTTCCTCTCAACACCCAAAGCTGGCTGCCACAGATGCCAGGGCTGTAGTTCTTTGTGCACATCCACTGGGAAGGGAAGAGTGATTTTTGTCACACCATTCCCATAAATATCATGAGAACCATACTAGTTGAGCCAGCATGGGTCATGTGATCCTCCATGAAGCAATCACTGGGGACAGGAAATGGAATGTTATTGAATTAACCTCCAGGTTACATGCCAACCAGAAGGAGAAGAAAGCAGTTTAATTCATCAACGAATATATGTTTGGAGGCTGAGCATAAAAGACGAGGGGATATATTGACCCTGCCTGAGGAGGGAGTAGAGTGGGAAAAGGAGATTGGGAAGACTTCACAGAACAGGAGAGATATCTGGGACCAGAATAAGAGGAAGCTTTACTGTCAGGCTAAGAAATTTGGATATTCACATTTTTGATAAAGAAAGAAGTTGGTATAAAAAAAATCAAATTCATAACATAAACCAGATAGGCTGCTTTATGATGTAGATAACCCATTAACTTTCAACAAGCTAAAATATGCCTCTCATCTCAATATAGAAAGAGTACATATTAAATTGCATTTAATTCAATTAATGAGGGATCCAGTAAGAAAGCAAAGCTGGTTTTAAGAGTGTTTGAGAAACAAGGGCTTAAATATTATCAGTGAAGTCACTTTAAAAAAAAAGAGAAAGAATATTATTACTGAGTTAGAAAAGCAATTAATGTGCTTTGGTAATGAAATCATAGCATTCAGAGTTGTCTTTTTTACTTGAGATAATTTATATTTCCCTGGTGCACAAATCTACAAGCTGATAGTTATCTACATGGAGTCTGAGTCTTTAATTAATAATAAGAGGCAGAATAAAACAGTAGCACAATTTTGCCATAGTCTGTATGTGGTTTGTCCCCCAAAGGCTCCTGTAGTGTGGGCCTGGTCCTCACCTGGAGATACTGAGATGGAGTATTTAAAAGTTGGGGCCTGAGGCCAGATAAGTAGATCACTGGGGTTGGTACCTTCAGAAGGGATTCATGCTGGTCTCCTAGATTGAATTAGTTATTTATCAAGAGAGTATATTATTATAAAGTTAGGACCTCTGCACACATTTCTTCAGGTGGCCATTCTCACTCTGTTTCTATTCCAAACCTGAGCTCTTTTTTTTTTTTTTTTTTGTACCAGAGCTCAAACTCAGCCTCTTACACTTGCAAGGCAGGTACGGTGCCACTGAAAAATCCCTGGCCCTGAAACCTCTTTTCTCTATAAAGTATCAAGCTTCTGGTCATTTGTTTAGCAACAGAAAGGGATTAATAAGAATGTCCTACACCCAGAGAATGAAATAATTCTGAGATGGACCTGTTAAACAATGTTTTAGTGTGACATTATTAAAGGTAGACTTGATTTTATTTTCTAAGTTTTTATGATTTTTCTGAACATTGCATCATTCTACTTAAGGAGGCTCTTTTTTTTAAGTGGACATGAAAATTAAAGTATTTGCCTTGTTGCAAATACCAGTAATTGTAATCAGTTTTAAAGTAATTATTAAGGAAGGCTTGAGGAGAAAGAAACATTTTGAATAGTTCCTGGAGGCAAGTAGCTGAATTCAACTGCTCTCCAATAGAATGAGAGACCCCTGCTGCCATCAGATGAGAGAAAAATCAATCCAGAGAGAGGCTCCAGCACCTAGAGGCGGATTTTCCAGGGGAATCTTCAGAACCAAACATGGTGAGAAGTAGGGCCTGTTTCAGCAGTCAGGTGAGCAGACACCGATAATGAACCCATCCTAGCCTGTGAAAATTCCACTCCCTGACCCCTCTTTCGCCCCTGAAGTGTTTTGGTTAAAAAGGAAAGACATTCTATACACTCAATAATCAAGTAGAACGAAGCTAAGCCCCACATTTTTGGATAGCAGATTTATTAATGGGCTGGTTGAAAGAATTAAACCATTTGGTGTTTGGGAAAACTGGAAATGTTTAAAGTAAATACTTGGCATCCTTTCTCTCTGACTGCTGTGATATATTCAGTTATTTTTAAGGGTCCATGTTGAAGATTAATTTAATAGAAACTGTTTAGCTACTTTTCACTAAAAATATCCTACAGAATATTAACCTACCAAGCATCACAGCTTAGCCTAACCTACCTTATACGCTCAATTCAGATCACTTCTATTAGCCACAGTTGGGTAAAATCATCTAATACAAAATCTGTTTTATAATAAAGTGTTTGAAGATCTCATGCACATACAAGAGGACATTTTATTTATTTATTTTTCCTCATTGAGTTTATTGGTACATTCTAGGTATACATTCTAGTATTCATTACTGGGATCTCGGACCTCTACATGACAGGTCTTGGTTCTCATTTTTTCCCCTTCTCCCTGCCCTCCTTTCACCCCCTCAGAGGACATTTTATATACACAACAGGACGAAATCCACAAAACACAATTTAGAAAGAAAGAGAAAGGAAAGAGAAGGAAAGGGAAGGGAAAGGAAAGGAAGAAAAGCTGGCAGTATGGTGCACTTTAGATTACTGGTTGCTTCTGCTCTTTCTGTGTTTCTGTGGCTTGCTGCTACCATCCAGCAGGTATTGTGAGAGGATGGGACTGAGTATGGCTAGCCCAGGAAAAGATGAAAATTCAAAGTAGGATTTCTACCCAATGCTTATTCCTCTCACACCATTGCAAAGCTGTGGAACTATGATACGTAGGAGATCATTTGTGTGCTTAGCTAAAACAAAACAAAACTTTACAAAACTCTGTCAAAACTAAATGTGGTCAGGTGCCATCACTCCAGGGGCAGCAGTCCACTGGCCAATGGGATGTAAAAGTCTGGCCTCCTCAAGAGCTGTAGTTTCCTGATTGGAGGAGACGCACACAACCTGTTCATCTCCCTGACAAAGGAGTGTGATGCCTGCAAGCGCAGCTACTATACTGAGTCTGACAAGAGAGTTACAGAAAAAAAGAAGGCAAAGCAAAACACAGATCCTTGAGGCACGTGGAAATGACGCACAGCCCATCTGCCAATCACCAGACTTACTGCTATGTGAGAAAAAAGGATCTTTCATTGCTGGTGACAGAGTCATCAGTTACGTGCACCTGAAACCAAGTATAACAGATACAAAGTTCTGTCTGACTCTAAATCCTGGTTACTTTTATGAATAACTAGAAGAGAGGAGCTGGAAGGCTCCAAATAAAAATGATAAGGAGATGGAAATGTTAATTATCTTAATTCAATCAGCACATACTGTATAAATACAACAAAATGTCACACTATAACCCATAAAGAGATACTACTATTACATGTTAATCAAAAACATTTTTAAATTGTTTAAGGAAATACAGAAACGTTAACTGTTCTGCTTTTCTCATTACACATTATATGGAATTATCACTGTGTACCACATAAAAATGAACAATTAAAATAATAAGTAATAAAAAAATAATGTTCCCTTCAAAAGCAAGACCTCAGAGTTTGTTAAAAATGCAGGCTCTAAGGCCCTCCCGCATCGACTGACCTGGAAGTTGCACTTTAGTAAGAGCCTTGGGAAGTTTCTCTGTGTGTACTTCAGGGCTTTGGGTTCTTCTACCTAGGCTGGAAGACGTGATACTTTCGAGATCTATTGGAACAGATGTTAAACATTGAAAGGTGGTACAAAATTGTGTATACAATTATTAAGTACAGTTCT
>NW_022900939.1:25727938-25752613 GCF_012274545.1 Fukomys damarensis | reverse complement strand
GTATACAATTATTAAGTACAGTTCTCACCCCCCACCCACCCCCCCACCCACATACACACACACACACACACACACCCGATTTAGTTCATTTCTAGTTTCTGTTTTAAAGTTGTATTTCATGGTTAGTTGCTCAAAGCTCCCACATCAAGTTTATTCGATCAGGACCAAAAGTATTAAGAGTTGAAAGCTGGGGAGCTGCTGGGGCTGCTGCTGGGTACACAGGTGAGAGGCACTCTGTGCCTGATGAAGGTCCCCCTGGGAAAACTGCCATCTCCCCAGCCCACCACAGTGGGTGAAATCAATTTCACTGCTGGAGATGCTGGGGCTTCCAGGACTTACCCTGTGCAGTTCTGAGCCTTGCACAAAAGAATGGCTCCAGGGTGCTCAAAGGACAACCATGCAAAATAGTTGAAGATGTCAACTTCCAAAACTGGAAAACAAGGGTGTGCTGAAGTACACCTCGTTGGAACTGATATTTTCACAAGAAAAAAAATATGAAGATAGTGGCCCTTTTACTCACAACATGGATGTTCTGAATATTAAAAGAAATGATGATCAATAGATATACATTCCGGATGGTTACTTTTCCTGGCTGAGAGAAACCAGTGAAGTCCGTGAGGATCTTAAAGTGCCAAAAGGTGAAGTAGGCAAAGAAGGAATAGCAGGAAAATACAATGCAGGTGAAGAGGTACTGGTGTCTGGTGTGTGTGCCATGAGTGAAGAGTATGCTGGAGCCATAAAGCTTTGCAAATGAATGAGAACATGAGTCATGAGCAAACGGTTAGGTCTGGATCAACTGCAGATCTGAAGTTTGGTTCTAATTGTCACCAGAGCTATGGCCTCCATATTCAGCCTCATTCATTCTCTCTCCCTTGCTCCCTCTCCCTCTCCCCCCACCTCATTGTGTTGGTTTGTTTCTGCAGGCAGTTGGTAACTTTAAAAAAAAATCAAGCTGTAAAATTCTTTTTTTTTTCTAATTTTATAGATGTCTTTCCTATAACATTGCTGTGATCTTCAGTATGTAAGTTTAAGAAACAGACAAGATAGCCTCGGCACATGTAATTTGTCTGAGCAAATCATGCCTGAATTTTAATTAAATGATTAATAAACCAGGGTTTTAAATCAGACAACGTAGCATCTAGAGGTACTGAAGCACTACATTTAAGTTGACTTGCTCTGCACTAATTTTAGATTTAATATCATAAGGCATACAGATTATGGATTGGAATTATTAGTTTCAGCCTGTGTGTGTGGAAAACACAAATCTTAAAACAAAAATCATGTTATCAGAGTGTCATTTATTGGTGGCCATGTGCTTCAGTAATACTATTCTTGGCTAAATGTTGTCCAACTTAGTAAGACTTTACATGGTGATCTTAGTATCTTCTTGTAGCTGATAGAGTCTTATAGTTGAGCTGTTTGTTGAACATAAGCAAGTCAGATTATAAAGAAGACGCAAAGGATAATAATGGCAAAGGAAGTTACTAAAACTATGTTTTTTATTTGAGAACTTTATAATCAGCACAAAAAGTAGAAATGACTTTTTAGTTATAGTTGGCTTTTAGCTTTTGTCTTCCATCCTCACTGACCAACCCTGAAAGGATTACCTGCTTAACAGGATACTATGCAGTTCTTTTTTCCAATCATGTCGAATTCCTGTTGGTATTTATCAGTAATTGCTCCTTCCCATCCATTTTAAGAAGGGTTTTTTACATTAAATATTTGTTAGACTAAAACCAGGAATTCTTAAGCTGATCTGGAATTCTTGACTTTAATTTGTTAAATATTTGCACATTTATTTATTTATTTATTTATTTTTGGTAACAGAATCAAACTTAGGTCCTTCTGCATGCAAGGCAGGCAGCGGAACCACTGAGCTAAATCCCCAGCCCCATTTTTATCTAAAGTGAAATAAAAGTGAAACATGAAAGAAATATTACCCTATTTGAAAATTAAGTATATGTAAATTTTCTGATTGTCTTATGACTTAATTCATTTACTGATATGAAATATAACTAGGAAAAATTTCTATAAACTGAATTATTTTAAAATATTTTAATTCAACACACATTCATGATAAAAATCCTACAGAAAATTGGAATAGATGTTCTTTATCACAACCTGATAGACGCTATCTATGAAAAACCAACAGCCAATATCATTCTAAATAGCAAAAAACTAAAAACCTTCACACTAAAATCAGAAACAAGACAAGAATTCCACTGTCACCACTCCTGTTCATTGTAGTTCTAGAAACATTAGCTACAGCAATTAGACAAGAGAAAGAAAAGGAATAAAGATAGGAAAGGAAGAAGTTAAACTGTTGCTATTTGCTGATGATATGATACTCTACATGCAAGATCCAAAAAACTCTGCCAAAAGACTGCTAGACTTGATTGACAGATTCAGTAGAGTAGTGGAACACAAAGTCAACACTCAAAAATCAATAGCCTTCTTGTACACAAATAACAGACTCTCTGAGCGAGACATTAGGGAAACAATTCCTTCACAATAACATCCAAACAAATGAAATATCTAGGAATCAGTCTAAAGAAGGAGACAAAAGACCTCTACACTTAAAATTACAGAACTCTGAAAAAAGAGACGGAAGAGGATATAAGAACATGGAAAGACATCTCTTGCTCCTGGGTAGGAAGAATCAACATAGTGAAAATGGCCATATTTCTAAAACTTCTATGCAGATTCAGTGCAATCTCTATTGAAATCCCAACAGTTTATTTCACAGAACTTGAGAAAACAATCCAAAAATTAATTTGGAACCAGAAGAGACCTAGAATGGCAAAAAACATTATAGGCAATAGAGACATGGCAGGGGGTATCACAATGCCCAACTTGAAACTACACTATAAAGCCAGTGTGATAAAACAGCATGGTACGGGGAAAGAAACAGACCCAAAGATCAACAGAATAGATTAGAAGATGCAGAAATAACACCAGACATGCTCAGATTCTTCATCTTTGACAAAGGAGCCAACCATCTTCACTGGAGGAAAGATAGCCTCTTTCATAAATGGTGTTGGAAAAACTGGATTTCAACTTGCCAAAGATTAAAATTAGATCCCTATCTTTTACCACACACTAAACTAAAATCCATGTGGATTAAAGATCTAAATATCAAACAGAAACACTAAACTTACTGGAAAGTAAATTAGGTAGAACTCTCGAAGACATTGGCATAGGAGACTTTATGAACAAATCCTCAGCAGCACAAGAACTTGAACAAAGAATAAACAACAGGGATCTCATTGTATTAAAAAGTTTTTGCAGTGTAAGAGAAATCACCAACAGAACTAAGAGACAACCTACAATGGGGAAAACATTTTTACCAGCCACTCCTCAGACAAAGGACTATTATTTAGAATATATAAAGAACTAAAAAAAAATCAGGCTCTCCAAATACAAAGACCTGATTCAAAAATGGGCATCTGAAATGAACAGACATTTCTCAGACAAAGAAGTAAAGCAGCAAATCAATATGTGAAACAATGTTCAACATCACTGGTCATTCAAGAGATGCAGATGAAAACAACACTGAGATTCTGCCTCACCACAGAAAGTATGGCTGCTCTCAAGAAATCAACCAATTGTAAATGCTGGTGGGGCTTTGGGGAGAAGGAAACCCTTCTCTGTTGTTGGTGGGAGTGCAGAATGGTGCAACCACTGTGGAAATCAATGTGGAGGTACCTCAAAGAACTAGGCCTAGAGGTACCATTTGACTCAGCTATCCCTCTGCTGGGTATCTTTCCAAAAGAATTAAAAGAATCATACCACAATGATATATGTGCACACATGTTTATAGCTGCACAGTTTGTAATAGCTAAAACTTGGAAACAACCCAAATGCCCATCAACTGGAGACTGGATAAAGAAGATATTGCTCTTCTATAAAATGGAGTACTACTCAGCCATAAAGAATGAGAAACTAGAAACATTTATAGCTCAAAGGATGCACATTGAGGCTATATTCTTATGTGAAACAAATAGAACACATTTGAGTAAATACTGAATAGTTTTCGAGCTCTAGTTTTTAGCATGCCCTTTGTCTTCCTAACATCAAACTTTGCATAAATATATTTTCAATTGTGATAGGAGGGTACACAAATTATAATAACGCATCTCCATTTCCATAGAATGAATGGAAAAAGCTATTTATGCATAAATATTTCTTTTTAAATACTATATGCAGTGTAAATATTCTGACACATATGTATAGATTTTAAAGATATGAGATTGTTTGTTTTCACATAGACCAATAGATGTATCTCTAGAACAAAATATTTCATTTGGTAAAGCTGTATAAATTGTTTTGCAAAGAATCGGGGAACATTTTTTTTAAACATAGAAGTGACGTTCTTTTTTGACATCAGAGGAATGTTAGAAGTTTAATCCTAGTACTGTCCCACTTTTTTGTAGCAAATGTTAAATATCACAAGTTATCATATAAAAATGTAGACTGTCATGGTGATAGATTATACAGCAGTACACTGTTTTTGTCTGTTTACATTTCACCAATATTTAGACAGATGAAGAGGTTGAATATTTGTTTCTTTCTAGAACATGTTTTATTTCTGTTGTGAAGACTGTTATGCTTTATTTGCGACAAAGTTTTACATCCTCTGACAAGTCAAACCATTGCTACTTTGACTTAATATTTTCATCATAAGTCTAACTATGATGCTTCTTTCATGCTCCCCTCCAAGGTCTGGGGGTCACTTGACCAAATCGTTAACCAAGCTCTTGCCTCTGTTTCCCTTAATAGTACAAATTTCTGTGCTTTATATTTTGCATACATTACCAAAATATCTGCAGCCAGAGATCATGGTATCTTTAACAGGAGATGCTGAAATGAAATGTTTAGGCTGTGAAGTTTGGGGACACGATTTTTTCATTACAGCACAATGTGTGTGTATGTGCACATGTTTATTGTTTGCTTTGCATGTTTGTTCTTTTTCCAAAGTCCTTCCAACTAATAAAAAATATTGTAGTCTTGGAAAACACACACACACAAAAAAAGCCTTGAAACACGAATAGATTAAGAAAAAGGAACAAAATTGCCTCATTTTAAAACCTTAAAAAGTCGTCATTATTTTTAAATATACCTGAAGTTATATACTAATTTTTCCAGTGACTTTCTATCAGAATATTACAGAGTTATGGAGGATGAAAGCACAGCTGCAGAACAAAAGAAACATCAAGAGAATGAGTTGATCTTCCAGCTGAATTTTCCCTCTTGAAGTCTCTTTTAGGAGGGTTTATTTTAAAGTTTTAATTTCTTTTTTGAGTAGGTAAATCCAGAAGGCACAAAATCATACACAGTACAAAGTTTCCCCAGCCATCAAATTTCCCTCCCTTAAGGCAACCGTGGTTAGCAGTTTCTTGGGAACCCTACCACATGGGAACTCTGCATGTTGGAAGATGCTAAAAAATGTGACTGCAGAACAACAGTGGAGTGTAGATTGCTGTAAATTGTTCTGGAGGGCACACATTAAAATTAATCTTCTTCATCCCCCAATTGCTTTCTGTTAAGATCTTTTGCTGGCACTTAATTTCTCTGTATTATAAATAAAATGTCTGTCAGAGGCAGATCAAGAGCTCTACCACCCACTCACCCTAGAGGATTTAGAAGATAGCATTTATAAAGCATTCTGAGAGTCTCAGAGGAACGTTCTGAGTAAACATTAATGGCTGCTGAAGCTGTAGCCCTCTGCTCTATAATTTGCATCTTATAAACACCCTCTCCCCACAGCCTACCACCTACTTTCCCCTCACCTCCCAGCACCATCTGAGGGTGAGAGGTTAATAAGATAGGGTGATTGATGTAGGACAAGACTAAGTAGAATGCTTTGAGGATTTTTGTTTTGTTTGTCTAAAGCTTCCTAACTC
The DNA here is from genome assembly GCF_012274545.1 of Fukomys damarensis. Lineage (NCBI taxonomy): Eukaryota > Metazoa > Chordata > Mammalia > Rodentia > Bathyergidae > Fukomys > Fukomys damarensis. The sequence continues at coordinate 25,746,710 of NW_022900939.1, read as the reverse complement.
ATCTGTTCTGTTGGGAACCTGGAGTTTTTTCAGAGAGGCATCTGATTGCATACCTTTGTAGCTGTGTCACTTCATTTAATAATTCAGATGTTTTAAGCATCTCTTTTCCCTTTACTTTCTTTAAAAAGTAAGAATTTTATAGGCTTTCTTCTTTTCACTTTTCAATAGGTTCTGGACACTACTGTTTTGAATAGCTGCACTGAGGTAGCATAATTATTTGAAAATAAGAAGTGCTACTATATTTAAAGATACCCACAAGGAGCCTTGTGTCTGATAAATTCAGTAAATCAATATATGCATTTGAGGAGCCTGCTACTAGCAAAAAACAAAAGGGATACGACAGAGACACCAAAGATGTTGCCCACTATAAACTCTCCTGTGGTAAATGTGAAATCCAAGAATCCAGAGAGTTTGTTCTTGGGGATCTGAGAAATGTAAGTGGTTACTATATTTCCAGTAGTATTGAAAGATTTCTTAACTTTGTCTTAGGCCACTTGGAGTATTCCCATGGACTTACAGACAAATGGGTAAATTTCTTTGAAAGTTAAAAGCTCCAAAGATCCTATGAAAAGAGTCTGGGGAAAAAATATAAAACCATCCATGGCAAGGGACATAAAAATCACAAGCAATTAAAATAGAAATCATTAAACTTTATTTCCTTTTTAAATATAAGACCTTCAATGATAGCACTGTTGGGCAGAATGCTGAATGATGGTTCAGGCTATCAGATTGGCCAGTCTACAAAGCCATAACTACCATGGACGTTCCAAATTAAAGGGCATTGTTCATAAAGATCACATTGAAAATTTATGTTTCCTTCTCCTTGAAGAAGAGTACAAGAGTTAAGGTCCTAGACCCAAGACATTTCTAGCAATTAATGCTTGGTTGACATTAATAGTTCTGACAAAGCTTTGGCCATTCATCCTCTTCAGCTGGTCATTAACCTCTAGAATCTGGTCATTAACTTCTAGAAACTGCTAAAATAGGATGCAAAAAAAGCATTTTACCAGTATTGGTTTAATCCTTTCTTGTTGCTTCATATACATATTTCAAAACAAATGTAAGAAAATATCATTCTTAAAATGTACATGTATATACAAAGTATTTTAAAGTTTGTTTTTATTTCCAAAATATTCTTCTAATACAAAAGAAAAGTTTGATGTAAATATGCTATGTACGTGTAGAAAATTATACTACTAAGATCTGACATACTAAGATCTGACATGCTAAGATGTTTTCATTGGCTCAAGGAAAAGGAGGTATAAAATTCACTATAAAAAATGAAAGCCTCGTTTTTTAATAGCTCATTAATGCTAAGAATTTATTAAAAAGTTATAATGAGAATGAAAACTAGATTGCAGGTGAATGTCTTATACTTTTAAAAGAATTGACCATAAGTGTAGTTGAGACATCACAAACAGCCTGGTTTATTATTGTAACTACAAATCATATTTTCACAGTAATTTGTTCTGATTTAGGAATTTTCAGAAGGAATGGTATGAAGTCTCAGTGGATTGTTATGTTACTGACTCTATTCAACATTTAATAGGCTTCACTCTGATTTTACGTCCTGAGTCCATAAAGCTTATTCAATGACATTTCAAAATTTCCTTCGATGGAGGAAGCTTTGGTTAAGTGAAAAGGCCTGTTGGGGTTTTCCCTTGTAGTTTCCTAATTAGGGCTTCCTTATTACATCACAAACATTAATCACCACATTATCCAGTAACAGATCAGACTTACCCTATCTTTCAGATCCTCATTAATCTACTAGTAAAGTTATGAGTGCCATTAATATGGTAACATTTAGAATGTCTCCCTGAAGCAAAGAACACTCACTCCCTGGTCTAAATAACCCCCAAACCATGCATCTTGTCCAGGCCAAAGATATTTCTGAAATGTCAGCTTTGACAGAGAAGCCTTCCCTACACCACCCTCCCCATAGGATTCCTACAGAATATTTGCTTATTTACTGCTTTGTGTACTATTTTAGCAGGAGAAAAATTCACGAAGCAAGATTGAGTTTACATCTTGCAGAATGAAGCCATCTGTTCTTACTCGGAGCTTGGCTGTTTTCCATTTAGGATGTGGGGCCACCCCTGGTTAAAAAAGAATGCGAGATCTTCCCAGTGTGATCACCCCATCAAGTCGAGAAAGTGAGGCAAGTTCCTTGCTATCCGGAGCCACTAGCCTTTCCCGAATGCCTGCCCTGAACCCAGATGCTCCTGGGATCGCCTGCCACCTTTGTCCCCCTAGATCAGCTAATGAGGTGCACAGTCTTGTGTGGGTCTGAAGAACCAATGGCACAGAAAAGAAGACAAGGTCCAGTGTGTTCCCATGGCCTTTGGATCTCTTGTAAATGCCCATCATGCAATGGGATCGGGGAGTGTGGGATTTCCTCTCAGAATATTACAAAAGGAAGTCTGAGTGTCCCAGCTTATCTCGGAGCGGACTTTATTGCATTCACACCTGGATTTGGCAGTTTCTTTTTGCACTCTGTCCTTCATGAACTAACATAGAGTTTTAAATTTCCTAGTAAAGGATATAAAGTGGGTAAACAGTTATACTATATATTATATACATATGATATTTATCACACTACTCATTTAAGAGTATCAAAATCAAGATACTCTTAAGGGGTCAGGGGATTTAGCTCAGTGACACCGTGCTTGCCTCGCTAGCACAAGGTCCTGAGTTCAATACTCAGAATAAAAAAAAAAAAATACTCAAGGAATTTTGGAATGTGAGAAAATACTTTTCTAAAGAAGCAATTATTGAAGTCAATGAATATTTTACCAAAATGTCAAGTGGATAAGACAAAATTCAAAGACAGACAAAGAGTCACGTGCAGTGGCACGTGCCTCTGTTTGGAATCCATTTGGAGCTATTTGGGAGGCAGAGGCAGAAGGATCATTTGAATCCAGGGGCTTGAGATCAGACTGGGCAATACTATGAGGCCCCATCTCAAAATAAAACAAAGCAAAACCAAACACAAGCAAGAAAGAAAAGGAAAGGAAAAGGAAAGACTAGGTAAAAGAACAATTATTAAAAAAGATTTAATTCCAAAGATTAGAAATTATTAATTTGTGAACAGAGTAACATAGATATCAAGTTTTTCAGCAACTATCTCAACTTCCCATAGTATTCCTGTACAGCACATGAAGAGCTAAGGGCTGGATAATAGTATGATTCTGTGGATTTATAGTTGAATAAACCAAAGGGGTCAAAGAAATAATGCTTCACTGTTCCATGGGAAGGGAGAGCGTTACAGAAGAGCCCCAGGACTCTGAGTCTGACTTTCCAACATAGAGATATGCTTCTCAAATTTTTATGGTGTGCAAACATCAGAATTTTAAAGGCTACTAAACATTTTACAGATGAACAGAAATCAAAACAATATATTTGAGCCAAGTAAATAAAAACAAAAGCCTTCATTAAAGTTCAAAAATTCTACTGTCAAACATATAATCTAGTATTAAAAGTTCACATGGGAAAGCAGATATCCCCACATACAAGGGCACCTTGGGTGTTTTGATAGATTTCAGGCAGAAAATGAATCAAGAGTGTGAGCCAGAGAATGAGCTAGCTAATGAGCTCTTAATTGATATGGCATCCAGATCAAGGGAAATAATCCTCCCACTGGACGCTTCCCTGGTCAGTCCACATCTGGAGTTGCAATTCTGTGTGCCACCCTGGGGAGGCCAGGCTGGGCTGGAGGGTAATGGAGAACAGGCAGAGGTCAGCAACCAGGGAGGTCGAGGGGATGAGTGGAGGGGGACTGAGGGAAGCAGGCTAATGAGAATCTGTGTCTTTGAAAATCAGAGTTTCCCCTAACAGGAGCTCAGGCTCAACCTTCCAGGCTGAAGGTGAGATGTTAAAGGAGCTGAGAGAATATTTAAAATAAAAGAAATTCATCAACACGCATTCCAACACAAGTGAAAAGGTACACTGCCATAGCGATCAAGGCTTCAACCAGCAAGGGGTATGAGGAAGAGGAGACTGGGAACTAGGACAGATCTTAAAAGAACCTTTAAAGACCCATCAACCAGGTGCATTATGTGGACCTTGTAAGAGCTTGATTTCAGCAACTGCCTGGTAAAACAAACATATTTCAAGATAATCAGGAAAATTCTTTTGTAATAATAACTTCATTGAGATATAATTCATATCATAGCATTCACGCTGTGAAAGTATACAATATAAAACAATACAGTGTTTTTTACTATGCATTCACAGTGGTGTGCCCTATTCATCACTATTGAAATACCAGACCTTTTATCTCCCCTAAAAGATACCTCATAGACATTAGCAGTCAATTAGTAGTCAATACCCAATCCGCTTACTCCAGTCCCTAATTAAGCATTAGTCCATTTCTATTTCTATAGATTTGCCTTTTCAAAAATTTCATGCAAGTACAATGATACAATATGTGACCTTTTATGAGTGACTACATATGCACTTAGCATGTTTCATGGCTCACCCATGGTGTAGCATGTATTTGGGCTTCTTTCCTTTTTATTACTGAGTATGTTCCATTGTATGGATATTCCCCATTTGTGTATCCATTCATAAGTAGGCAGACACTTGTGTTTCTACAATTTGTCCAAAACAAAAATGAGTCTCAAAAGGTTGAGATAAAATAAGCCAGGTGTGGTGGCACATGCTTGTAATCCCAGTGTTCTGGGAGATAAGATAGGAAGGTTCAAGCTGGAGCCCAACCTGAGAAATTTAGAGACATAGCAAGACCCTGAATCAAAATAAAAAAAAAAATTAAAAAAAAAAAGAAGACATGGGGATGTAGCAAAAGTCCTGGATTCAAATCCCAGTATCATAAAAAGGGAGGGTGAGAAAGAGTGGTTCAGTTGGTAGATGTTTAATGGTAGAGAGGATCAAATCTCAATGCTCCCAGCCAGCATTTAAAACTGTTTAAATGCTTTTAGAAGCAGAAACTTTTAGATAATATTGCAGAAATAAGCATATTGGAAGTAAAATTTGATTTCCTGTGATAATCAGTGTCCTCATATAAACTTAGTTCCATCATCCCTGGGTCATTAAATATAACTATACACTAAAAATTGCACACTACTTTAAATACATCTATTAATCATAATTAAATCAGTGATTCACCTTCGTATAACAAGCAGTCTTTTATAATTACTATAAATAACTGCTCTACCTTAACTTTGTTCTGTGGATGATTTATACTTTCACCAAATTGAAAGTCACATGATCAAAATCTTACAATTATTCATCTTTATGCTTTTCAGAGCTATGTCAACTTTTCTAGAAAGAATGTGAAGTCTAACTTTAATTAACTTTGAAAGAATATGGAAAAATCGAAGAAATGACCCTTGAAAGTAAAGTGGAAGTGAAAAGTAAAGAGCTTTTATTTGTAGATAAATATTTATGTTAGACATAACACAAATCACCATCGATTAAATAAGGTGATTAATATATTTTAATTTTTTCCTTTCCAAAATCCTGCTAAAATAGAGTAAAACAACCTAAACATGTATAAACTCTAAAGGAATAAAATGGAAGAGAGAGCAAAGGAGAGAGCTCAACAAAACTCTGCAAGTTTTATCCCATCAAGGTTTCAAGGGATGGTACAAAAGAAGCTAAAACCTCAATTGCTGAAAAACTGGAAGAAGGGAGTAAATTTACACCAATAAACTACTTACAATGGTCCATACTGGATAATTCATAAGCATGGGGCAAGGTAAAGCTAAAAGCAAGAAAAAAGTGGATGTTTGATATAAATGGTCAAACCCCCAAGGGCACCCTTTGACCCTCCCCCGGCAGAAGATAGGAAGGGGTGAATTCTATGGGCACTGATCTTGGGGATACGTGGGCCAACTTAAGACAAAATCAAGTTCTGTACTGAATAAAAACCTCAACTGAAAAACTGCATACTGAACCAGGCTGCAACTCGCCACCCCCACTCCTTATTCTGCTTGCGTCCCACAACAGCGGCTGCTGGAATAGGTATATTTTCCCAGGCAGGAGTTAAGAGGAACTAACCATTCCCTTCCTCTCTGTTCTGTAGCTGTCAACATTTGGGGCTCCCCTACAAAAAATGTCAGTGACACCTATCACCATCCTGTGAGACCCAGCCATTGACTAGTTTCATCCAGATATGCAGAATTTCCAGTAAGCCTTTAATACCTCTATTTTAAATATAAATAGACAAACTCATCAGAAAATTGAAGAAAACTTTTAGTATGGAAAATAAAATGAAAACGGGGAAAAAAAGAGAAAAGAAACAGACAATTCAAGGAAGAGGAAAATTTCAAAAATAAAAGAGATTACAAACAGGAACACATAGCAAACAAAAAGATCTTTAAAATGGGCATGGTGGTTCATGCCTGTGATCCCAGCACTAGGCAGGCTGAGCCCAGCCTGAGCTACAGAGTAAATTCAAGGCCAGCCTGAACTACATAGTGAGACGCTGCCTAAAACAAAAGAAAACAAAACAAAACAAACAAACAAACAAAAAACCCCAAATAAAACAAAAAAGCTTTTAAGAAATAAAATATAATTACAGAAATGTTTAAAAACTCAGTACAAGGTTCAGAAAATAAAGATGAAAAAGTCCTGCAGTATTAAAAAGAAAATGTCAATAAGACAAAAAGCTGGATGACAAGTTATAAGCATATCTTCCTTCCTTCTTCTGTTCACTTGGATGACTGCTGTGCCAGACACTGACTGGGTATTTCAGATGCATCAGTTGGTAAATTAACAGAAGATTCCTGTCCTAAGTACTTTAAAAGTTAATTGCAGAAGTTAAAAAAATAAACATAATAAATAAGTAAATTGCATAATAGGTTAGGAGATGTGAGAGAGAGAGAGAGAGAGAGAGAGAGAGAGAGAGAGAGAGAGATTGAAAGCAGAGTAACGGAACTGAGATTGCTAGGTGATTATCACTAGGTAGCACCTTCTAAAAATTGTTCACCAAATAAACATTACTGCGTTTTGGGTTGCTCACCTCTCCTGGAGTTAGAGTCCAGGTTCTTCTTGTCTAAAACAAAGAATTGAATAAAACAAGTAAAAAGCAGTAGCAAAGTTTATCTGAAAAAAGTGAAAGTGAAAACTGACGGAGAAAGTGGCCCTGCATAGCGAGCTTGGGCTGAGTAAAAGAGGAAAAAGCAAGGTAAAAGTACACCCTGGAGAAGCAGAGCAAGCTAGCATGTGGAAAGCCACGATAGCAAGCTATTCTCCACAGCTGTGTACTTTTATACTGCCCAAATCTAGAGGAAACCCATGAGAACTTCCACGTACAGATCCTGGGAGGCAGGGCTGGGATCCCGTACCGAGGCTGTCCCATTGAAAACCTGCTTGAGTTCTGGCGATAAATTCAGGGCTTTGGGAACTGCTCTGCGCATGTGTTCTGGGCCCTTGTCATTAACAGGTCACACGTACAGCTTTGCCGAACCCTAATCTTCTATGACAATGCCTCATTGAGGACCATTTAGGAAGAGATTGAATGTTAGGAGGTGAGAGGGACAGGAACGGTCCAGGCGAAGCATAAGCTAAGGCAAAGGCTGTGAGGAAGGAATTTCTGTGGTGCATTTGAGGCCGAAACCCAGGGAGCTAAAAGAGATTCACAGGGATGACAGAGGAGCATTAAGAATTCAGAAATGGTGGGCTCTGATGGGCCCAGCAGTACGGGGAGCCACTGGAGTACGTTCAGCTGCGAACTTTGGCTTTTGATACGATAATGTGGCTGTAAGTTGGAAGCAGAGAGACCAGCGAACAAGGCTGTGCAGTAACCCAGGTGAGATCAGGGACAGCTGGGGCAGAGTGGGAGAAGCTGAATAGTAAGAAGGGGTTTTGAATACGCTTTGAAAACGAGACCAACTGATTTGATGCAGAACTGGATAAAGGCCTGAGCTCATTCTGCAGGATGACTTCTGTGCTCCTGGAACCCAATTGCCTCAATGAAGAGAAAAAAGACTGAGCAGAGGATATTTGGGTGAAGCAGGTAAGGGGAGTGGTTGAGTGGAGCAGAAATTCAATGTTAGAAATATCCAGATTGAGATGTCTGCTACCCATTCGCGATAGGAATCTAACATCTGAGTAAAGTAAGTTCCAGAGAGACAAAATTGAGAAAACAAGGAAGAACACAGAAATTTGGAAGTTTTAGTATGCATTAAGCTGGGAGTTTGAACCCGAGCACCCCCCCCAAAAAAAAGAGAGAGAAAAATAAAAAGTTTTAAGACAAGACTAAAGTTTTAAGATAGGGTTGAAAGTATCTACGAAGCCCCATTCATAGTATATTGTGTAGCTCAACTGTAAATGATATTTACACAGTTAGAAAAATGTGAACTCTGACTTTAATATTAAATAAAATGAATCTACAACTATATTGGTTTTATGTGGAACAAGAAGTATGTGTGTCTATGTGTAAGAGAAATACAGCAAGACAGTGAGCTTGTATAAGAATATGTTCAAGTCAGTAGATAATATCTTAAAAGGAAAACTTGGGAAAGAATAATATAAACATAACATTTCTAGATACGGCAATAAATTCCAGAAGAAACAGCTAAAATATTTAAAGGCTGCAGGTTCCAGCCTTGAACAAGCAAGAATTTGTCTCAAAATAAAAAGAACTGGGATTTAGCTCAGTGTGAAGGCCCTCAATTCAATCCCCAATACTGAAAATAAATAAACAAACAAATAAACATTTTAAATAAAATATAATATTGCTCCATTACCTTCTTGCATCCTGCATTGCTGTTTTGTTTATTGTTCTTTTGGAGGTTGTCTCTTTATATTATTATCCCAAAACACCTTTAGATTTTTTTTTTTTTTTTTGAGACAAGGTCTCCTTAAATTGCTGAGTTACCCATGCTCGGTTGGAACTTGTGACCCTCCAGCTTCAACCTCCCAGAATGCTGAGATTACACTCATGGACCATCACACCCAGCTCTCTTTTAGTTTGATTTTTAGTGACTTAAAAGTTTATTCTAATATTCATTCTTTCTCTTTCAACTTCAGTACATAAAGAGCCTTTTAATCTGTGAAATGTATCTCCTCAATTTTTTCCAATAATTCCTTTGCTATTTTACACAGCTTATTTGCATTCTATTTTAGCCTCCACATCCATCAGCTTTTCTGTTACATTTTCTCTTTGTCTTTTCTACTTTCTATTGGAATTTCTAGCCTTTAGCTGCAACCGTTTTATAATTTATTCCTTACATTGTATTTTTTTCAACTATTTTATTTTCTATACTATATTTCCACTTGATTCTTCTTTATGCTTTCTTGCTCTTACTTTATATTTGAATAAATTCTGCTACCTATTAAATATATTTATCATGCTTATTTTAAACTCTAGATCTCTTTGTTCCAATGATGCCACTTCAGAAGATGTTTTCTAAATTGTTGCCTTAAATTGACTTAAATATGGAACCTAAAGATAATTCCTAGAATTTGAAAATGTTGCCATACTTGGAAAAATGGTCTTGCAGATGATTAGGTTGATAATCTTGAGCTAAGGAGATGATCGTGGCTTTACCAGGAGGTTTTCTAACTAAACGGCATGACAGTGTCCTAGTAAAGAGATAGGCAAGGGGCAAACCCGTTAAAAGGTGACATGAAGATGGTACAGAAATATTTGACAATATTGGCCTCTAAGACCAGGGTGTTGCAGCCATAAGCTAAGGAATGCTAGCAGACTGGAAGACACAGCAAAAAGATGAACTCCTCAAGTTTCCAGAGGAAGTATAGCCCTGAAGATGCTTGATTTCAGCTTTGTGATACTGATTTTGGACTTCTGGTCTCCAAAACTGGCAAATAATGCATTTCTGTTCTTTTAGGTCATCAAGTTTGTGGCGATTAATTACAGCTTTTAAAGAATTTCCTACCTGATGGTCCATGAATTATACTTTGATTAGCAAGGTCCTAGAGAACAATTTACACATTCAAAACATTTTGTGAAGATGCTCTTAACCACTTCCTGGGCCAAATTCTGGTTTAGCACTAGAAAGGTCTCTACACTTGAAAAATGAAGGATAATATGGGGCTATCCCTGTGGATTTTTAGAAGGGATCTAGCATAAAAATTCTCACTCAGGCCAGTACGGGGTGTGTGTGTGTGTGTGTGTGTGTGTGTGTGTGTGTGTGTGTGTGTGTGTAGACCATATAACTGGAGTCCCTCCACCTACCTGCAGGGGGCATGCGCTGCTATGAACTTCCAGATGCCAGGCAGAAGTGCTAGCACAGGGTGCATCTGTGGTCCAATTTGTCAGGAGATGTGAAATGAGGGTTTTATGTGAAATTTTCTGACTTCTAAATGTGTTCAATTAACTTTTTTTCTCAAAAAGATCTTCAGAAAAGCTAAACAAAACAAGTCTGTTGGTCAGATGCAGCCTGCAGGGTGCTTGTTCACTCTTTGGTCCAGGTTTCTGCCTGAGCCTTGGGAAGCAGAAAAGGACCTATTAGGTTTAGCTCTCCTCACGGAGGTGGCCTCTTTGGGCACTGAGATATCTCTCTGCACTTGAAATAACCATGGAACAGCGCAAAGGCAGGAGTCTGCAAGGGAGAAAAAAAGAGATATAAGGACTCAAAGCAGCTGAGAAACCAAGCCCCTGTGAGACTTTTTTTTTAACATTTTAATTCACATTTATTTAAATATAGTAATTTTGTAGACAAATAAAAAAGTATGTATATACATACTTATAACATAGTAGACATAAATATAAATAAAATGTATATTTTAGAAAAATTTAACAGATATATTAGGCAAATGGACCATATGCTTACATTTAGTTTTAAGAGTACTTTGAGGTGGATTTTGAAAAAGATGAGCATTTGCTAAAAGTGTTACAAAATGTTCACATTTATGTCAGTAAGAGTTCCTAGACAGACATTTTATGAATACTATGTAAAGATCTAACTTATTAACCTCATATGATAATGTCATTTGTAAACAAAGCACATTTTTGTCAATAGAGATGTTCCTGTAACTTTATTTATTTATTTATTTATTTGGGTTTTTTGAGACTGGGTCTCACTATGTAGTTGCAACTGACCTGGATCTCACTATGTAGTCCAGGCTGGTCTCAAACTCACAGTGATCCTCCTGCCTCAGCCTCCCGAGTGCTGGGATTACAGCCGTGTACCACCACATCCAGCACCTGTAACTTTAAATAATACAGCTTTTTTTTTATCAAGACCACACCACATTTATTGAACAAACATGCATAATACACTGAAAATTGAATAATGCATTTACTTTTATGCATAGTGTTAAGTTTTGCTACGGCACTCCATCTTTACAAAAAACAAACTTGAAAGTTTAGCACAGAATTAATAAATTGTATTGCTACTAATCAAAATAAATGTGATTTAGCTTTTCCATGGCACAGAAAATTCCCTCACAAATTACCCATTCACTTTACAGTTGATTGACCAATAGCAGTTCTCTTCAGTTTTAGTTAATGATGGCAATCTAAGAACTAAAAGTCATAGCTAGATGTTCTGCCTACACTGTAATTGGAAATGAATCGAGTTCAGAAATCATAACAATAAATCATTTTCATGTATTGTGGCAGCACATTTCTAAATAAGGGTGGTACCAACAATAATACAAATCTTTGTGAGATGCTTTTTGTCAGAAGGTAGAAAGGTTGAAAGTGTGAACCTCTTTAAAAACTGGGAACACGTGTGGTAAGGAGGACCACAGCCAACTGAGGCAGCAGCCAGGAAAGTTCTCTGGGTAGCTGGTCAGAGAATATATTCAAAAGTGGGCAAAGGGTGGAGAACAGAGGCACGAACACAGGAATCGCAGAGGGTGGGAATGGTGGCCAGCAGTCTAAGGAAACACAAGGGTACACTTGAGAAACATCCTGTAGAATCTTTATGGCATTCTTGCAAACTATTACTGCTATGGAGAAGTTTTAAATTTCCACATCAGATCACTTCTTGGCCTTTTGGCTAAGATGAAATATACTATTTTTACCAGTTTAATGTCTCACACATCTTCTACTGAGGAGATTATATTAAATGGAATTTTGGAGCTGGGAGATGGAATAGGAGCTTGCCTCATCCACTCCACACATCAACCTAATATTCCAGTACCTCCAGGAATGGTGCACCACCCCCCACCCTGGGAAATTAAAGAGCCATAAAGGTCAGAATCAAAAAGAAATCCCATATCAGCATGTCTAAATGAAGACTGAAGAAATTAAGTTAATGGGAAAGTTCTTCTCCAAATTCATTCATGAACACTGCAGAAGAAAAGGAATAGTATGAACTCCAACTTCCTCTGAACCAAGGAAAGGATTCATCCTTACTCTAAGCTCAGGTTGTGGAGTTGTAGTAACCAAGAGGTCCTCACAGTGTTGTATTTTGAGAGACCAGCTGAAGTAATTTGCTCCTGTCATAAGACCTTGATGGTTTCATTTTTATATTATGTGGGGAAAGGGAAGTAGCACTGACGCTCCATTTTTATTCTAAAGAATGAAACAATAAACATGATTTATTTTACTTGCTTTATGATCTTTACTTTTCTGAGAGCCTTTAAAAACGGTGGAATGATAATGGACATAATGCCAAATGGGTTAAACAAATTAGGCAAACCTTTTTATTTTTCCTTTTTAAAGTTGTTAAGGTGCAAACACATAAAAACTATGAGTAACAGAGCAGAATTTTCAAAGGTGAGATCATTCCAAAATTGCGACAGGATTTCACTGATAAAGAGTAAGTGGTCAGGAAGGTCGCTGATGGCTTTGTTACCCAGGAGCTCAGCCATGTGCCATCTGTTCTCCACAGCCTGCTACAGTCACACTGGGTGTGCTTTCCTTGTCTGCCTCTGGAGCTCGTTGCTTCCTATTTCTGAAGTTTGCTTCTTGGCTCCTTTGCCATCTCCTTCTGTCTCTGGTACTGAAGGCTTTTAGATTCTGGAAGCACCATGAAAACACTTCTGAACTTGGGAGAGTCCTAAATACAAACAAAGGAAGGTGGTATTCTATCACTGATATTCTGCCACTTGCTGTCCTGAAGTTTTTTCAGTCAAGATGATTTCTTTTGATACATTAAATCTTTACTGACTTGTACACAAAACAGAAGGGACAGTTTTATTACATTATTTGTAATGAAATTATGTCAGAGAAACAAAATTAAATGAGGTAATAAATATAAAGTGCCTGGCAAAATGGCTGACACATAAGGAGCCCTCATTAAATGTTAGATTCTTCTGCTTGACCTTAGAGGTCTCGGACCATGGAGAATGAAAGTACTGTATAACATATGTGCATCTTGATGTCACATTTGAAGTTTATTCCCTCATCAAGCAGCAGTTGTTTTATTGTATGACTTGAGTGCAGTGAAACCTTAATTTAGCACACAGATAAATAAAAACATAGTTAACTAGTCTTACTGGAACACATTAGGCAATTTAAGGGTTAATCTGAAACAGACAAAAATGAATGAAATTTACTTATTTTTGAGTTAATGGTTGCCAGATTAATCAAGTTACAAATGTGCATAATTTCTTTTTTTAACTGGAATATTTAAATAGGCTTATTCTTAGCAGTTCTGTAATATTAATTTCATGCAAAATGAGTCATTATTAAATGCTTATGAGGAAAACTATTTTTAAGACATGTTCTCATTTAAAAATGTAACATTACTTTCTGCAGTAAAAATGTACTAGATTAATTAACACTACACCATGACTGGTGGGATTTATGCTCTAAATAAGAATACTTTTTTTGCTGGACTAAAGAAAACTGGAGTAAAATTGGTTTAATGTTATTTTGTTTTGTTTTTGTTTTATTTTGTTTGGTACTGGGGATTGAACTCAGGTCCTTGATCTTGCTAGGCAGGCGGCAGAACCACTGAACTAAATCCCCAGCTGGGGTTAATGTTATTTTCAAACAGAGTGATGTATCATTGCTCAATGGAGAAGAGACAGATTTTTATTTCCTGGGAATTATATGTCAGAGATTAAGAGGGTTGTTTCACTGTCCTCCAACATTCATAGAACTTTAGTAAGTAGATAAGAGTTTCCTGTCTTATCTCCTGTATGGCTTAGGTCCCCTTATCTGCCTTTTTTTTTTTTAATGAAACTTATTACTCTCTTGAGTTTGCCTCATTTTGATAAGTATGAATCTGATGATCTATGCTGCAGGAAGAGGAGATGTTGAGTAAATGAAGATTCCCTTCACTAGACTAAGCCCCACAGACACAGTGTATATATCTTTTCACCACAACACCCTCAGACCCTAGTTTTCACCTCAGCTTAGTTCTGTGGCCAGTCACAGAGACTTGAAATAACACTAGTTTAAGCCCCTATTTGCCATATGGTTAATATCCCGATAAACCCCACTGTAAGTTGAAAATATCCCAAGTCAAAATGTGGTTATTACATCTAACTTACATGAATATCACAGCTTAGCAGCCCAATATACTACAGAGAATGAGCTGTTTCCTCTCATAATCTTGTGGTTGCTGAGGGGCAGTGGCAGCCACTGCCCTGCATTATGAGACAGGATCATACCAAATAACACTAGCCTGGGAAAAGATCAAAACTGAAGATTTAGAGTATGATTTTTACCAGACACATATTGTTTTTGGACGATTATGAAGTTAAAAGACTGTTAAGTCGAACCACCAACGGATGGTCTGTCAAACTAGTCCTAGGTGTATTCCTTCAACAGTGCTCCAGAGTGTGTGGGTAGAGGTTGGAGAAAGGAATCATCTGCAAAATCTTTCCCATTACTTTCTACTCTACACTTCCTATCTTCCATTAATTTCTATCGCCTGCGGCTCTCCTATGATGGCTAATCGTGATATGTCAACTTGAATGGATGAAGAAACACCTAGGTTAGTAAAACACAGATCTGGGCGTGTCTGTGGATGACGAACATGTAGGCCAGCCAACAGGGAGGCACACCCATTTCAGATGTAGACAGCCCTGTCCAATAGGCCTGCAGCCTGGAAGAAATAAAAAGGAAAAGAAGAAAGGCTTCCCGTTTTGACAATCTCCAGCGGTGTACCCTCTGCTTCCTGGGTGTACCTTTGGCTGCCTTTGCCTGTAGAGATCAGCCTTCAGTTTCTGCAGCCTTCCAATGCAGACTGCACTGGCAACTCTGCAGTGAGCTTCTAGGCTATCCACCTCGGAGAGGTGCTGCGTGATTTTTGTTTGTTTTGGTTTTTTTTGGTCTTGTTTTTGTACCAGTGAGCTGCTACATTCTTGATACCTCGTTTTATGGTTCACCTTCTTGGGCTGAGCGGGTACTAGATCCAACTCCTCAGCACCCATAATGCCATTGTGAACTTTTCTGCCTCTGATCCTGTAAGCCTAATAAATCTCCATGCATAATTAATGATGTTTTTTATTGATTTAATTCCTCTAGAGAACCCTAATTAATACACCTCCTTTCAACTTCAGGTGTGTTTTTCTCCTCAGGAAAGTGGATCAAAGACTGTCACTATTACTTCCTCTGTTCCCTGTCCCCTCCTTTTTTGTGGCCCTGAGGATTGAAATGTTTTCTCCACAAATATTATTCTCACGGTTCTCTTAATTCAATGTCTATTCCCTCAGTCAGAATGTGAATGAGAAGGCAACACAGTGAGTGCAGTGCATATGCCTCTAGGATCATGTGACCTATTCACTATTTTCTCCCCATACTTAGGGGACAAGCAAGCACACATGATGTGGTAAGAAGCACAAGCACTCATGTGAATCTACCTGGATTTGAAGCTGGGATCCAACATCTACTAAAAAAGATGGCTCTATGCATCTTCTCACACATCTGTGAAACTGAAACATTCCTACCACATAAATCACTGTGAGGATTACAGGAAATTATGCAGGCCAAGGAATTAGCCCACTGCCTGGATTTAATAAATACACACTGATGTTTGAGGCACCAAAGGCAAATATCAAAGCCATGGGCCAAATAATGCTTGGTGTTAAAGTGGCAAATGAGGGCAGGAAGACACATGGGTGTCTGGACTCATTCCAGAAGTAGAAGTCTTACTACAATAACTTCTGCAACAGGCAGTCCAAGACAGGCGATTCTGTTTGTTGAACTCTGAAGGAAGATTTGGTAAATTTCAGAAATTTTGCAGCATTCAGCAGGGGTTATTTTTCCCCTTTAGAATATAAAGATTTAATGTAAAGAATGTAATAGTGTTCACATTTTTCACTTTGGTCACATTATTTAAGTATAACTAAGCTCTATACTAAAGCCAAATTACAGAGGTATATGTAAACTATTTTAAGATTCATTTAAAAATAAGATTTGTGCAAAATGATCATCACATTATTGTTTAAAACATTAGGATAGCTCCAAGCATATGGGTGCCAGAATAAAATGTGTCTATAAATCCCCACAAATTTAAATTTGGATTTTTATACTGTAAATGCTTTCCATTTAAGATACAAATTACCCCTACACATGCTATCATATTATATACTGGCAAAGCTGCAGGAGCCTAGAAATTCTTTATTGACTACCAGCTTAAAAAGACAACACTGCAAGATGGGAAGACCTTAATATTAACACTAAAAACACTAAAAAGATTCTTTACCAAAGAGGTGATTAAAATATACAGTAAATGTTTAAATTTTAAAAATTGATTACAGTACACATTGCTATTATTCCATTCTAGAATAGTCCCCCTTGATCTGAGTATACTTATTTCATCATTTCTGCCACATTCTGGAGAAGTTCTGGAAGTTCTTTCTCCTGTTTTTTTGTTTGTTTTTTGGTACCAGGGATCAAACTCAGGACCTTGTGCTTGCGAGGCAGGCGGCAGAACCACTGAGCTAAATCCCCGGCCCTCTCCTGTTTTTATAAAGTGTGATTAAAAAATATGGCGAATGCTGCTGCCAAGTGCCATCGAACAGAAAGGGAAGCTTGTAAAAACACTGTGCTGTGGCCTCATCCATTTTTTTTTCTTCACTGCTTCTGGAACCACGTGATTTCTGTCTTCCCAAAGTCAAAATGACCATGACAGGTAAACATTTTGAATTGATTCAGGACACAGAGGGCTACAGCGCAACTAAGTCACTCATGAAACAGGACTTCCAGAAGTGCCTCAGAAAGTGGCACTAAAGATGATGTTCTTGGGTAGTCTGTTTGAAGGCTGAATGTTACAGAGTTCTGGGTTGTCCGCCTCTCCTTCTGGTCAGATTCCAGGTTCTTCTAGTCTTGAACAAAGAATTGAATGAAATGAGTAAAAAGCAGTTTATTCAAGAAAACCAAAGTGAAGAGTGTGGGAGAAACTGGCTCTGAAGAGCAAGCTTAGCTCAAGTAAACAGTAAAGAGGGTAAAAGCAAAGATAAAAGAACACTCTGAATCTGGGAAATGCAGCTATGGCTATCACGGAAGTTAAAATAGCACTGTTCCTCATGGCTGCCTTTCCTTTATATTGACCAAATCTGGAAGATACCCAAGAGAACTTCTACATATGGGTCCTGAGAGGTGGTGCTGGAATCCCATGCCTCAGGTTGAGGTCAGGTCCAGGCCATCCTACTGAAGACCTGCTTGAGCTCACTTATCTAGAAGTCCATGTGCAGAGCTTTGGAAACTGTTCTGTGAGTGTGTCTGGGATCTTGTAGTTAATAGGTCATGACTATTTCCCCAGCCAGCTTTTGTTAAGCCCCATAATGTCCTACCTCAACGGCATTAAGTGTGTTGAGGAAGAAGTGATGTGTCTTTTACTGTAATACATTTTTAACATTCACCGTTTTTTAAATCACACTCCACATGTAAAAAGGAGCTGAGTAGTTAAGATTTTTTTTCTCCAAAGAAATAAATGACTTCATTGCTTTCTTTGCTGGTGATTGCAGGACTAAAACATTTACTTATAATTTGCCACCACAGACCTTTCTCATGGTCCAAGTATCACACTGAGTGTCACACACCGCAGGCCATGATTTGGGTTCAGTCACATAAGGATACATACTTGAAGAAAGCGGACTTCTTCAGTAGCAAAGAAGGGACTCAAACACCTGATTCCCTAATATAGATGCACATTTTTTTCTGCCCAATTTTACCTCCAGTTTTAGATCCCTTTACTGTATTTTTTTTTCTTTAGAATTTTGTTGCTATCCCTACGATACACACTGATGTTATCATTTATGAGCTTTATAGCCCTGGTAACTTAAATTTCTGAACTGAATTCATCCTCTGCTAAAAATGGTTATTCTTTCATTGTGAGAACAGCTTGTGTTTAAATTATTGAGAGCCAGCTGTATTATATGCATACATTTGACTTTACTTTTTAGAAGCACACATGTAGTTTTACAATTACAATTTATGGTTACGAGACGTCGATTTTAAAAATTCTAAATGCTGTGGCTATATTCTTCATATTACTGGATGGTTTTATCATTTAAATTTCTGTGAAAACTTTCTTGGATTACTAAATCCAAGAATAAAAACCCAAGAAAATACCACCGACATGGACGATGGTCTTAGAAAATGTCCTTATCATTTAAATGGCCTTAAATACAATCTTTTACCTTAAACACTGTACAG
Source organism: Fukomys damarensis (assembly GCF_012274545.1). Lineage (NCBI taxonomy): Eukaryota > Metazoa > Chordata > Mammalia > Rodentia > Bathyergidae > Fukomys > Fukomys damarensis. The sequence continues at coordinate 25,728,217 of NW_022900939.1, read as the reverse complement.
GCCTGCTTTGGGGGTGTGCATTCACCCAAAAAACTTCTCTTTCGTTTAAAATATACTTAAGGTCATATTCTAGGGCTCTAGAGGTTTTACTCCATTGAGAAAGCTTCAATTACTATTAAAAGAACTAATGTCTATTTTAATCTCTTCCACACCGTGAACACAATCTTAAAATAACTGGACAGTAACTGGATGAAAAACCCCGAGGTTTGCGACGAGAACCCCTCCCACCAGTCGGCCGTACATACTTCCGCCCGCGTCGCCCCCGCCCCAGGCCGGAAG
>NW_022900939.1:25727650-25727922 GCF_012274545.1 Fukomys damarensis | reverse complement strand
GAAGCACAGCGGACCCGTGAGTGCGCGCGCAGCTCAGCTGCCGCGCGACCGCGGGAAAATTTCAAAAAAGTCAAAACAAAACAAAAAGCCAATACGAGGCCAAGTTTTCAAGCCACAAAGCGTGGGCAGTGGCTTCCTTCCCGCCACCGCCCAAACTGCTGAAGCAGCTCTGGCGAGGACCACCGGGTAAAAGAGAGGCCGCAGAACGGAGGGAAGACGGGCGCCTCAGGCATCTGGCCTGCGTATCAGCCGGGGTTCTGCAGGTAGGAGGG
>NW_022900939.1:25693956-25727298 GCF_012274545.1 Fukomys damarensis | reverse complement strand
GAGGTGTGGCCCAGGGTCCTGGGTCTCTCGCGAGCTCGGTGAGGGGGCGGGTCCACGGTCGATGGGCGTGGTCCCGGGCGGGAGGCGCCCCGGGTTGGGTCTGCGGAGGGGTCTGGCGGCCTGGATCTCCACCTTCGAGCTTAGGGAGCTGGGAGTAAGCGTCTTGGTTTTTGTTCTTGTTGCTGTTCCTTGAGCGCAGGCTGCTAGGTCTTAAAAGGAGAGGAGCAAAGGTGAATTTTTTTGCATAGGATCGTGAAAAGCTTTTCCCTTTTAACCTGTCACTCTGCATCCCAATTGGCCGCAGCGGGCTCTCGCACCCTCTGCCTTTCTGAGCGGGACGGAGGGGAGTAGTTGATGCGCGACTGTCTCCCCACAACTCTTGAGTACTAGGGCAAATCGTTTGCACAGCTCCTGAGAGAAAGTTTGAGTGCAGTGTGTTGGCTTGTTCTATTGCGTGTTTTAGGTAGTTGCCTTTACAACTGAATCTTCCATCTGTGATCCTGTTGTATGGGCTCTTGGCCTCGAGCTGGGAAAAGATTTGGAATTTTTGGAAAGTGAAATGAGACAGTCTTACGGAAAAGGGACAAACAAATTTCCAGCAAAGCTTTTTCTTCTGATCTGAAACATTTTGAAAGCTCTTGGGCTCCTCATGGTTTCAGTCTAACTTGTTCCCCACTTAATACATCTAAAACTGTGATGTGATTACCTTACATTTATCACAGAGCACATTTGGGTCACCCAACTTCAGCTGTTTCTGAATGTCACTCACTTCTATTGATAGATCTTTCAGAATATTTTCTCCTTCTCTCAGGTGGGGAGGGGAAGGAACGTTGTTACAAACTAAAGAATCCTAACACCATGTGTTGGGATCATTCATCACATAGGCTTGTTAGAGCTTGTTCATTATAGCTTTGTCCATTATACTTAAATTGTGGTTTCTGTGTAATGTACTATACTAGATTCACGTGGAAATAAATACTCATATATATTACTCTATCAGAGATCTCTTTCATCTATCCCTCTAGAGTAAAAGTTATATCCTACTTCTTTGGAATTGGACTTACTAACTTGCATGTGATAGATCTGAATTTATTTTTTCATTCTGTCATACTACATGATTTCTTGAAAAACATGCTGAGACCTCAGAAACGAAGGGCAAACTTGATATTTTTTTTGTTCTCATTTAAAAAAAAAACATTTATTGGCTGGGTATGGAAGCTAAGTGGCTGTGTTTATGTAAAGCTGTGCATGTTAATTTTTAAAATTAAACAGCATCTTTAACCAGTTCCATATTTCAGCAAGTAGCTCTAGTAACAAGTACTCAAGTTTTGTATTTATGCAAACCAGCTACAGAGAGGCCATGTAGGCCAACAGAAAGTTGGATTGATTATCTAGGCCACAGAGAGACCCAGGGGAATATCACATGAATGTTGGTTCCAATTGGTAGTTTTAGAGCCTCAAATCAGGCTGGAATCCAGCATGAAATGATTTTTAAAAGTTTATTTTGGCCTAGGGGATATGCATGTTCTTTTTATGGGTCCTGAATGATTAACATTTTAATATGAAAGAACACCTATAGGAGAGGTACATTGAATTTTCAGTGTTTTAAGTTGAAAATACAGTAAAAGTGGTGAAGGACAATTCATAGAACAATACAAATCTTGAGCATTTTCTTTTTTACAAAATAACACTATCATCATTATCATCATTATTTGGGCTTCATTTAGAAAGGGCCTTGCAAAATTGGCCATTCTGTTAGGCTCTTCCTAATTCTCTTGGGCACATAGAAATCATTTTCCTGTTAAGAACTGTTATATGGGGTGGGGGTGGCGCATGCTTATAATCCCAGCACTAGGGAGGCTGAAGCAAGAGGATTGCTACAAGTTGGAGGCCGGCTTGGGCTAGGGCTACATTGTGATTTCAAGGCTGGCCTGAACTACGTAGTGAGACCCTGTCTTAAAAACCAAAAAAGCTATTATATTGGAGTGCATTAGACAATTTTTTGTTGCTATAACAAAATACAATACTGATATAGGGAAAATAAATGTAACTCCCAACCCGCTATATGTGTGATATGTTGACTCCTGTTCCCAAAAACCGAAGAATGAATTCTAAGGAGCGACAGAGGTTAAGAATAGGAAATATTTATTGGGAGAGAGAGATAACAGCTCCTAAGACACAGAAGGGAACCCCAAAATGGATTGCCATGTACCCCACTTTACAGAGGAGGTTTCATAAACTAAAATTATGAAAATCATGAGGTGCAAAATCAAGAGGTGGGTGCAAGATCACGAGATGGGTACAACGTGGGACAAAACAATGATCAATAAGATTACAACTTTAGCTGCTTAGGTAATATTTATTCAGTGGGGAAGCAGGTCACAGAGCAAGGGTGCATGGAAAGAACAAGGACCTTTTTAGGAAAAGAGGAACCATGTGGTTTTGGCCACCTACTGGGGCAACACAATCCCCAATCTATTGTTTATCCCTTGGGAAAGCTTGCAGGCTAGGTCACTTTGTCTCCATCTTGAGGTCGGTCTGGCCCTCAACAGATGCACCGCCAGCCACAGTTGTAATGTGTTCTTATCTTCTGCACTGACTTCCCTCAAGGGCTAGCCCTGTCTGACTGCCTGTATATTTTGACCTTAGTTGTCTATGATAGTACCTTATATACCAAAATTATTTAGCTCACAGTTCTAGTGATTTAAGAGCATTATGCTATCATTTGCCTCTGGTGAAGCCCATCTGTCCACATCACAACTTGATAGATAACATTATGACACGCAAGTGTGCAAGAGGGAGAAGTCACTTAATAAGAAGGAAGAAAGAGAGATTCAGGAGCCGGAATCTGTTTTTCATAATGACCTATACTCATGGGAGTTTTCTGGGTTCCTGGAAGAACTACATTAATTCCTTCTGAAAGCAGGAACAATTGACTTGTGACCTGATTCCCTCCCACTAGGCCCCATGTCTTAAAAGTTACACATCTCAAAACCATTGCACTGGGGACCATGGTCCCAGTATATAACGTTAGAGAATCTACAACCTTCCTCAATAATACTATCCTGGTACTTTCTTCTAGTTGCAAGAAGGCAGGGCTCATATGTACAATTCTGTTTTCTAAACACTTAAGTGATTTTTAGCAAGTTTAGTAAATTTTGGTAATTGTTCTGATGTCACCACAGTTCAGTTTTAAAATATTTGCATCAATTTAACAAGTTTGTAGATGCAAGCTTATAGTCAGTCCTGGCTCCCACACTCAGCCCAAGGTGACCATTGATTTGCTGTCTGTCTCCATTGTCTGCTTTCTGCTGTCTCTGGATCTGGTTTCTTTCACTCAGCATAATGTTTTTGAGATTCATCTATATAGTGACATGCATCAGTAGTTTGTTCCTGGTTATTGTTGAAGTATTTCATTCTATGTACCACATTTTATTTATCAGTTAATGAACTTTTAGGTTGCTTTTATTTTTTGGCTATAATGAATAATGCTGCTCGAAACATTTGTGTGTAAGCTTTTGAAGATTTGTTTTTATTTTTCTTGGAGTGGAATTGTGGTTCATATACTAAGTTTAGCCTTTTAAGAATCTACCAAACTATTTTCTAGTGTGGCAGTAATCATTCCTCCCTCTAGCAGTGTAGGGAGGAGATAGGGGTTGACTTTTCTACATTCTTACCAACTCTTATTATTATGTCTATACATAACTAGCAGTGGTATCTCATGTTTTTATTTTGAATTTTCCTATTGACTAATGGTGTTGAACATATATCCCTAAGTTTATTAGCCATTCCTGTCTCTCTCTTTTTGGGGAGGGGGTTAGTTTTTTGAGACAGGGTCTCACTTTGTAGTTGAGACTGACCTGGAACTCACTATGTAGCCCAGGCTGGTCTCGAACTCACAGCGATCCTGCTTCAGCCTCCTGAGTTCTGGGATTACAGGTATGCGCCACCATGCCCAGCTGCTTTTCCTGTCACTTTTGAAGTGTCTATTTAAATCTTTTGCCCATGTTTTGGACTGTTATATTTGTTTTATTACTGTGTTAGATTGTGGGCATTCTCTGTATATTCTGGATACAAGTCCATTATTAGATATGTGTTTTGTAAACTTCTTTGTTACATTTTAAAATTCTTTTCAAGTTAAAAAGTTTTTTAATTTTGAGAAACCTTAATTTATTCCTTTTTTCTCTTTGCGTCACAATTAAAGTCTCATCAATTTCCAATGATATGTATGGGATGAGAAATGTATTGAAATTTTTTTTGTATGTGTATATACAGTTGTCTTGGCACTAGTTTTTGAAAAATTATCCTTTCTCTGTATAGTTTTCTTGGCACCTTGGTAAAAAACTCAATTGATCAAATTGGGATCTCGTTTCTTTTCCAGTGATCTGTGTGCCTACTCTTACATCAGCATCAGGCTGCCTTGATTGTGGTAGCTTTATAGTAAATTTTGAAATTGCAAAGTGTAAGTCTTCCAGTGTTTTTCTTCCTTTTTCAAAATTGTTTTGGCTATTCTGGGTTTATTTACATAAAAATTTTAGTATCAGCTTGTCGTTTTTTCCAAAGCAACCCTGCTGCAATGGATTTTGATAGGAATTGAGTTGAATCTTAGAACTCTTTGGGGGAAAATTGCCATCTCAACATGAACATGGTATATCTTTCCAATTGTTTAGATCTTTAATTTATCATCAATATTTGTTAATTTTTAGTGTGATAATCTTGCCCTTTTGTTAAATTTATCTTGAAATTTTTCATGTTTAATGCTATCACGGATAGAAGTATTTTAAAAATTTCATCACTGGATTATTTGTTGCTAGTATATAAAAGATTAATTGATTATTATATCGTGCAACCTTGCTGACCTTTACTATTACTTCCAGCAGGTTATTTTTTTTAGGTATGTGTGAATTCCCTATGATTTTCTACATAAAGTATATCATTTGGATATGATATGAAATTGGATAAAGACAGTTTTACTTGTTCCTTTTCATCTGGAAACCTTTAATTTTTTTTTTTTTTTTTTTTTTTTTTTTTGGCCTAATTACATTGGATACAACCTCTACTACGTTGCTGAATAGCAGTGGAGAGAGCTGATATTCCTGACTTGTGATCACAAGTCTTTTACTATAAAATATCATGCTAGCTCTTTGTAAATGTGTCTTTTGTTGTTTGTGGTAGCACTGGGGTCACACCCTCTGGCTCTCTGCCACTGACCTACAACCTCAGCCCCTTTTATATTTTATTTTGAGACAAGGAGTCAATAATTTACTCAAGTGGGGCTTGATCCTGTGATCTTCCTGTCTCAACCTTCCAAGGTGCTGGGATTACAGGGTTGTGCAACAATGGCTGGCTTCATGTTAACTGTTGTTCATAAATGTTCTTCATCATCTTGAAGGGCTTTCCTTCTATCATTAGATGATTGGAAATGTTTATGAACAGATGTTGGAGATGTTGCTATTTTGCATCCATGAGATGACCAGGTGGGTTCTTTTATTCTGTTATTATGATTTATAGCATTAATTGACCTATTAGTATTAATTTTTTATTAGTGCTATTTTAACCTTGCATTCCTGGGGGAAAATCACTCATGTAATGTAATCCATTTTATATATTGCTGGATTTGGTTTAAAAATATTATATTTAGGATTTTTGTGTCCATGTTCATGCGAACACTGGTGAGTAATATTACTTTGTGTGATGTCTTCAGCTTTAGTTAAAAGTGAAACCTTCGAATGAGTTGGTAAGTGCTCCCCTCATATTTTCTGAGTTTGTGAAAAACTGTTATTTCTTTAAATATTTGATATAATTCATCCATGAAATCATCTGTTCTGGATTTTTCTTTATGGGGACTTTTCAAACGACTTGGCTTCTTCAACATCATTGCCCTATGTGCGCGCATGTGCATCTGTTCCAATGCTGGCTCTATGGTGGTGAGCATTGTGCCTCAGAGGCCCATAGGTATATTCTCAGGAGCCTGTGCCCACTGCGGGGTTCTTGCCTTGCATGTCTGCTCCAGTGTGGGCTCTAGGTGTGCATCTTCCCAGGAACTTCCTTGGAAGTCTATGCCTGCTGCCAGGTCCTGGCTCCCATGTTTGCCTTTTCTGCGCATGCTCCTTCAGGCATAGTGGTCAGAAGTACCCAGTGGTCAACAGTTGACCCCGACCTTCCTCCTAGGTGTTTTGGGATCAGTACCTTAGGGGTACACCTCTCTGTGAACTGCTTTCTCTGATACCTTAAGGGTAGTATATTAGTCAGTGCTTAATAAACAGATTTATTGAAGATATATACATATGTAAGGATTTACAAAGTGGGCTAAAATGACTACCTTTAGAGTCAGGTGTGGAAGAGTGCAAAAGGGCTGTCTGCTTCCCAGAGATCCAAAGGATCCAGTTGAAGGCCTGTAGTTCAGTGTACTGTGTGAGTCTGTATCAGGGGGCTGAAGGGTCTTTGCTGAGGCTGAAGAGTCTCCACTGGAAGCCAGGAGATGATATCCATGGTGATGGTGAAGACTAGAGCTCCCCCAAAGAAACAGAAGCTAGTCTTCCTTCTTATTTCCCTTTTATACCATTCAGGTGACAAGCTTCCCTAGCGTGCGTCTTCCACACCCAGAACTATGCTGATCCAATTTAGTTGGGCATTTCTTACTCAAGTTGACATAATCAGTTAGCGATCACAGGTGGGTTTCTGACAAAGTACAAAAGAGGGTTTTCCTGCAAGTTCTACTGGTGAAGCGCCAGTGATCAGAGCTCTGCCACTCAGTGAGCCACAGCTGTGTGAACAGAAAGGCTCTCTACCATGTTCCTGAGGAGAATGGGTATTCTTCCTAGTGCCTTCCATCTCAGCAGTAGAAGTAACGCTGCTTCTTACATCTGTTCTTCTATATTCTTTATATTCACATCTGGCTAGTCAATCAATCCTTTGTTACTCCAATCCCATTATACTGAATTATTCTTTATATTCTTGAATTCTTTGCTTATTCAAATTGCTGTTTGGTGTCACTTTCCTGATTAGACTCAGATTAATTCATCACCTTTGTTGCTTCTTCAAGAAATGAGTGGCGAGAGTATTTAGCCTGTTCATTTCTTGAGTTGTGAAAGTAAAACCAAGGGTTCTGCCACTTCATGGGACAAAAGACAGGTTTTGGTAAGAATGTGTGAGACTTTTGCAAAGTGATGAATTGGGCTTTATAGTTTCTTTGCCCCTTTCCAGGGCTTTGGAAGTTAGAAACTGTGAAGTATCATGGAAGACGGGGTTGAGGAGTAGTCGGAGGAAAGGGAAAGAGGGAGGACTGGGCTGCCTTCAGCCGGTGTCCAGTGGGTTGGGTCTGACTTCACATCTGACTATATTTCTAACATTTTACCCATGTTTTTAATTTTTTAGATTTTAGGGCAGGGGCTTGCTTTTTTATTTTCCTCTAGAAGACCAATGCTGATTTTGTAATACTGAATGAAGATATTATATACACATTTATTTCAGTGGAATCTGATATCTGGTACTCATGAGATAGTTTGAGAGCTCTCTCCCTCCCACCCCCGTCACTCACACACACACACACACACACGAACACAATGATTCAGGGTAGACATTTTTTAAGAATATAGATTTGGCTATGATCCACTACTGCTCAGACTTGAAGGTACTGAATTGCTGAATTCTTTTATTTAATAAGAATTTGAAGGTGCTATTTACCTTAGTGACTTCTAACATCCTCCTGGGACTGGTTCCTGTTTTTGTCACTGGGTTTGTTGCTATTGCTACTTAAATCAGTCGCATTAAAGGGCTTGTACTTAATCTTGTCCCAAATTTTCTGATTCTTTTGTACATTCACATGTAGTACTTACTTGATTTAATCTCTGATTCTTGATGATCATTTTTGGTTATAAGTAATGACTTTTCCTCTGTACTTATGCACTGAAGTTTATACTGTTTGTGTTTGTGTGTGTGTGTGTGTGTGTTATTTTCACAGGTCTTGGCCAGCTTCTTTGGAGCATGTCCTTTTTATTATATAATAACCATGTTGACCTTTGTTGGGTGCCTACTCAGCATCCTTCCCTCCCTTCTCTTTCCTAACAAGACCTAAATTTTCTTTCAGGCTTTGGGGAGCATTGACAAGCTCCTGGGGTAAACTTCAGGTTATCCCCCAAGTCTCTCCCCTCCCCTCCCCTTCCCTTCCCTCTTTTCCTTTCATCCTTTCCTCCCCTCCATCCCCTGCTCCTCTCCTCCTCTTCCTCCCCTCTTCCTCTTTCTCTTCCTCCTCCTCATCCGTCTCCTCCTCCTGTTCATCTTCTCCTCCACCCCTTGATCACAGTCATTATTAAATGTGGGCATTAACTTAATTCCAGTCTAAAGTCATTTGAGGTCTCTTGTGCAATGTTTCAGTGTTCCAGTCTGGACAGGCATATACATCTCCTCAAATATTTATCATTTCTTTTTGATGAAAACATTAAAAATCCTTTCTCTAGCTTTTTGAAATATACCATGTTGTATGTAGTCACTGTACTGTTTGATAGAATAATAGAAATTATTTTTCTTATTTATAACTTAATACCTAATTATCAGTCTTTTCCCATCAACTCTTCCCCTTACTCTCACCAGTCTCTGGTAACTACTAGTCTGTTCTCAACTTCTATGACGCTGACTCTTTTGGATTCTACGTATCAGTAAGACAGTGAGGTATTTGTCTTTCTGTGCTTCACTTATTTCACTCAGCATAATAACCTGTAGTTTTATCCATGTTCTCACAAATGACAAGATTTTATCCTATCCTTTTTAATGGCTAATATCCTTTTTGATATATAGATATCCATGTGTATATAGATTTTTGTATGTATAAACCACATATATGTACACATATACGTAAATGTACATTTTGTTTATTCATCAGTTGATGGAAATGTAGCTTGTTTCTATTTCTAGGTTGTTATAAATAGTGCTGCAATAAGTAGAGGAGTGCAGATGTCTCTTTTACAGCTTGATTTCATTTTCTTTGGATATATACCGAGTAACGAGATTGCTGAATCAGATGGTAGTTCTGTATTTAATTGTTTGAAGGACATCATACTGTATTCCACTATAGTCTTTTCCAATGTAGATTCCTGCCAACAGTGTGTTAAGGTTCCCAGCACTTGTTATTTTTTGTCTTTTTGATAGCCATTCTTATTGGAGTGAGGTGATAACTCACTTATTCCCTCAATCTTTGGTCAGAATTCAGTCAAATGGACAATCAGTTACTAAGGAGTTGGGAAGTATTAGTTGCTCCAGATGTGGGGAGCATTGTTGGACTCTTCTGTTCTCACTTATGGTTCAGACACTGTGCAAGGTGTTGAGAATACAACAGTGAACAAAATAGACTGGGTCCTGCTCCAGCCAAGGTCATCCTCCAGATATACTTAGGAATTTGGTGAAAGTTGTTTAGTTTGTTGGCCAGATCATTTCTTTTGCTTGACACAATTAAGGTAATAATTTTGTAAGAAAAAACAAACCCCACTGATTATATTAACACAAGTCAATGTATAATGGAAGCATTAAAAGAATGTCATCAAAGTTCTTTGAAAATTTTATGGATGGTTTATGAAGTAGCTCCTAGAGAACAAATATGGTAGAGTTGGTAAAGCAAATACCAAATCAGATCACTTTTGCAGATTTTAAAAAATATGTTTTGTGCATGTTTTACAATTTTTTGAGTCAGTTACTAACATTTGAACACTAAAAGATTTCACCTTCAACCACATTTCCAGCTTTTTAAAAGTGAAAGGTAGTCTGATAAGGCTAAATCTGAGTATCTTTTGACAGCAGCTGGCAAGAGCTCAATTTTGGCTCTTTTCTTTGGATAGGGCTGTGTTTTCTAGTTGGCTCAAGTCTGTTTGAATGCTTTATTCATTTAATTTATCCATATGGGCATTTGAATTTATGATCCTTTGTCTAAAGTAATTTACTTTTGAATAATTTTTGAAGAAGAGTTGTGAAATTGACAGAAAACAAATGGATAGGTCAGAACAAATTTATCATACTTATTGAAGGAAATTACACTTTCTGGAGAGTTCAAAATTTCATTATCTCCAGAAATTTCCTATCTACATATTCTTTTTATATTAAATGGATTATTATTCCTAAATGGTAATATATATCCTATAGACATCAGAACTTTTTCTTGTATCAACTATTTTTTAATTCATTGTTTTTATAAACATGGATTTTTTTCACTTTTTTGGTTTCATGACTTATTTCTAAGATTTAGGTCATAAGCAAGCTTTATTAGTATTTTGTATTTTCTAGATTAGATTATATATGAGTCACACAATAACCATATGTATCAAAATGAGGCAGGCATTAAAAAAAAAAGGGCTAGGGATGTGGCTTAGTAGTAGAGTGCACTTAGTGGGCGGTGAGGCCCTGGGTTCACTCTGCATCACTGCCATAAAAAAAGAGTGTAGTCTTTCTAAAATAATTTGTCTCATAATTAGGGAGTTCCCAAGAGAGTGCCCCTAAGAAAACAGCTTCTGAAGAACTTCATGGGTTTCTATGCTTATGCATTTTTATGTAATCAAAAGAACTGAGCATTTCTGGTTACCCAAACTCAACTGATTTTAGCAGAAAACATTCACCTTCAATAATGACTTCTCTTTGAAACATTTTCAGGAAAGGAAACTGAGGTTAGTGGCAAGACTGTTGACTGTTATCCAGGGAAACTAATTTCTTTCTGGTGCTCTTTTCATTACCCCAGTAGCCCATGACCAAGGGTAGCTGAAGATTCCTATTGAAGCATTTTTAAGGAAGCCTTTGGCAGGCTTTTTGTTGCATCTTTCTACGTGTAAAGGCAAAAGAAGAAAAAGTCTTTTTTTTTTTAGTACCAGGGATCAAACTCAGGCCCTTGCACTTGTGAGACAGGTGACAGAACCACTGAGCCAAATCCCTGGCCCCAGAAAAAGTCATTTTTGAATGCTGCTGTCTCTGCTTGGTAATGTGCCTGAGACCCTCAGTGAATGCCAGCAAGTAAATTAGATCCACAGAGTATTTGATATGTATATTTTTCTCCAAACAAAATTTGAATTCCACAAACACAAATTGAGTCATTTTTCAAATGTTTGTATATGAATGGAGGTTTTTGTACTATCCTCTATAACCAATACCATAAAACTTCTGAAGGTTCAGGATGCATTTGTTTTACAATGTTAATACAGAACAAAACTTTGTTCTGACTCAACTTGTAGTTATGTAGATACTAAATTCATTTCCATTGATCAGTACAACATGTTTGTGCCCACCAGATCTAAAAAATGTGTAAAGGAGTGCCATTCTGTAAAGATGTTATTATAGTTGTAAACACAAGTGCAGCTGTTACAAATCTAGCAAAACTTCAGATTAAACAATTTCAAATTTACTGAAGATGACATTCCAGACCCATTTTTCATAATGTAAACACTCTGGAATATGCCTTTGAAATGAGTAGGATTGTCATTAATATTAATGCCACTGAACTTAAGGCTGAGAAGTTTTTTTTAAAGCTTTATTTTTCACTCCAAATTTTGGAATAAAATAGGCTGTTAGCCCAAAGTATCATGTTTATTCACAGCTTGAAAAAATTTGACCCTGTTACTTTTGAATTGTAGGAATACAAAAATAAAGTAGGAGTATTTTCTTCTATCTTGTCATTATCTTGACCAGTTGCATTGGTCAATTAAAAAAAATAAAAGAACACTAAAAATAGTTGCTACTTAAGGATTATACTAGTGTGACATTTTAGAATTCTGTATTTAGGGAAAGAATTTTATTTTGAATGATTCTGATCATGTTTTTTACGGTCTTCTTTCAGTTAGACTAGGATGAGACAAACATTCAAAATCTGTACCACTATGATGTGTTTTTCTCCTTAATTTCTACTAATGGGACAACAGGTGAGTTATCAATTTGGCCATGTGGTCTCTTCTAGGGCTACTTTCTGCACCCTGATTTTTTATGAATTCTTTTTTTTCTTTTTAAGTGCTAGGGATGAAACCAAAGACTTTGTACATTCTAGACCAGCATTCGCCTCTGAGCTGAACTCTCAGCCCTCTTCTATAATTTTTGTCACATTCAGGATTATACATAAGTCTCCTGGAAGTGCTGTGTGTATTGTTTTGTTTCTGTTTGGTGGTGACTGCATTTTGAAATTTCATTTGCCTTTACTGAATTTCCTAAGTGAACATTTAGGGAAGATTTTAAATTGGGTAATGGAGTAGTTAAATGACTGTGTATAAGCTTCGTACTCTGTTATGGAGAGACACCATTTGTCACAAGAAGACAATTGAATCTCATTTAAATTTAGTCTTTAAATTTTGTTACATGATTGAAGTCAAATATTGTCAAGTACTATGTTATAATCTAAAGCTGAAATTGTGAAAGTATGTAGCTAATATAATATTCTTCGGGGACTCTTTGTGTACATTGCTAAATATTTTATTTTAAAATAGATTTATTGAAATCTATTTTGTATGTATCATACAATTTACCTGTTTAAATGGGTGATTCTTAGTAGTTCACTGAGTTGAGTAATTATTACCATAATAAATTTTAGAATGTTTTCATCACATAAATAGAAATTCCATAACTATTAGTAGTCATGGAATTTCTCCCCACATACATACCTGTTCACCCCTCTCCCCCACAGCTTTCCTTGTACTTCACTACTATGTGTCATTTTCAAAGGAACTCTGGATATTTCCATCAACATAAAAAACACCACAGTAACTGTTGCTGTTGCTGTCACCTCTCCCTTCTTCTGTTTATGTTTTCCTTTTTTTTTTAGATTAAGAGACTGTGGAATTGTCTATTAACTCTTTTGACATTTACTTAAAATTTCATTTTGAGAAGGAAATCTGGACAGATATAGAAGAGCTTCTTCTTTTCCTGTTTATAAACATTTTTTCAGCTGGGATTTTCCTTTACTGTCACCTGTTCTTCTGTCCTATCACTATCCTTTATCTTCTGTTTACCAAGTCCTATATTATTATTATTATTATTATTATTATTATTATTATTATTATTATTATTATTACTATTCCCGCCAGGGATTGAACTCCAGACCTTGCACTTGCAAGGCAGGTGGTGGAACCACTGAGCTAATTTCCTGGCCCAGTTCTTTATTTTTTTTTAATGTTCTTTGAATTGAACACAGGGCCTTTGCATAAAAGCTTTTTTTTTGAGACAGGGTCTTGCTAAGTTGTGATCCTCACATCTCAGCTTCCCGGAGTACTGGGATTACAAATGTGTGCCACCATACCTGGTTCCATCTCCAGGTTTGACTGTTCACTAGGAGGACTCAGGACTCAGCACAGAGTTGTCTTTATAATTATGATTGGTTACAGAGAAAGGATATAAAGGAAAATCAGGAAAGGAAAAGGTACATGGGGTAGGATATGGAAGAAGCCAGGTACAAGCTTCCAGGAGTTCTCTCATTGCAGACTCACACAGGACACATTTGATCCCTCCAGCAGTGAGTTGTGACACCATGTATGAAATGTTTCCTACCAAGGAAGCTTATTAGAGATGAGTGCCCAGGATTTTTGTTGGAGTTTGGTCTCCCCAAATCCAAGTTCCCTATGCCTACAAAGGCCAATCTTACAACTAATCCTCTCCAAAAAGAGCAATCTCAGTTCTGGTATTATAATTTCTGCAAAATCTATTTTAGAGGTAAGAGGCCATTTTTGAGAATCAAAGCCAAGTTTTAATCTCAGTAAATTTCAGAGGTATCTTATTCAAGGTAAAAGTATAAAGCAGACCTAGAGTGGTGATACAGTTAGAGTATGTCAGAAAATTGAGCTTCACAAAACATTATTGGTGGTGAGAAATATAGTCCATAGAACATTAGAACTCAAGAACATTAGTTGTTAGGGTTTGTACTTGGACTGAGTGCCCCCACCCCAAGTTCTTGTATTGAGGCTCTAATGTCCATTGTAACTACATGTGAAGATAGGGCCTTTAGGGATGTAATTAAAGTTAAATATGAGGTCATAAGATTGTGGTCCTAACTGATAAGGTTGTGCCCTTATAAAGAGGGATATCTCTGTCTCTCTCACACATACACACACACATGTGCATGTATGCAAAGAAGAGGTCACATGAAGATACAGTAAGATGGTGCATGCCAAACCCAGGAAGATTTTCCTTTCCAGGAACCAAATGGCCAGCATGGACTTTCTAGTGTCCAGAATCGAGAGAAAATTATACTATTACTGGTTAAGCTACCCTGTCTATAGGTTAAGTTACCCTGTCTATATACTTCTATAGGTTCTGGGCTTATTTATGAATACTAGAATTTGTAGTGGATGGTCTTGCAGATTTTAAAACAGTAACATTAAAAGGTGAACAATTACAACGTAAACATTGCTAAAATGTTTCTTGTTATGCCAGTTCTGTAGCTATGCATACAGTTACTGTATCCTTCATCTAGCCTTGCATCTGCAGCATGTGCCCTGAGGAGAGCAATTTCTACTCCTGCCTGGCTTTTTAATGTGGTCAGAAGATAAAGACATGAAGAAGCTCACATTGATTTTCTGATTCCATCCCCCTGTCCAATACTTCTAAATGGTTGCTTTGCTATAATTCTTATATAATGCTTGTATTTCCTATAAGGGCTAGGGTGTAGATGCTTTAAAGGGAAGTATCATGCTGGTTTGAGGCCAGCCTGGACTACATAATGAGTTTAAGGCCAGCCTGAGCTATGTAATAAGACCCTGTCTCAAACAACCAAACAACCAACCAAAAAAAAAAAAAAAAAAAAAAAAAAAAAAAAAAAAAAAAAAAAAAAAAAAGAATAAAGGAAGCATTAGTATCAGGCTGCTCAGCAAAAGCATCAAACACTGGCATCATTTAGAACATATTATTTCATGATGTTGATTAGGAGGGTTACTCTTCTCCCTGGGACCTACCCAGCCAGTGTGTCTTCCTAGATAGGAGTTGTCACTGAGAATTGTCAAAACAGGTAGATATTATTCCATGCTTGAAGAAGAGTGGAATTGGCACTTAGAAATTTAACATAATTTGCTCTGGGTCACACAACTACTGAATGCAATGGTCTTCAAAACTTGTGGGTTTTTTTTTTCTATAGTATCACAGCTGGGCTTGGCCAGTGGCCCTTTCTTCCCACTATGTGAGAGCAGCTCTCCCAAAGAATTGTTTACAAATTCATTACATGTATTAAATTTAAGGTGAAAGCTCTGCCATGAAAGGGGAATTTTTTATTCTGAAGGATTGCTATTATTTTAACTTTAATTAAAGTGTACAACCAAAGGTCAAAATTACTTATAACACCAATACTTTATTTTGGAATAATTTAAAGATTTCTGGAACTTACACAAATAGATATTTTTACAAAAAATATTATTATACATATTTGTCAGCAGCTCCTTTATTTGACTTAGAATTTATGATGGACATCTTTCCAGTTCAACCAGGAACATTCTTTATGTGCTAACTGTTCTCTTACTTTAAAAATATGTGTGTTGTGTTTTAATGGTTATTGTTATACCCACTTTAACCACCATCCAACATTTTAGCCTCTAGGTCTATTTTTTATTTGTGTGGTCTTACTAAGAAATAATTGCATGAGAGGAAAAAAGTCTTAAATTTGGTGGCACTCAGTACCAAATAATTCCAGATGTGTGCGTTCCCTACATATAGAAAGCGCCTACTCCGCTGCTGTATTTGTTCTCATCCTTCCCCGTCTTTAGTTCTCTCTCATTTCATTTCATTTTAACCTCAGCACCAGACTTGTTCTATGCAGTACTTGGCCTGCTGCCCTGATATCTTCGCCACTGGCTCTCCCTGCAGCCCCCATCACTGACATGTCTCTTGGCAGGGGAATGTAAATGATGGTGGTCTTTGGAGCACCCCAAGTCAGCAGTAATACTTGTAACGAGTTCCAGGGTGGGATAACCACATGTCCCTGGACTGGGGTTTTGTCAGTTGTCCTGTAAGCTGTGGTTTAGGGATCAACTTGAAGAGATTGAATTTATTTCCTGCAGCTTCTTTTTCCTGATTATCATATAACAGTGTTCCCTTATTATTATTATGGATATTATTCCTCTTTATTATTCTTGGTGTAAGGTTTTCCTTTTAGTCATTTTACTTTGATCATTCTTTTACACCCCCCCCATTTCTATTTCTTTAGACTTCCAATTTCTTAATCAAACATAGCAGATTTTTCTTGTGCTTGAATTGCATTAGTTTTTCAAGGGATTGGGAGGGTGAAGTAAGGAAGGTCATGGTCATGGGGTAAATATGCCACTTTCTGATTGTTTAGTATAAGACAAGATATTAAAGAACTTTTTCATTGCTTTGTTTGGGAGACCATGAAATTAGCTCGTTACTAATATACAGTTTCTGTATACAAATCCTGACCAGGAAAGGACTGAAAGGTGCCCACTTCTCAGGTGTTTAAGGTATATTATGGGAGAACACTAGCCCATGAAGAAGCTGGAAGCAAAATAAGACAGCAGAAGTTAGCTAACGTGACAGTGAGACAGTGCGATAGCAGTGACACATTGTGAGCAGGTGATGGATGGTGAGGGACAGTCCTTTAGAGTGAGACGATTTTTGAAATTAAGAGATGTATTCTGTTTGTGATGCTGTTAGTAACTTTCATTCGGAGAAAGGTTAACTATTGACTAAAGGATAGAACTTATCTGGGCTCAGAAAGCAAGGTTTTCCTCTCAGAAAGCAGTTTTATATGGACAGCAGTTTCAGGCCTTAATTGGTTAGTTTTTAAATTGGTCTTTTTACTAAGACATGGTTTGAATGTGGGTTTTTATTATGTATAATGTTATATCTAGCAGTAGAGTCACTTAATGAAGTACTACATCTGTGGCACACAGATGAATCACGTAAAATTTCCTAAAATAATGTACTCATCTTTGGGGAAATCCTAGTTGAAACTGAAAAAAACTCCATTTTATTACTGTCTATTACAAATTATAGGGGTTTTGATTTTGTCTAATTAGAAATTTAGTAGATTTAGAAGGTAGATACTAATTGAACTCAGTTCGGCACATTTTCATTGCTTTGCAAGACTACACATACAGTTCAGATAAAGTTAAAAGCAGGGTAAATGGTGTGTGCAAATAAAGTCAAACTAAAAGTGTATTTTTTGTCTGTCAACACTTAAATTTTAAAAATGGCTTTCAGAACATGATTGTAACTTAGAGACTTTTCAAGACCACATACACCATAGTATTTTAAAACCTGAATCAAAAAAGTAGAATCACATTTATAGCATTTGAAAGTACATCTGATGTTAGTGTATGTCTTACTGTCCTGATACAGCTTTTGGGTTGCATTAGTGGTCTAAGAATGATTCTTGTATTTTAGGACATACATTGCTTAGCTGCACAGATGGTATCTGCTTTAAATCTAGTAAATAGAAGAAAACTAGAACAACAGTGATTTTACTAGTTCACTTTAACTGATTTTTATTTATTTTGGATGAATGTAGTCTTTGTGAAGGTGGCAGACTGAACCTGGAAACTATAGCCAAGAACAGAATGTTGTGGGCGCTCCTCCTGTTACCTACCACAGGTCTGCTGATTTTCTCAGCTGAGCCTGTGCCAGCTCTCCTTGGGTATAAGACTTCAATTCTTTAACTATTGTCATGTTTGCCAACCCACTCCTTTTGTTTCTTTAATTAAATGTCCATAGGCCAACCAAACTTGCTCCGTACTTCTCACATCCCAGTTGTCCTTGGCCTGCCTCTAAAGTACATTTCACTGGATTATCTCATCCATTTCCATAGCTTTAATTACCTTCTCTCTGTTAGTGGTTTCCACAGCTAATTTTAGCTCAGATCTGTCTCCTAACTTTCAAACTCATATAAACCACTCCTTATTGGACCTCTTCATTTGGATGCAGGAAGTATTTATGTACTCTCTGTTTCTTAAGTTGTCCTGTTTCTCTCTAGATGTGTTCCTACTCCTGTGTCACCTCGTTCAGGTTATAGTAGAAATACTCACTTGTTTGCTGAGTCAGAAACCTGAACTTCTTCTGTGTTATCTTGCCTTTTCTCTTTCTTTTCTTGGCTGGCTTGGCTCAGCTCAGCCCCTTCCTTCAGTTTTCCTCCCCTCCCCTTCTCTCTCCTTCCTCCCTTCTTTTCTTCTTTCCTCCCTTACCACTCTCCTTCCTTCCTTCCACCCTATTATGTTAAACCTAATCACTAAATACTGTGTGTTCTTTTTGTTGTTGTTGTTCCCAGGGATTGAACTCAGGACCTTGCACTTGCGAGAGGTGGTGGAACCACTGAGCTAAATCCCTGGCCTCAATACTGTATATTCTACCTCTTACGGTTGGGTTATGTCCCTACAAACACATTGCACATTGGAAATACGTTTAATACACCTAACCAAACATAGCTCACCAACACAGTACACTGTAAAGTATGGGTAGTTTCCCTTGTTATAGAATAGCTGACTAAAAACTGTGGCTCTCTGTCCTGCCTAATAATCTTTTTTTATTATTGTTCATTAAGTTTATTGGTACATTTTATGTATATGATATGATGACACTCATCATTGGGAATTTGTACCTGTACATGATATATCTTGTTTCTTATTTTTTTTCCTTATTCCCCTGCCCTCCCTTCAACTCCTCTATCCCTCCTTATTTACAAAGACTTTTATTTCCATTTTTTTCTTTTCTCATATTTTTTTACTTTCCCTTCTTTGCTTTCCCCTACTCCCCCACCTCCCCTTTTCCTTCCACTTTGGACCTTTTTCTTCCTGTTTCACTTTATTGTACACTGTAGTCCTCATTTACACTTTCAGTTTCTCACACAGGGAAACTATTTACACATGTGTGTCCTGTTTCACTTAAGAGTATGGCTTTAATGTGCATCTATTTAGCTATAAGTGTCTCTAGTTTCTCATTCTTTATGGCTGAGTAATGTTCCATTTTATTTTTAAAAAAACCCACATCTTCTTTATCCAGTCACCAGTTGATGTTTGGGCTGTTTCCATGATTTAGCTATTACAGACTGTGCCACTATAAACATGAGTGCACATATATCGCTGTGGTATGATGATTTTAATTCTTTTAGGAAGATACTAGCAGGGGAATAGCTGGGTCAAATGGAACCTGTAATTCTAGTTCTTTAAGGTATCTCCACACTGATTTCCACTATGGTTACACCAGTCTGCACTCCCACCACCAACAAAGAGTGTTCCTTTATGCCCGCAACCCCACCAGCATTTGTTATTGGTTGATTTCTTGAGAGCAGCCATTCTTTCCGGAATAACATAGAATCTCAGCATTTGTATCTCTTGGATAACCAGTGATTTTGAACAGTTTTTCATATGTTTATTTTGCTGTTTCTACCTGTTTGAGAAATGTCTGTTCATATGCCTAATTTTGGAATGGGTCTTTCAATTTGGGAGGTCTGATTTTTTTAAGTTCTTTATATATTCTAGATAGTAGACCTTTGTCTGAGGGACAGATGGTAAAACTTTTTCCGCAAATTGTGAGTTTTCTCTTCATGCTATTGGTGGTTTCTCTTGCTGTGCAGAAGTTTTATTGTTTTTTGTTTTTTGGTTTTGTTTTTTGTTTTTTGGTACCAGTACTTGAACTCAGGGCTTGTGTTTGCTAGGCAGGCACTGCACCACTGAGCTACATCCCTGGCCCAGTGCAGAAGCTTTTTAATAAGGTGAGATCCCAGTTGTTGATTCTTTGTGCCAGGTCCTGTGTGACTGAGGTTTTGTTGATAAAGTCTTTTCCTATGCCATTGTCTTGAAGAGTTCTACCTAACCACTCTTCTAGCTGGTTTAGTGTTTCTGTTTTAATATTTAGATCTTTGGTCCATTTCAATTTTAGTTTAGTGCCTGATGAGAGATATAGGTCTTTTAATCTTTGACAAGTTGAAACCCAATTTTTCCAGCGCCATTTATTAAAGAGGCTATCTTTCCTCCAGTAAGGGTGTTTGGCTCCTTTGTCAAAGATGAGGTAGCTGTATATGTTTGGAGTTGTTTCTGCATCTTCTGATCTGTTCCATTGATCCTCAGGTCTGTTGCTTTGCCAGTACCAGCTGTTTTTATCACAGTAGCTTTGTAGTATACTTTCATGGTGGGGATTGTGTTAGCCCCTACCTTGTCTTTGTTGCCTAGAATTCTGTTAGCCATTTCAGGTCTCTTCTGCTTTCAAATGAATTTTTTGGATTATTTTCTTTAGTTCTGTGAAATATGCTGGTGGAATTTCAATTGGGATTTCATTGAATCTATATTGCAGTTTTGGAAGTATGGCCGTTTTCATTATATTCTTCCTAGCCAGGAGCAAGAGATGTCTTTACATTTTCTGATATACTCTTCGATCTCTTTTTCCAGAGTGCTATAGTTTTCAGAGTAGAGTTTTTTTTCTTTCTTTCCTTAGATTGATTCCTTGGTATTTCATTTTTTTGAATGTTATTGTGAAAGGAGTTGTTTTTCCAGTTCCTCTCTCAGTGAGTCTGTTCATGTACAGGAAAGCTGTTGATTTTTTTGTGTTGACCTTGCATCCAGCTACTCTACTGAATTTAATTATTAGGTCTAGGAGAATTTTGGTGGATTTCTCAGGGTCTTCTATATGGAGTATCATGTCATTACAAATAATTAACTTCTTCATTTCCTATCTTTATTTCTTTTCTTTTTTTTTTTTGGTCAAATTGTTGTGGCTAATGTTACTAGAACTGTAATGAACAGGAGTGGTGATAGCAGACATCCTTGTCTTGCTCCTGATTTTAGTGTGAAGGATTTCAGTTTTTGACCATTTAGTATGATATTGGCTGTTGCTTTGAGGTAGAGACCATGTATTCCAATTTTCCATAGGGTTTTTATCATGAATGGATGTTAGATTTTGTCAAATGCTTTTTCTGCGTCTATTGAGATGATGATATGGTTTTTGTCCTTGGCTCTGTTAATGTAGTGTATTATATTTATTGATTTGTATGTTGAACCAACCATCCCTGCATCCCTGGGATAAATCCCACTTGGTCAGGCTGTATGATCTTCTTAACGATCTTCTGCATTCTGTTTGCCATTATCTTATTTTATGATTTATAAACTCCTTGGTTTTATTAATTTGGTAAATATCATATGCTTGTTTTTATCACTTACACTTTCTAGCAAAACTTCCCTCAGAAAAGAAATATACTTATATTTGAAATCCAAAAACAACTAAGAGTTCACATTTTTAAGATCAGATTTTTCTTTTTTTATTATATCTCATACTTATTTTTATTATATTTTTATAAGCATAATGATAGAATTTAACACCAATACATATGTAATATTCTTCACAAACAAATGACTATGAATTAAATCAAGCATCTAATTTAGAGAAATCATAAGGTTGCCAGAGAAACTATTGATATGCCAAATGTGCAAAATGCTACCACATTCATGACTATGTTTCTCATTTAATAGTGCACACATATGTGTAAAAACATACCCCCCACACATATACACAATGCATATTTTCTACAATACAATATATACTTTGGTATAATAAAACAGTGCAGTGATGTGTGGAATGTTTGTGATTTGTGTGATTTGAGGAAAACAAACATCATCTTTGAGGTATTTGGAGAATTTGTAATATGTACCAGATACTGAATGATATTAATGATTATCCATTTATTTAAGTATAGTTAGAATTTACTTAAAAATTAATATTCATTATTGGTAGAAAATAGGTACAAAGATACATTGATAACATAACAAAACATGTCTTAACAAATTTCCAACCAAACAAACTGTAGTGACAGAAAAGGAAGTTTGCAGAAGGCAGAAACGAGAGAGGAGAATGATGGATGGACCTTAATACTTTTCATAGTACTCATATTTACAGATTTCATAAATTCTCAAAAAAGCAAAGAAAATGAGAACCAAAATAACTCATCAATTTGGTAGACATCAATTTGGTAGACACATATAGACAAAGATTAATGTGTTGATAAATTTTAAAAATATAAAATAGATTTAGCTCAGTAGTGCTGCACCTGCCTAGACAGAGCAATGTGCTGAGTTTAATCCCCAGCACCAGGGAAAGAAAAAGAAAAAAGAAAAGAGAAAAGGAGCATATGTGCTTTCTAACACACTCAATAGATTGAAAATGAATTATTTGTTATCTCTTCCTCTTGAACTCTTCCCTTCAGAAGGATGTGGTGTCCTCCTTTTTCTTTTATCTTATTGATTTTTTATGTCTATGTTCATTAGCCAGATTGGCCTATAGTTCTCTCTCTCAGGTGGTTCTTTTACTGCTTTTGAAATCAAGGTGATGCTTGTTTCCAGAAATGAATTTGGAACTAATGCTTCCCTTTCAATTTCATTAAACAATTTGAGAAATAGGGGCACTAGGAGTTCTCTAAATTTCTTATGAAATTCAGCATTGAATCCACCAGGACTGGTGCTTTTCTTTGTTAGTAAGTTTTAAATTACAAATTTAATTTCACTGGCTGACACTGGTTTATTTAGAATTTCTAAATCTTCTTGATTCAGTTTTTGTAATTCGTATGTATCTAGGAATCTGTCCACTTCTTCCGTATTTTCCATATTATTAGAATACAGGTTCTCAAAGTAGTTACTGATGATCTTCTGGATCTCTGCAGAGTCTGTTGTGATTTCACCTTTTTCATTCCTAATTGTGTGGATTTGAGTCTTTTCTTTCCTTTTTTTGATAAGGTTGGCTAAAGGTTTGTCAATTTTGTTTATTCTTTAGAAGAGCCAACTGTTTGCTTCCTTGATTTTTTTTTTTATCCCTCTCTTAGTCTCCATTGCATTGATTTCTCCTCTGATCTTTATAATTTCCTCCCTTATAGGAGATTTGGATTTGTCTTGCTCTTCTTTTTCTAGAAGCTTGAGGTTTAGCATTTGGTTGTTTATTTGAGTACAGTCTGTTTTCATAATACAAGTATTCACTGCTGTGAACTTCCCTTGTAATTTCATTATATCCCATACATCCTGATGTATTGGCATTGTTGTGTAATTGTAGAAACTGTCTAATTTCTTCTTTAATTTCCTCTGTAACCCATTGGTTGTTCAGGAGGGTGTTGTTCAATTTCTATGTACTTATGAAGTAGTTTATTTTGCTATTGATCTCCAATTTCATTGCACTATGGTCTGCTAATATACAGGAGATAACTTCAATTCCTTTGCATTTACTCAAATATGTTCTATGAGCAAGTTTGTAGTCCATTTTGGAGAATGACCCATGTATGGCTATAAAGAATGTATATTCTGATTTTGTGGGATGGAACATTTTGTAAACATCTGTTAAATCCATTTGTTCAAGAGTTTGAGTTCTAGTATTTTGTTATATGTATTGACTTATCGTTGTCATGATCTTTTCCTTTTGTTAGATTCCCCCCACTTTACATTTAATTTCTTGTCTTGCCTGATGGATTGATTCTTTGGGTTTTATGGAATTGTGATCCTCATTGTCTTTCCCTAGGATATTGTTTAAATTTTTTTGGAGTGCTGGTTTGGTATTCATGAATTTACTCAGAAGTTCTTTGTCATGAAAGTATCTTATTTCTGCATTGATTTTGAAGGATAGTTTTGCAGGGTACATCAGTCTGGGTTGGAGGTTGTTTTCTTTTAGGGTTTGAAATACTTCACTCCAGGCTCCTCTTGATTTGAGGGTTTGTGTTGAGAAGTCTGCTGTGATTCTGATGGGCTTTCCTTTGTATGTGATTTGTTTCTTTTCTCTAACTGCTTGTAATATTTTGTTCTTCTGTTGGGTTTCCATAATCTTGACTATTATATACCTAGGTGTAATTTTTTTTTTTTTAATCATGGCTAGTTGGAGTCCTGTATGCCTCACTTATCTGTATGTCAGGTTCTTTTCCCCTGCTTGGGAAGTTTTCTGCCATTACTTCTGTGAACAATTTTTTTTTTAATGTCATTTGCATATCTCCTGTTTCTTCATTGACTCCAACCAGTCTTATGTTATTATTCCTTGTGCCGTCTAGCAGATACTGGATTGATTTCTCATGGTCCCTTGCTATTTTTAAGAATTCTTTCCTTTCCTGGTCACTAATTTCAATCTTGTCTTCTATACCTGAAATTCTGTTCTCACATTGGCTCATTTTGCTATGTTAACTTTCAATGATGTTTTTAACCTCTTGAATCTCTGTTTGAATCTGTTTTATGCATTCCATTTCTTTCCTATGCTGGGATTCCATTATGTACCTGAGATCCTCTATTTTTTAATCTGTGTCTTCTCTAGAGTTAATAGTCATGTCTGTCATTATGGTTGCCATCTCTGTTGTTATCTGAGAAATTATTTCTGATTTCATTTTTTCCAGATCCTCTTTTGTTGCCAGTTCAAGGAATCCAGGTGGTTGAGTTTCAGATTGTTCTGTCTCACCCCCTGGATTTCCCTTTGGTGATCTGATACTCTGGGCTTGCATCTTGTTTAAGTGTCTTCTCAGTTCTGTTTTTTGTTATTGTTGAAATTTTTGGTTTAATTTTCTACTTGTAAATTGCTTATTGCAAGTATCTTTATTGCTAGTATTTAGAGCCCTTAGGGAATGGCTACTTTTTGGATTGTCTTCTTGGTGTAGTTGGCTTTTGGATTTTGAGTCTCCAGTGGCCTTTAAGTGATCTCAGTCTTGGTGTAACAGAATAGAGAACTGACTGAAGCAATCATGTGACCTTGTCCAAAGTAATACAATCAGCAACAACAGTAGCATG
This sequence comes from Fukomys damarensis, assembly GCF_012274545.1. Classification (NCBI taxonomy): domain Eukaryota; kingdom Metazoa; phylum Chordata; class Mammalia; order Rodentia; family Bathyergidae; genus Fukomys; species Fukomys damarensis. Next base: position 25,702,618 of record NW_022900939.1, on the reverse strand, counting down.
AAACACAGCTTAGAAAATAACAAATTGTGGTAGCTATTATTCTGACATCTTTAACTGCATAAACTAGGCTTATGGTTATATGTCAATATCAAGGATCAATCAGAAATATGTTTACAGTTAGTAAGCCCTTCAATATAGAGGCTTTACCCTCTGAGAAGGCTTAAATGAAGTTGGAGGGTGTGGATAGAGAGATGGAAAGAGAGGTTATAAGTAGGGCTAGAGGATACAGGAGGATCACAAAAACTTTGGGAATCTGGTGAAGAAAAGAGGAAAAAAAAAAGCAAAGGAAGGAGCAGAAGCAAGAACCTAAGAAACTAACAGAAACAAGAAAACTAGAAATTATATTCACACTCTGTTAACAATAAGAACACTCAAGAAAATGACAGAATAGAACAAAAACAGTAATAAGAAAGAGAAAGTGAGGAAAAGAAAAGAGTGAAAGAAAACGAAAAGGTCATCTTTGACGCATGATTCAACTATTGCTAGTATACAGTGAGGACAGCAGTGTACAGAGTCACATCCATCAGTCTCAGCAATCCAGCTATAGTCCAGTGAGATTCAGGTTAGTTTCTGGCTGCAAGGCCAGAGTTGAGCTCCCTGACCTCTACAAGGTTTTACTGCAGGTTTGAGCCACCATTGCCCCGTAGCAGGTCCAGGTTTGGTAGAAGGTGTTGTTCCCAGTAACTCACCAATTGTTGTAGTCCACTCTGTTTGTTCTCTCATTGGGCTTCGATTTTCAACAACACCAATTCTCAGAGAGGCCCGCTTTTCTGCCACTCATTACTGCACTATCTTCCCAAGCTCATGGCAATGGCTGTCTGGCCCCAGGTGCCTCTTCCACATCAATCTGGATCCACAGAATGACGAGGTTTCACATCTCACAGGTGGGCAGGAATGGGGGTGGAAGCCGCACCTGACTTGCCTAATATCTTGAGAGATCATACTGCATATTGCCACCAAGAAAAAGATCAGTATTGAAAATACATCTCAAATTTATAAGTATCACTTTTGCACCATCATAAAGTTAAAAAAAAAAATCCTAGTTTGAACTATCCTAAGTTGAGGACCATCTGTGCTTTTCTTTAGTTTTCAGTCTGTGATTTTCCATCTTACGTAGCGTGGCCTTCTTGTCATTCTTTCTACTTCATTTTCAACACTGTTTCTGTGTGGATCTTCTGAAACACTAATCCAGTTGTATCACTTGCATAGACTGTCATTGGCTTCCTATTGCTCTTAGAATAATATAGAGTCCATCTAAACTGTCTTTAACAACCTTCCAAATTCATCTTCTGTTTGCCTGAGAAGGTGTGAGCCTGGTCAAGTTTACTTCTACATCCTGAAGTCCCCCACCCCATATTTGTGATGTATTGTTTTCTTGTGAGAAACAAGAAATTTTATTATAATTTATTATCCATTAGTCAACTACATATCTGTAGATCCCTCTTCCAAACAACTTTGTACATATTGCAAAAGGGGGAGAAAAGGTATAATTGTTGGTAGATTATTTCCAGAAATCTCTATGTAGAACTTATGCTTGATATTATTTTAATGTCTTTTATTATGAAATAGAACCCAGCTACTGAATTTGACTCAAGTAATAGAGATGGTTAGATGTTACCACAGCCTGTCATTTCTCACTAGAAGAGGTGATGAGTTAACATCTGCTCCCTTTGAAGCAATTGCCTAGATAGGCCAATAGAAGTAATATCTTCTATGGAAGACTGAAAGATGTTGACATCTCTCTTCCCCTCAGAGAGTGGGGTTCTTCAGGTGTCTTGAGGAATGGTGGAAGAAGGCAGTGGGGAGGAGGGAGGTCAGTCACTGGTAGAGGGAGAACAGTGAAGAGACAAAATTACAAAAACACCAGTGGAACAATCCTTTGTCCTTTATTTCTAGATGTCATAAAATGTTTATCTTCATTATTTAAAACACACACACACACACACACAGACATGATTGTGGGCTTTCCCTGGAGAGGGAGTCATCCCTGATTTTAACATGGTTTTGAAATGATTGCCTTGTGTCCTGTTAGTCCACATCTCATCTGCTAACGGGCCCTGTTGCTTCAGTCCAATACATGCAGCTCCTTCTGTGCAGGACTCTCCACCACTGTTCACTTAACAAATCCCGTATATGTACAGCTCAGGTCTCCCTTTCAGGTCTCCTTCTCTGGAATCCTTCCTTAGCCCCAAGTCTGGGTTTCATGATCTGCCTTAGACCACCGTATTGTACTACCTTACAGTTTTTCACTCTTCAGTTTCAGTTTGTTTGTTAAGCTCAATGAGTATTGCTAATGTTACTGTTTGAAAGGAAGATTTTGTTGTTGCTGTTGTTTTGTTTTCAAAGAGGATTGAGTAAAGTCATGAGACATTACTCCTGAAATCACTAAAGCTGGGAGTTACTTTTGAGCCTCAGTAATATTTTAGATATACTATATTCTGTGGAAGAAAGGTAGTCTGCTCCAGTCTGTTTGTAAATATTTTGAGGTGAATACAAGTATTTGTGTTTGATCTTTATTTTGGTGTATACTTCAGCTGTGAAGCCAACCCAGTCTTGTCCTAACACATGACCTGTGCTTTATTGGCTAATTTAATACCTGAATTTTTATTTGCTTTCTGTCTTCATATCCAAATTGCTATGCTTGAAATCCTATAAAGATATATAGTTTCCTAACCTATGCTTCCTAAAGCCCTGTTGGAAAATCTAAATAATAACCCTTGGATAAGAAAAAAAAAATGCCTATTTGATTTGACGGGACTGAAAGAGCAATTCAAAAAATTGTATTTGTTTTTGTTCTCAATTTTTTTCCCTAACTTTATGAAAGTCTCATCATCCAAAAGATATCATATTTTGTTTATTGTTTCCTTTGCTGTACAGAAACTTTGTGGTTTGATGTAATCCCACTTGTTTGTTGTTATTGTTGCGTGTACTTTTGGTGTCATACAAGAAATATCACTGACAAAACCAGTGTCAAGGAACTTTTTAACCTGTTTTCTTCTAGGAGTTTTATGGTTTTGGGTCTTATGTTTAAGTCTTTAATCTACTTTGAGTTGATTTTTCTGACACTATAAAATAAGGGTCCACTTTCATTTATTTTTTGGATATAGATAGTTTTCCTAGCATTATTCTCATTATGTATTCTTGGCATCCTTATTTAATATCTTGCTGCTGCTTTTTTTCCTATTCCCTCCTCTCCCTTCACCCTCTCTTCCTTTCCCAGAAAGGAATGTCCTACTGACATTTTAACAGTATTTTCTAAATTCATGAATATGGGATATCTTCATTTGTGTCCTAAATTTCTGTCATTAATATTTTATGTTTTTCAGTGTAGAGATTTTTTTTTTTTACTTCCTTGGTTAAATTTAAAGTATCTTTGTAGCTATTGTAAATAAGATTTTTAAAACTTTCTTTTTTAATAGATCATTGTTAGCTTATACTACAAATTTTTGCATGTTGATTTTATATCCTAAAATTTTACTGAATTTATCACAAACATTTTTGATGTAATCTTTAGAGTTTTAGTATAAAATTATGTCATATGTAAATGGAGACAATTTAACTTTGTCCCTTCTGATATGTATGTCTTTATTTGCATATTGCTCTTGTCAGTACTACCAGTAATGTATTGAATAGAAATGGCAACAGTGGGCTTTGTTATCTTGTTCCTGTTCTTGAAAGAATAGCTTCCAACTTAATATGTTGGCTGTGGCCATATTATATGTGGTCTTTATTGTACTGAAGTACATTCTACTGAGAGTTTCTATTATGAAATGTTGAATTTTGTTAAATTACTTTTTTCTGCATCCACTGAGATTATCATAGGATTTTTGTCTTTTATTCTAAATGTCTGAATCACATTTATGGATTTGCATATGTTGAAGCATTCTTACATAATAGAGATAAATCCTACTTTATCATGGTGTATGATCCTTTTCATGATTATTAAATTCCTTTTGCAGGTATTTTGTTAAAGATATTTGCATCCAAGTTCATCCTGGATATTGGCCTATAATTTTCTTTTCTTAAAGTGTTCTTATCTGGCAATCTTACCAGGGCCGTGCTCATTTTTCTGAAATGATTTTGGAAATGTTCTTACCTCTTCAGTTTTGTAGAAGACTTTGAGGAGGACTGGTGTTAATTTCTTTTTAAATATTTGGTAAAATTTTCCAATGAAGACTTCTAGTTCTAGGTTTTTCTTTTTTGTAGATTTTTTTGATTACTATTTCAATCTCTTCAAATTTGTTATTTGATTATTGAGATTTTCTGGTTTGTTTTATTTTGTTATTCAAACTTACAGGTTGTACAATTCTAAAAATTTATCCTTTTCTTCTAGGTTATCTAATTGGTTAGTATATTAGTTGGTCATAATCCTTTCTTACTTCTGTAGCATCAGGTGTAATATTACCTGTTCTATAATTTTGAGTATTATTTTTTTAAGTTTAGGTAAAGGTTTTCCAATTTTGTTTATTTTTAAAAATTCAGTTTATTGATCTTTTCTGTTCTTCTAACCTCTGTTTTCTTTATTTTTTTGCCAACTTTGGGCTTTGTGCGTTCTTTTCTAATTGCTTGAGGTTTAAATGTAGGCTTTCTTAGGTTTTTTCATTTTTCTTAAGATAGGCATTTATCTCTGTAAATTTCACTATTGGAACTGTATGCTATACTCCATAAGTTTTGGCATATTGTATTTTGTTTTTGTTTTTCATATTTTTATTTTCTTTTGATATATTATTTGTCCTCTTGGTTTGTAGGCATGTATTGTTTAATTTTCATGTATTTCTGAATCTTGCAATTTTCCATCTGTTAATTATTTCTGGTTTCATACCATGTGATCAGAAGAGACACTTGATGTGATTTCAACTTTATCACGGCATGCTCTTGATAGAACCTATGATCTGTTGTGGAAGTTGTTCCATTGAAAAGGTGGTTATGCTATTATTGGGTGGAATGCTCTGTATATGTCTGTTAGGTCTATTTGGTTTATAGTGTTTTGCAAATTATCTGTTTCTGTACTGATTTTCTGTCTGAATGATTTATATACTGTTAAAAGTAGAATTTATTTGTTTGTTTGTTTGTTTTGTACTAGGGATCGAACTCGGACCCTTGCACTTGCAAGGCAGGCAGCGGAACCACTGAGCTAAATCCCCAGCCCCAAAAGTAGAATATTAAGGTCCCCAAACATTGTTGTATTGCTTTCTATATCTTTAGTTGTGTTCCTATTTGTTTTATATATTTAGGTGCACCGCTGTTGGTGTGCACACTCTCTCCTCCCTCTCTCTATATATATCCATTTGTGTATAAACATTTATATTTATTTTATCATTTTGATGAGTTGACCCCATTATTATTATATAAGCACTCTTTGTATCTTATGATAGTTTTTGACTAAAGTTTATTTTGTCTGTTAAAATCGAAGTCTCCTATTTTCTTTGGTTACTGTTTGAATGGTACACTTTTTCTGTCCATTCACTTTCTGCTTATGTATGTCTTCAAAGTTAAAGTGAATCTCTTATATGTAGCAGATAATTTGATCTTGGATTTTTATCCATTCAGTAACCCTATATCTTTTGATTAGAGAATTTATTCCATTTATATTTAATTATTGATAAGTAAATACAACAGTGGCATTTTTTTGTTTCATACATTTTTGCTCCTTTCTTGCTCTTGTGCTGCCCTTCTTATGATCTGACTTTTTTTTCTAAAAGCCGTATGTTTTGATTCTTTTCTTTTTCATTTTTCTTCTACAGGTTTTTAACTTTTGGAATCCCATGAAGCTACATAAAACAGTTACAATTGTCTATTTTAAGGTGACAGCAGCTTAACATTGTATACAAGAACTGCTTTGTGTTTCTCCACCATTTTCTAATTGATGTCACATTTTATATCTTTTTATAGTATAACCCATTAACAAATTATGGTAGCCATGATTATTTTTAATCCTTCTAGCTTTAACTTCTCTATAAGTGATATTACACTATTAATGTATTGTGAATTTTACTATATCTTACCTTTACCCCAGGGAGTTTTATGTTTGGATAAGTTGTATATTGCCAGTAAATATCCTTTCCTTTAAACTGGAAAAGCTCTCTTCAGTATTTTTTTTTTTTTTGGTACTGGGGATCGAACTTGAGACCTTGCACTTGGGATGTAGGCAGTGCACTGAGCTAAATCCCCAGCCCTCTTTTCAGTATTTTTTGTAGTGATGAATTCCCTTAGTTTCAGTTTGTCTGGGAAAGTCTCTTTCTTCTTCATTTCTGAAGATTGGCTTTACTAGGTAGAATACTTATGGTCAGTAGGCTTTATTTCCCTTTCAACACATTGAATATATTATCCCACTTTTTTGACCTGTAAAGCTTCTGCTGAGAAAAATGTGGGGCTTTTGTGGAGATTCCCTTCTGATGAGCCAGTTTTCTTGTGCTGATTTTAGAATTCTTTATGTTTGACTTTTGACAATTTTATTATAATGTATCTTTATGAAAAGCTTTTGTTTAACCTTTTGGGGGTTGTTCGGGCTTCACAGATCTTGTTGTTAATTTCTCTCCTATTTAAGAAGTAATCTGTCGTAATTTCTTTAAATAAACTTTCTGGTATGTTCCCATGCTCTTTTTTTATATTTGTGATTTCCACAATGTGCATATTGGTTTGGTTGATGGTATCATGTAAGCCCCATAGATTTTCTTCTTCATTCTTTTCTTTTTTTTTTCTTTTAACTGAGTTCACTGATTCTTTGCTCATCTGGGTTGGCTGTTGAAACTATTAAATTTTTCAGTTCAGACCTTGTATTCTTCAGCTCTAGAATTTCTTTTTGATTCTTTTCATGGTTTGGCCTTTTTTTTTTCTTTTTATTGTTTATTGGTACATTTTAGGTGTACAGTACAGTTACATTCATTATTGGGATCTTGTACCTTTACATGACAGATCTTGGCTCTCATTTTTTCCCCTTGTCCCTGCCCTCCCTTCTTGGTTCGGTCTTTTTGTTGAACTTCACATTTTGTTCATATGCTGTTTTCCTGATTTAATTTAGTTGACTGTGTTCTCTTATAGCTCACTGAGCTTCTTAAAGATGAGTATCTTGAATTATTTATCAGGAACTTTGTAGATTTCCACTTCATTTGAGTCAATCACTGGAGTTTATTTTTCCCCCATTTGGTAGCATCATGCTTCTTTGATTCTGCATGTAATGTGAACTAAACTTTACACTACAGATGTATTCACTTCATTTCTCCTATTCACTTTTGGGAACATATCAAGATTGTGTGCCTTCTGTAATTGTGCAAAGCCATTCTTATTGCTGAGAGACTCCTAAAGAAGTGCCCTGAACTATTCAAGGTTTTGTGCATTCTCCCAGTCTAGCAGGGTCAAGCCAGTGGCTTGGATTTGTGCTTCCTGCTGAGATCTGTACACTGTTTGTGGGGGCTCATGTGTACTGTCTGCAGGGGTGTGTGGGGCACTGGTTACAGGTGAGAGTGCATTGACTGGTTGAGTGTCTTTTGTAAGTTCATGGGCAGGCCCCTTGTTAGAAGCTTCAAGGTGATTAGCAGGATCCATGCCAGCTGTTGAGATCTGTTTGCCAAGCTGTAAACCCCTATCTATTCTCTCTAGTCCTGGCTGCCCATAAATGATTCAGCCATGCTGAAGCTCTCTGTGTTTTGAACAAGGCAGGACAGTAGTTGGTCTCTGGACAGAGTTCTGGAAGTCTAGGGAAGCTGGGCTCATGTCTTCTTTTTAATTGCTTGTGTTATTCCTTCATGTTTACTAGTGGTCACCATGAGGTCAGAAAGACCTTGCTAAAAATTTATAACCTAATCATTACTACATTCTTTTTGAGTGGGACTAAAAACTTTGAGTGGTAATATTATGCATTACCATTGGTCATTTTTTTCTCATTGAGTTTATTGGTACTTTTTAGGCATACAGTACAGTTACATTCATCATTGGGATCTTGTACCTTTATATGACAGGTCTTGGTTCTCATTTTTTCCCCATAACACTGCCCTCCCTTCACCCCTCCACCCCTTCCCTATTTATAAAAACTTTGTTTCCATTTTTTCATTTTTCTCATATTTTTTTCTTTTCCCTTATTTCTTTTCCCCTACCCTTCCCACACCATTGGTTGTTTAATATCACTCATGCCTCTGAGTTCAGTAAATAGATTCTTATGTTGTAATGATGTGATGTACTCCCAGGTTGATTTTTTTTTCTTTTGGTACTGGCTATTGAACTCAAGTCCTTGTGCTTGCAAGACAGGCACTGGAACTACTGAGTTAAATCCCTGGCCCCCAAGTTGATTTTAATGACATGATTTTTTTATGGGTTTTTAAAATTGATACTAGCTTCACATAACATAAAATTCACATTTTAACATGTACAATTCATTGGCATTTAATGTATTTACATGATTATGTAACCATCCTCACTAATTTAGGAACATTTTCCTTAACTCCAAAAGAGATCTTGTACCCGTTGAACAATCACTCTGCATTACCCGTCTCCCCATACAAACCCGACTTGATGATCATAAGCTTCTTCTGTTTCTGGAGTTTGAATCACTAACTTCTTTCCCAGTGTCTGTATCATTTTATATTCTGGTCAGAAAGTATGAGGATTCCAGTTTCTCCACAAGAGGCCAACACTTGTACTTTCTTTTTTTTTTTTTTTTTTTTTT
>NW_022900939.1:25655839-25693718 GCF_012274545.1 Fukomys damarensis | reverse complement strand
TCATTAGGATCCTGTGTACTATTATAGTTTTTCACACCAAAGAAACTATTCGGTATTTCAGTTAAAGAAATCTCTGTATGAACATTAAAAATAGGGAATCCTAAAATAAAGCTAAAAAGGAAAGTAAAAGAGAAAAGGCAATGATGTAACATCAAAATAATCCTTAATTCTGGAGATGAAAATAGTCCCTGAACATATTTAAATTGCTTCTCGCTTTTATAGTCTTATCTTATTCTTTTTTTCATTATTTAGAGAATACTTTATTAGTTTCTGTAATGAAACCCACGTAGATATGACCTTACATATTTAGTACGATGTGTTACCCCTGTACACATGGAAAAAAAAATAAATTATATCACTAGTTTTACAAATGCTTTGACTGCTGTAACAAGTAAAATCTGAAAAAAATCACTTAAATATTTTAGTTAATTTTGCCCTATTATAAATTTTAGTGACAAAAGGTCTTAGGAACATATTTCTTATATAATGTCTGTCATATAGGCGTTGATTTCATTTATAACAGATTTATAAAGAATTTTAAACTCATACAGTTTTTTAGAGTTAATATAGTTCTCTTTGTAATTTAAATTTTTTTCTAATTAGATGGGTACCTATCTCATTTAAAATTTTGAATTATGATATGTGCAACATAAAACCTACTATTTTAGCCACTTTTTAGTATATAGTTCAGTGGTATTAAAAAACACATTATTGTATGACCATAACCACCATTCATCTCCAGAACTTTTCCATCTTTCCCAACTGAAACTCCACACTTATTAAATAATATCTTTCCTGATAACCACCATTCAACTTTTTTTTCTCAGGGGACTGTACAATATTTTTTTTTGTATAGCTTGTTTTGAATACCAAAATGTTTTTAAAGTTGGTCCATATTATGTAGCATGTGTTAGAATTTCATATGTTTTGAAGGATGGATAATATTTTGTTGCACATATGTATCATACGATTCATCCACTGATGGATGTTTCAGTTGCTTCCGCCTTCTGGGTATTATGAATAATGCTGCTGTCAATATGAAAATATATGTTCCAGTCCCTGCTTTCAGTTCTTTTGGACACATCCAGAAGTGGAATTCTTGAATCATGTGGAGTTCATTTTATGAGAAACTGCCATGCTGTTTTCTATAATGGCTCTACCATTTTGTATTTCCAATGGCAAAAATTTCAGTTTCTGTACTCCCTTACCAACATTTATTGTTTTTCTGGGGCTGTCCTCCCCCGTTTTTTTGTTGTTGTTGTTTTTGTGTTTTTGGTTTTTGTTTTTTTTGGTACTGGGGATCAAACTCAAGTCCTTGTGCTTGCAAGGTAGGCAGCAGCACCACTGAGCTAAAACCCCTGCCTCCCATATTTTTAAATGATAGGCACTCTATAGTTTTGATTTGCATCTCTGTAATGATTAGGGATGTTGGACATATTTCCCTGTGCTTCTTGGCTTTTGTGTCTATTCAAGTCCTTTGTCCATTTTTAATGGGGCTGTTTGTTGTTGAGGAGGAGAGCCTCACATATTCTAGATATTAACTTCTTATCAGATAATATGGTTTCTAAAAATGTTTTCTGCCATCCTATTACCTTTCATTTTTTTTCATATTATCATTTGATACACATAATTTTTAATTTTTTATGGTGCCTTAGTTAACTTTTCTTGTTCCTGAGGCAGAATACCCAAAACTCACAAGTTAAGGGAGGAAAGGTTTATTTAGCTCAGTTTGTAGAGGTTTCAGTTCATAATTGGCTGGCTCCTAGTCAGGATATCATGCCTTAGGGGCATCACAGAGAACAAAGAGTCTGTGGTGCTCAGAAAGCAGGAAAGCAGCAAGCAGTAAGGGACAAACAGAATCTCCTTCTGTCCCATATATCCTATCAAGGTTACAGGGTGGGTAGTATTCACACCTAGGGTGGGGCAACCTTAATCCTAGCATCATGAATCAATCCCAGCATCTCATCCTTGATCCCAGCATCACACACCCTAGATCCAGCCACCTCCAAAAAGCCCCACCTATGACTGCATGAGACTTTGGAGAGACATCTAGATACAAGCAATAACAGTGCCCAATTTATATATTTTTTTTCTTTTGTTACCTATATTTTTGGTTCATGCCTAAGAAATAATTCTCAAGTATAATAATCATGTTTACACCTGTTTTAGTCTAAGTTTTATAGTTTTAGCTCTTAATGTATATTAAAGCTCTGATTTATTTTAAATTTTGTAAGGTAGGTTTAAATTCATTAATTTTTAAGCCTTAAAAATATGCACATTTACAGAATAACTGGTTTAATTGTATCCTAGTTCTTTTTATTGTAGGACTAATCTCTTTTTGGAGCCTTGTCAATTTTTGCTTCATGTGGTATAAGATAGTATTACTTACAAATTTAAGATCATGATATTTTTCTGATAAATTGAATTTTATAATTATGAAGTGACCCTTGTTAGAAATTGCTATCTTGTAAAGACTATCTTGTTTAATGGAAATAACTGTACCAGTCTTTTTTGTTGTTGTTGTTAATGTTTTTGTGGTAAACAGCTTCCATAACTTTCTTTATCCTTAAGTTTTAGTTTTAACTTTAGTAAACATTTTTTCTTTGGATTTTAAAGTCTCCAGTTTGATCATCTTTTTTTTTTTTTTGGTACTGGGGTTTGAACTTTTGTCCTTGCACTTGCAAGGCATGCAGTGGAACAACTGAGCTAAATCCCTGACCCTTGATCATCTCTTTAAAACAATACCACGATACCATGTAGTTTGCTTATATTTAATGTGACTGGAGATATATTTGGATTTAATCTGCCTTTTATATGGTGGTACATGTGTGTAATCTCAGCTCCTTGGGAGGCTGAGGCAGGATGATTGCTAGTTCAAGGCCAACATGGACAACTTGGCAAGTCTGTCTCCGGGAAAAAACAATGGCTGAGAATTTAGCTCTGTGGTAGAGCCAAATCTGTACTACAACCAACAAACAACTAAGCTTGCTTTTTATTCTCCCCTTTCTTTTAGCTCCACCTATTCTGCTTTTTTACTCTTTTTCACACTGTTATTGACTTATGTCTTAGTTACTTTTCTCTCATTGCTAAGACAAAATACCTGATACCCAAAGTTAAAGAGGAAAAGATTATTTAGCTCATAGTTTGTAGAAGTTTCAGTCCATAATCAGCTGGCTCCAAGGCAGAGTGGCACATGACAGAGGGGCATCGCAGAGGCAAAACAATGTTTGACACTCACCCAGAAGCAAAAGCAACAAGGGACTTTAACTGTGTCTTTCTGCCTCTTTTAGCTTACTCAGACTACAGGCATTAGGACAGTGCCAAACCAGTCACTCACAGGTAGTAGTGTAGTAAGTACTTGCCCTTAATCCTACTATCATACACTCTAGATTCAGCCACCTTCAAAAGTGCCTCACCTCATTCACACGAGGCTTTGGGGGGACATCTAAACACAAGGCATAATAGCTTACTTTCCCTTTCTCGCATTGTTTTTCTTTTTCTTTTCTCTCTCTCATTGAGTTTATTTGTACATTTTAGGTATACAGTACAGTCGCATTCATCATTGGGATCTTGTACCTTTACATGACAGGTCTTGGTTCTCATTTTTTCCCCTTGTCCCTGCCCTCCCTTCACCCTCTCCTCTCTTCCCTATTTATAAATACTTTGTTTCCATTTTTTCATTTTCTCGTATTTTTTTCTTTTCCCTTTTTCCCTTTCCCCTACCCTTCCCACTTTCCCTACACCTTTAGCCCTTTTCTTCCTATTTCACATTGTCAATTATATCATTAGGATCTTATGTCTCACATTGTTTTTCACTGATAGTTTTTTTTAAAAATCATTCTATAGTTTGTACTATAGTAGTTTCAAAATTATATAGTCTATATCTATTTTTTTGTTGTTTATTTTGTTTTGGTCTTTTTTCTTTTAGTGGTTATCCTAGAAGTTGAATTATATTTGTCTAATTTATAAAAGTCTGAAACTACTTTTCCTCTTCTGGACAATTCAAAGAGTTTAAAACTATTTAACTTGTTTCCAGTTTATATGCTGTTGCCGTTGCAGTGTGTAGGTGAGTATATGCATATATATGCTGTTGCTATGTGTTGTGAATTTTTAAATATTTATATACATGATCACATGATTGATTTGTTCTTTAGTCTTAATTATTTCTTCTGCTATTCCCCCTTCCTCTTAGAATAATTTTCCTTCTACTTGAAGAACATACTTAAGAATGTTCTTTGCTAGTTTGCTGGTGAACTCTGCCACTTTTCATCTGCCTGATAATTTTTTATTGTATCTTCAACCTTAAAAGTATTTTTTCACATTATCTGGAAAGAAAAGGGACAAAGGGGAAGGGGAAATGGGAGAAATAGAGAAAAGGAAAAAAGGGAATGGAATTAATATGAGAAAATGAAAAATAGTGGAAACAAAGGGATGGTAAACATAGGGATGGAGGGAGGGATTGAAGGGAGGGTAAGGGAATTGGGAAAAAATAAGAACCAAATGTAATTATGTAAATGTACAAATTTCCAACAGTGAATGTCATTATAAATGTATGAATTAAATGTACCAATAAAATTAATTTAAAAACAAAGTATTTTTTGCTGGGTACAGGATTCTGAGTTAGTAACATTGGCTGTCCACTTTCTGATATTTAGAAGTCCACTTCCATTCTTAGCAGCATCTCTTTGACAGTATTTTGTCTTTTTTATTTTTTATCTCTTCCTGCTGTTTGGATTTCTTTTTTGCATTTAGCTTCTGCAGTTTTACTCTGTTTTATTTCTGAGGAGTGTGTTTTGTGCCATTTCCCAGAAGTTGCTCTTGGACTGAGCTCTGGTTACCCATTGTGGTAGTTGACTTAATAATGTTCACTCTCTTCCCTCCTTTTCCCTGTATCATTTCTCCATTTCTTTCAGAGGCCTTTGACCATCCGAATAAATCACTTTTACTCAAATCCTTTTCTTATGCTCTGGCTCCAGGTGCATGCAAAATAAACTGCTTATCCTTTTGGGGATTGATGGGACTACTTTGATCTGCAGATTAATATTTGTGTTGGTCTCAGTGGAGTAATGATATTGCTGAAAGGAAGATATCACTACATATATTTGGAAGAGATCCAATTTCCTTAACAGCAAAAATTTTGGAAATTCTTGGATCAAGATATAAAACATGTGATCGCAGTCAGAAATGCTATCCTTCAGAACTATCCAAAGAGTAGCTATATCATGCATAAGAAGCCCCATTAGCTCCCCTAGCAGTTCTAATAAGGCTTTATACATTTTGGTTAGTTACCTTTCTATGCTTGAACATTTTTGTTTTGGAATCCAGTGACTTGTTGTCCACTCAAATCGTAGAATTAATACAACAATCCCCAGATGCTTCTCTGATTTTATTGAAAGAAAGGATGACATGAAAACTAGTTTTTTGGGAATAGTCATCCTGGCAGATTAAGCTTCAGGCATGCACAAGTTCCACTCTAGGATGTGTATGGCACAATTAAAGTTACAAACTGAAAACAAAAATTAATTTGAAAGAGCTATAGAAAATTTATTAATGTGATACAAATTTTGTAGAAAAGAATCACTTACGAATTTTAGCATAACCATAAGATTTAACTATAGATGTTAATGCATGAAATTATTCCTCTGAGAAATCCAAATGTGAAAAATGACTTTTTTTTTTTTATGTAAAACTAGATGTTGAACCCAGGGCTTTCATACTGAGCTACATCAATAGCCTTTTTAAAATTTTTTATTTTGAGATAGGGCCTTACTGGAACTTGCAGTTTTCCTTCCTTGGTCTCTTGGAGTGCTGGGATTATAAACATTCACTGCATTAGGTTGACTTTTTTTTGTCTGTTTTTTTTTACAGTATACTCAAGTATATTTCTTCAAGGTTCAGTTGTCGGGTCTTCAAGTTCTTACTCCCATCATTAGATACACAAATAATTGGGGTGATGTGAAAACAACTTTTACACACACACACACACACACACACACACACATATTGATATCTAGAAAAATTTTTGTAAAAAGCTTGAATGTCATGTAGTAACTGAAAAATTATAGAAAAAACACTAATAAAATATAAAAATAGAAACTGTAAATTGAAATGACACTTTTAAGAGGAACAGAAAGAGAAGAATCATTGGAAACAAGAAAAACAGTTATATATCATAATTGCTGATCAAATGGAAGCTCTGGATGAAAATACTCTACTAATCTAGATGGAGTAATATAGAAAATATGTGTCCTAGCAGGATTTTGATAATGCAAAATATCAGGAGCCAGAGTCAAGTGCATTGAGTCTATGTACCATTTTTCCTATTATGAGAACACGTTAAAAGAAATTCAGGTAAAACACAAATCATGAATGCTTGCAAGAAAATATAGTTTCTCAAAGGAGTTTGTATCAGTGCATGCTGTGATTAAGTCACAGTGTTAAAATGGTGAGTGATTTTTCAAGTACGTGAGCAAATGCAATGTGTCAGCATCTTATTTGTAACTATTAAGATATATTGGAACAAATAGCAAGTTTAGTTTTTTTCTATTTATGGGCTCAATAAAGATAGGACATCTCTTATAAAAGAGAGATGACTAACATGGATAATGAAATTGTAAAACCCTACTTTAACAAATTATTTTTCTTGCTGAAACAGTTTTAGAGAAAGCAAGAATATTTTTAAATTAAAAATAGTTTTTATCCCATTTATTAATATTAAATGTCAAACATTTCATTTTTATGTTAGAAATCCCATTAAAAAGTTTATTAGGAAGTGGGAATGTGAATCTGTGCTGCTGATAAATAACATGTCAGAGCTATTAAGGAAAATTATGAGTTGAACTTGGGAGACTGGGGAAACTTTATCAGCTGAACAAATAATTTTAATACCTTTTAGCAATGTTGCAAAAATACCAAATCTATCATCTTGGGTATTTATCTTGAGTTTTTAAGTGTTAAGGCAATCAGAAATATATTTTTATTCAGAGAAAATTATTACAGAAATTCTGTCCTATGCAGCTCCTGTCTAACCATGCCTGGCTTTTAGTTGTTGACAGAAGGAGAATTTTTAGTTTAACGCATTGAAGGGCAACTTGAATAATTCCATTTTGGAAATTAGGCAATTTCATATTAAATAGCATGTTGCAGGGTGATCAGATGGAACTGTTAAAATCCAACATTATTAGATTAATTTGGCAAGTGGAATTCTTTTAATCCCATGGAAAATATTTTTCTCCTTTTATACTTTGGCAAAAGCACACATTGTCTGTGATTTTCTTATAGAAGGTTGGGTGGGTAAACTTGTGTAAATAGACAGACACAGACACCTTACCTCTGACAATCTGAAGAACTCACTGAAAACCTGTAAAGGGGACTGATGATCTTGATAATGTTGGGTGGGAGAGGCTGTTTAGAGAGTAAAATGAAGCAATGTGAAAGCAATTGAGGAATAATGAAAAAATGACAGTTCCTCCTTGAGAAGCCAAAGGATTTGGGGTTGAGATTGCTGTATAATTTTGCTTTGATATGTATAAAAACAGTAAAAAACTTATATTTCTTATTCAAATTTAATTTCCTCTTGTGACATGTAGTTAATTATATGTGATGTGGATAAGCATGTGATGTGTTTCTCAGTGAATAGCTCCATCTCTGCAGGCTGTGTGACCTTGCCAAGCTATATAACCTCTTTTTGTTTTGGTTTCCTGTATAATAGGATTATAGGAATTGTGGGGATTGTATGTGTACAGTGCTGATAGTGGTCATTGGCATGAGATAAGCACTGTGTATCAAGTGCTATAATAAGAGTTATTATTATTACTTCAGATATTGATAAATTCTCTTGAGAAGGAAGCTGTCTACTTCCTGTGATGACCTTACTATATTTGATGTGTTTTTATGTAAATTAATCTGGAATGAAAGAAAGTAAGTCTCTGACTTCTGAACATTTGAGTTGTGAACTTTCACAGATATAAATGGACATTCGTAGATGTGAACAGATTGAAGTAGCTCATTGTCGCAGCTGTGCTTCTGTATGCTTACCATACAGTGTGATAGTATACGGTAGTGCAGTGCTCAGTCAGAGCCCAGGAGTGTTTCCAGTATTTGTGTGTGTGTGTGTGTGTGTGTGTGTGTTTGGTTTTTGTATGCTTTATATTGTATGTTTATGTCAAAGGTGTATATGACTCACTTTGTCAGACTTATGAATGAATCAGACTCTCAGATTTATAAGTCAGGGACTTAGTGTTTAAAGTTTATAATGATAGTCCTAAGAAAACCTAAGAAAAGTTGAATTTTGAAAACTACAAGTAAATATAGATGATTTCTATTTTCTTAGTATGTTTCCAGGTTAAAATATAAGCCAATAAAACATTAAATCATGGCCAATATATAAGCCATGTAGAAAGTGTATAACCACCTGGGGCCATGTAGCATAGGGACAAAGAGCCATGCACACTCAGTCGTTCTTGAAGGCAGCATTATATTACAAAACAAATAGTAATTTTTAGTTGTGGCCAGGCCCCAAGTCATCCAAATTTTAGGATGCTCTTTTTAAAAAGGCAGGGAATTATGTAACTGCTTTTGAAAAAAATTTCTACCATGGATGAACAAAGCAAGTTTGGCATTTTAAATTCCTGTGATCTTTAGCACTTCTGTTAGCTTTCAAATATTCTTAGGGGCTTCAGTGCAGTGAATTAAGGATTCATTTTCTTCTTTCACAGTCTTAAAGATAGTATGAAAGAAGCAGAGTTTTGATATTCTTTCAGACTTTCGTAGTCCTTTTTGTCTTTTCTGAGTGTTCTGACAAAATCCTGAGTGGGAGAGAGAAAGAAAAGCAAACCACTGGGAAACTATGCTTCAGAGGCAAAGGGGTTGGGAGAAAACTGTGCTTCATAGAAAAACAACACTTCAGAGGACTATGCTTCAGAAGCACAAGGGGTTAGGGGAAAGCAGGGACAAAGAAAGAAAAAGCCATTTGGCTAGACTTACCAAAGGATGCCTCCTTTTTTTTTTTTTTTTAACCTTCTGCCACTGGCTTGCCAAGAAAGATGTCACAGGTTGGGTCTGAGGGATCCTGAGGCTGAAATAAAGAACTTAACCCAGCCCTTTAACAGAAGTATTAAGGTTTGCTGACTCCTGTCACTGAAAAGGAATTTTCAGGATGCATCAGCAAGAGAGGCATGAGAAAGATTTATTAGAGGTAGATACAGAACTCATTCAAGAGTCGAGTGCTGCAGGTGCTCAAAGAAATGAGGCACCCCTTTTGTCTTTTCTAATGTGTCATGAAGCAACCAATCAATACAGATGTTAAAACTGGCCTTTTTTTTCTTGTTTAATCTTAAGATTATTTAGTTTTCTTTATTTTTGATAAGTTTATTTTTCTGTACTGCCATTTATCTAACAAGTGAAAACCTGAAAAGAACATGCTGCTAAAGATAGTTTTAGAAATGCTAGAAATAATATCAAACATAATCTTTCATGTTTAGAGATGCTTTTAGAACTATGCAATGACACCACAAACTTGGAAGGATCTTAATAAAAGTCACATTTCTTCAAAATAGATACAATTACAGGCGGCTAAGTTAGATAGAGATTAATATACAAACAGAGGAGGACTGGGCTCTAAAGGAAGTCAGTGAAAAATAAACACAAAAATTGTGAATGGAGGCCTATCTGGAGAAACTAGCCCTCATGATAAACATACGGTGACCAGGCCTACATGCCTCCCTAAAGGATAAGCAGTAACTTGAAAATATACTATAAGTAGTACCTGGTCCAGGAAGTCCAGATGGGCATCCGTTGCTGGGTGACCCAGCCCTTCCCAAAAATGCCTTTGTTCTTTCCATATACCCTTTCTAGGAGACCCACTTCCATATTGGATCAGTATTAGCTAAGCATCTAGATTTGTGATCCTATAGGTTGATTATAGTTTGACCCACATTTTGCCCACACTGTGGCTTTGCTGTATAAATTCCCCTGACAAAGGGCCTTGGTGGCTCCCCACTTCCCCGACCCCTCCTTTCTCTGAGGAGATATCTCTCAATAAAACTTTCCTACTCTTAAACTCCATTGTTTCTTGGAATTTGTTCTTCAATTTCGAGGGACATGAAATCAGCACATCTGACATCTAGCAGGTTGGGAATTATATCTCTCCTATATCATTACCTTGTACCTAGGATTTTTCTACTTTTTTTCCCTTCCGCAGCACATATGCTTGAGCTGATGTTTGGAGTACAGAAATCAGTGTGAAAACTAGCACGTGTTAAACATTGATTTGTAAAAAATGAAGGGGCACCATTCCTTACAGGATACATGGTTCACCTTTAGAACCAGGCAGAGCAGTGGCAGTTTGCTGGGAACGGGTAGGTAAACACGTGCACTGTTAAGCAAGTATTTGGTCCAATACTTCCTTGCCTTTGAGCCTTTGTACCAACCAAGAAATGTGCTGTGGCAGGAGCATGGAGTCTGATGGTGTTTCCTTTCTTTGTGTGTAAACAGTCATGACTTTTCAAGATTCCTCTGGTTTGTGGGATCTTTGTGCTCCCATTGTTCTCTGTGTGTATCGCTGGTGGAGTGTTTTCATGTTGTTGGAATTACTGGGAAAGTGGGAGGAATCCTGGCCCTTCCCTTGCTCTTTGCTTCCTGTCTGCCATGCCTCTTCTGTGTCATGCCTTCCTGCCTCACAGCAGCCAGCTGTAGACTGAAATGTGAGCCATAATAAACCTCTTCTTCCTTAAGTTGTGAGTCTCCAGTATTTTATTCCAGCAGTAGGGAACATAAGTAAGACAAGTGTTATTCTTTTGTTTTACTCAGCTTTTCTTTTTTCTTTATCTCTGTTTTGTTTTGGTTTTTGATTGACAGTGTTAGTTTTCATGTAGCCTGTATTCCAGAGGTTCTCGTTGAATCAAGGCTAAATGTATATACATTTCTTGATGTGAAGAGTATTCATATCCTTTACATGACATTTTGACTTTTTTATTATGACACACATAAAGTACCCACAATGTTTTAATGTTGGGTGTAAATCTTTAGAATTTATGGCGTTCTCTTTTCTGTTTTTTATTTTGAATATTAACTTAGTTTTAAATATTATAATAATTTTAAATTTTAGTATCCCCAGACCTGAGTCTGTTTGTGTATCATAGATATATCTTCCCTGGAACCTCTAATTATATAGACACTTCATCTTTGATTCTGACTGAGAAACAAATTATTTCTAATTCTTTTATGTTATTTAGTATATGTCTGTGAGTTTTCTCCACAGACTTTCTCTTTAGTAACATAGTAATGTATTTGTCTTCAAGTTCTCTTAGATATCAAAGTCATTTTTACCTCTGTGTAGAAGGCATTTTAAAGTATTTTCTTAAGCTTAAAGCTTTTGCTTTTACTTCTTGCTTTTTATTTTCATTGTGCATGTTTGTGTCTCAGAGGAGTCTCAGAGCTCAAGTAAATGATATTTTCCTGTTATGTATTAATAGCTGCAGCTACTAGTTATTCATCTCATTTGATCTTTTTCATCATGTAAGATTGGTAGGAATCTTTTGAGAGAAATGGAATATTTTGGGCCACGCAGCAACAGTGCTGTATAGAATAGAGTTGGGTTTGAAATCCAGTGATATGTTTGAATTTCAAATTATAAACTGTACTGTATTTGGTCTTGCAGAGAAAAGAGGCTGAAACTGAAGTTTCCAAGTTATGTTGAGAAATTTATAGTTTATTTAAATATGAGTCTTGCTCTTAAGTAGACTCTTCTCCCTATTATTTGCAGCTAAAAAAATAAAAGGCCTCAAATATGCTTTAATATAACCTATAAGAACCACACCACTTCTGCAGTCATTTTTGTTGTAAACTAATGTTTATGTAGCATGTGACTTGACAGCCGACCAAACCATTTTATATTACCCTATTTTGAATGTAGCAGGAATTGGCTTAGCAAACTCTTGAAACCTCTGACTCTAATATTTGTGGTACTAAGGTAAACAACTTTTGGACTTTCAGGTTTGTATGACACACAGCCTGTCCAGCACATTTGTACTTGTTCATACTGTTGACTTCCTTGCTTTTGTGAGCAGTTTTGCTGATAGGCATTTAGGGTTGCCAAAAGAGATTATTTCTGTCTAGTAAGGAAATTTTAGGAAAAGCCATCAGTTTGTTTTTATTAGGAATGTAGTAACTAATTATATTACTTTATTTTTGTTGCTATAACAAAACACCTAAGGCTGGGTAATGTGTGAAAAAAAGAGGTTTATTTGTAAACTGAAGAGTTATTTCTGGAGGTCCAAGAGCATAGCTTTAGCTTCTGCTTGGCTCTAATGAGGACCTTCTGGCTACGTCAGGGAGTGTGTGCAAGAGAGAGACGTCACATGACAAGACAGCCAGTCAGAGTAATTCAGGGGCCATACTCTGTTTTTGTTTTGTTTAAGTAACAGTCTGTTATGGGATCTAATTGGGGTCCTGAGGATTTTATTAATCCCTTCTAAGGGCAGTGCCCCCAGTGACCTGATCGCCTTGTACCAAGGCCCTGTCTCTTAAAGGTTCCATCACTTCTGACCATTGCCACACTGAAGACCAAGCTTCTACCACATAAGCCTTTGATGGACACAATCTGTATCCAAACAGTAGCATATAACATTTATTGAGTGCATACCATGTGCCAGGCACAGTTCTAATTTCTTCTAAATAATTAATACATTTTATTATTCACAGCAATCCTGCTAGGTTTCCCCCTTTTACAGATGAAGAAACTGAGACATAGAGGAGTTAAGTAACTTCCCAGATTACATGGCCAATATGCTACAGGTTAGGGATTCATATTTTGGCAGCCTGCCTACTAATTCAGCCTCCATACTTACTAGTATATTGGCTTAGATGAAAGGAGAGAAGCGTATGTGATTAATAAGTAGTTGTTCACTTTTTGGGAAAAGGTTTGCATTTAAGCCTGCTGGCAGCTCAGAATTGTTAGGCTGTGGCCATTCATTAAAATGTTATGTTTTATAATGTGAGATATTTGCTTGCATCCAGAGTTTTGATTGAATCTAGTAAGTAAATATACTTTATATTCACACAAATGTCAATAAGCCTCATTTACAGTACCAAAAAATGATGTCTTAAAGGGAAACAAAACTTTGAAGATTCAGAGTCAAAGTAACAGTCACAGAATGGGCAAGCAATTTTGTTAAAGTTCTGTAATAAATAGCACATACTTTGTCTTGTCTCATACTTCATTCTTTAAGGAAAGTATATTCCAGAAATAGGCTAAATATTTTATAGTAGTCCAAACAGATTGTAGGTAGAATTTGTCCGTGATCTCTTCTTATTTAACCTATTATTGGCACCTACAGCTGTCTTGTTAGGTTAAGTTGGTTTATTCAAACATACCTTTTTATACTTTTCTCATCATTAGGTATGGTGTGCTACCTAACTACCTTTCTCATCATCAATAAATCTGTCCCAAAATATTAGTGTTTAATGTAAGGGATATTCCTTCTGAGAGTTGAGCTGTAAGTTAATTTAGGAAATTTCTTGTCATCCTTGTGTCTTAATTGCTTGGTAGGCTTTGGTGGTAAACCATTTGGGTCTGGTCTTTTCTTTGTATTATTCTTATTATTCTTATTATTATTACCAGTTTTATCTCTAATTAGGTGGTTCAACTCATGTTTTTTCTTGAATCAGTTTCATTATTTTGTGTCTTTCTAGAAATTTGTCCGTTTCTTTTAAGTTATCCAATTTATTAATGTGTTATTCATAGTATGCTTTTTAAGTAAAGTTGATAGTAATGTCTTATCTTTTTATTCTAGCTAACTATTCAAGTTTTCTTTTCTTTTCCTGGCCAGTGAGTCCAGCTAAGAGCTTGTTAATTTTGTTCCTGTTTTTAAGAAAGCAACTTTTAAATTTGTTGATTTTTTTTCTGTTTTTTTTTTTTCTCATCTGTGTTTCATTATTTTTTTTCTACCCTAATCTTAAATTTTCTTATTTCTCATTAGTGTAAGTTTTAGTTTGGGGTATGTGTAAATGTTTTACAGTGGGAGGTTAGTTTATGGATATCAGAGCTTTCTTCTTTCTTAATATAGGCATTTATAACTAGAGACTTCCATTTAAGCTCTGCCTTAGTTGTATCTCGTAAGTTTGGGTAAGTTATCAGGGGAGAGGGGATTAGGGATTAAACCCAGGAGTTTTATACTGAGGTATATCTCCAGCCCTGTTTGTTTGTTTGTTTTGAGACATGGTCTCTCTAAGTCACTCAATTGCCCAGACTGGGTTTGAACTTGTGATCCTCCTGCCTCAGCCTCCCAGAATGCTGAGATTACAGTATTACCCAGCATTACAGGATGACATGATTTTCACTCATTTTAAAGAACTTTATGATATCTCTCTCCCCTTGCTTATTTAGCAGTATGTT
This sequence comes from Fukomys damarensis, assembly GCF_012274545.1. Lineage (NCBI taxonomy): Eukaryota > Metazoa > Chordata > Mammalia > Rodentia > Bathyergidae > Fukomys > Fukomys damarensis. The sequence goes on along the minus strand of NW_022900939.1, from coordinate 25,679,323 downwards.
GTTTAATTTCCATGTATTTGTGAATTTCCTCCATATTTTCCTGCTACTGATTTCTAATTTCATTTCTTTGTTAACAGAGCACATACTTCATTTCTGTCCTTTTAAATATATTAAGGCTTGTTTAATAGCCTAGCATATGATCCACCCAAGAGTTTGTTCCATGTGACCTTAAGAATACTTATTCTGTTTTAGGTAGAGAGCTGTACAGCTAGCTGTCTGTTAGGTCTAGTTGGTTTATTCACACATACCATTTATTTGTTTATATTCCAGTTGTTCTATCAACTATGCAGAGTGGTAAATTGAAACCACCACTTAAAGAAAATCTTTTAGGTAGCAAGATTTTTTATTTTACTAGTTCAGATCTACTCTTGAACCACATAGTGAAGTTTTGTTTATTTTTTTCCCTTCAGTTAGGGTTAGTTCTTTTCAATTCTAGAACCTTTATTTGGCCCTCTTTTATAGTTTCTGTGTGTTTATTGATATTCTCTATTTGATGCAATTTAATAATCATACCTTCTTTTACTTTAATTATGGTTGGCTTTAGCTTTGGTAATATGTTTATGATAGCCACTTTGAAATCTTTTTCTGATAAACCCAATATCTGGTCATTCTCATAAGGCAGTTCTGTCGGCCTGTGTGTATGTGTGTATACTGTTTGCCTGCAGGCTTCATAAGTTTTGTTAGAAACTGGACATTTCAGATTAGCATAGTGCCTGTGAGTCCTGGTTTCTCCCACCTGGGGTCGCATTTTAATGTTTGTTTGCTTGTTTATTTTTTTAGTGTCTGGCTAAATCAAACTCAGAGCTGTAATGCTAAGAGATGAGAGCTGCCAACATTCAAAGCTCAGAGCTGCTAACAAGGGAGCTGTATTTTGCCAATTTGTGATTTTTATCCGAAGTAAGCAAAAGAGCCCTTAGCCATTGCTAACCTTACCGATCAGGTTCTTTTCACCTCTTCTGACCACACCTAACTGTTCAACTCCAGTATTTGCTTGCTCTTTGCTCTATTGCAGTGATGGTGACCCTATGGCTTGCATGCTGCAGTAGGCTGTTTGTATCATTGAAAACTCTAAAAGGTTTACTGTCATTGCTCTGTTGTTTAACCAGTGCCTTGGAGCATAAATTACTATACAACTTAATCCAGTCAAGCTGTGGCTCCTTTGAAGGAATATTGTAGTATCTGAGATCAGTGTTAGATATTTGTTTTAACGTCAGAGGGCTTCTCCTGACTTACTTCCAGGTCTCTTATGCAAACTAGAAGACATACAGTTTAGCGTTTATTTTGATTCTCTTCCCAATTGCCTTTGACAAGTCTCCACTGTTCTTGAGAGCACCCTTTGGCTTGGACTTCTGACTCTGTTGCAGATGAAGTCAGTTCTTTTGGGATGAGATTAGAAGCTTTTTTTTTTTTTAACCTACTTCTTTTTTGTGGGAAAAAAAATCTCTGACCCAGTGCTCTGAACCTGGGAATGGTAACAGTAATAAGCTTTCCTCTGAAAGATATCCTCACTGTAGAAGGGAGGTAGTTAGTGGAGAGGGGACAGAAGCCTGTGCTCTTCTTGGCTGGCTTCTTCTGATGTGGGTCCAGTGGGACAAAATTGATCTGGTCCCAGTGTTCTCAGTGTGCCACACGGGATATAAAGTTGCCATTCCACAGAAGTGGCTGGGCAGAAGCAGCCCCCACCTCTCACTCTTACTCTTCTGGGACATATCCCCCAGCACAAGGCAGCTGGTGGCAGAATGAGAAATACTGATTCCTGCTTCTTTTGGGAAGAAAGATGTCTGGATAGGAGCTGAAAGGAGAGGAAGCCATTCTTGGCTGCTGCACCCTGTAGTGGAGTCTTGCTGAGCTGGAAAGGGAAGAGGGAAGCAAATTTTGGTTCAAATACTGTAGATATTACAGATGTCTGTAAATGTTTTTTGATGAATAAAACTGACTTAGTAGGTTTCCTTTTCCAATGGAAATGAAGAGTAAATCTCAAGAAATAGATTCAAATATTTTATATAGTCATATGTCACTTAACAATGGGGATATGTTCAGACAAAAGCATCATTAGGCTATTTTGTTGTGTGGACATCACAGAGTATACTTTCACGAAGAGAGATGGCTATGGTGTTCCTGGTATAGTACCACTATCATGTATGTTGACTGAAATGTCATCATGTGATGCATGAGTATACTTTCATAGGATCCTTCCTCCCAGATGCTGAAAGGAGGAAATCTGTACTATAGGGAAGAAGGCAGAAAATCAAAGAATAAAACTTAGACAGAAATAACTGTGTGTATACTAGCGTATTCTCAAATAATTATAATTACATCTGTAACATTAGTGGAAACATTTCAAAATCTTTACCCACAATTAATAGGCAAAAAGATGCCTACTTTTTCTTTGATTTTTTTTTTCCATTTTGAGATTCCTCCCAAATGAATATGTTAAAACTTGTTAAAGATTGCCTGATGAAATACAGTGTTTGGAGTATGACAAAGAACGAGCAGCAGCACAATATGAAGATTTAGGCTATATGCATACATATGTGATCAAACTTACTTGAAATTACCCTGCTCTTAAATGAGTTTTCTTAAGGAGGTGGCAAATGTGGGACAGAGGGAAGTCTCTGTGATCAAAAGAGGAACATCAATTATTCAGAGGAATGGTTAGAGAAAAGTTGACCCATGAAATTAATGCCAGATCCTGGATAGTACTGTGAGAACATTTTGCAATCTAAGTTAGATGAAAACTTTTTAAAGAGCAACCAAGCCTAGCAACAAAAAGTTGTCTTTTGTTTGTACCGGGGATCAAACTCGGGTCCTTGCACTTGGCGAAGCAGGTAGTGGAACCACTGAGCTAAATCCCTGGCCCTGAAAAACTTCTTATCTTGGAGGAGAGAGGAGATCTCCTCAATGAAACTATTAGTTGACATTGAAAATGCGTAGTATACTGGGGGTTGAGTTGAAGGCAACCAAGAAGAGCTTTTATAATTTCCTGGTGATTAGAGAGTTCATGTACTCTGCTTAAAAGCAAATACCTCATACTGCCAGCAACAGGGTTATCCTCTCTGCTAGAGAAACTAAGCATCTGGCTATCTGAATTTAGTGACTTTGTGACTCAGGGAACTGATTAATTTTATTACAGTGTGTGAGGATTATGCCTATTGCTGGGTATGCTTGAGAAACATTCTTGTCTTCTCCTCTTGGCTCCTGCTGTTCTTGATCTTTATGCTCAATTTCACATAGGTTTGTTTTGTTCAGTTCTTCCTGCTCCTGTCACCATAGCCTTTCCTTTTTCCCTCCCTCTCCTTCCCTTTTTGTAGTACTGGGAATTGAACCTGGGCTTCATGCACATGAAGCAAACACCTGGATACTGAGATATAGCCCCCAGCCCTAGACATTTCTTTGAACAGTTTTAGGCTCACAGAAAAACTGAACAGCAAGTGTAGAGATTTCCCTATACTTCCTGCCCCTGTGTCCATAACCTCTCCTACAGTATTCCCTACTAGAGTATATGTATGTGTGTTAGAATTGATGAGCTTGTATTGACACATCATCATCACCTAAAGTCTCCAGTTAACGTAAGGGTTTACTCTTCGTGTTGTATATTCTGTGGGTTTAGACAAATGTATAATGACATGTATTCACCATTATAGTATAATTTAGAATAGTTTCGGTGTGCTAAAATTCCTGTTTTCTACCTGTTCTGTCACCTTCTAACTTCAGGTGACATTTTTGTCTTCATTTTTTAGTGTTAAGGAACTAGATCTGTTATGATTTTATTCATATAGGGACTGCTTGCATAGTCCCCTTAATCTTTTTCCTTACCCAAATACTGGCAAGTTGGTGACCATACTGTATATCAGAGATGTTTGTTCATTTCCTGAGATCTCCTTGATGGTCTGCTAGTTTACTTCTGGAGAAATGATAAAAAGTATGACAGGACAGCCCAGAGTAATAGGGTTTTGTTCTAGACTCATGAAGCTAAAAGAAATTTTAAGGTGGTTCCTGCTCTCTTTATATGTGGGCATTTCTTCCAAAGATATCAAATACAGAAATAGTATAATCATTCTAGGTAGTCTTAACTAGAAAAACATATAACTCTTGAGGTCTATCTATATACATGCTGTCATTCTCTCCTTGTGTACACGTTTTTCAAGTCTGCCCAGATGTTAGTACCTGTTAACTGGTGGTCTTTGTCACTGAACAAGTGATCTAGAAGAAACCAGTTCAAGAGGCTCCATTGGCTGGATTAGGCCAATTAAGTTCTCTTCCCTGAGAAAAGGAATTGGGATACTGAGCTGATTATAGGATAATGAGTCCTTGAGCTGAAATACCATTTAGAGATGTGACCAGGTTTTGAATTACAGTATAGACAATATGTAGCCATATGCAAGGCAGGGGAAAGGAGACAGCCCAGGAAGCTGGTCTACAGAGAAAAGCCGTAGGGTAGAGAAGACACATGGAGACCCATGATGGATAGTGCCAGGAACTTCTAGGCCCAGTTCCTGTTTGATCCAGCTAACTCTTGTCTTGGGTATCAGCCTTTAGAACTTGTGTTGTAGTCTTTTCATCACACTCCCTTCCTCCATTTATTTGAGATAGGGGAATTGCCTAAAATGCCAGCAAACTCTAGAATAATAGAGTTCTATAAATTAGAGTCATGAAGACTCCTTGAGATATGATACACACAAATGAGATAGAAAACCCAAATTTGATGATTAATGTATATAAATATATGTCACCATATCCTCAGTCAGTCAATACATATATTTATATTTTAACCTGTGGGCATTCATTCACCACTGTTCCCTTTTATAGGCTAAAGTATACCTATAGCACTTAATCTTTTCTCAAAAAAGAAAAATCTTCTATATTTATATTTTCTTTAGTTCTTTCATAAAACTGGGGACATAGATTCTGTCCTTACTGGGACTCTAACCAGGTTGATGGTCTTTAGCAGGTAATTCATCCCTCTCCACCCTACTCTCTCTGCTATGAAGTGAAGGGGTTGGGCTGGACCACTGAGTAGCCTATAGGGCCTACAGAATAAGACGTAAATAAAGTGAGTGAAGAAACTAGGCCACTTTCAGACTTGTGGTATAGATGAAATAAATATACCTACCCCTCACTTAATGACATTAATTCATTCCTAAAACCTACCACTAATAGAAAAGCTAGCGAATGAAAAATTATTTCTGTGGCCTTAATGGTAAAAGATGTGCTCTGTTCCAATCTAAGACATGAAAATATTTTCCACAAATAGAAAAAATACATCACTGAGCAATGAAAAGCTTTTTATATAAGCAGTAGACAGTAACTCAGAAGTAAATCAATTCACTGTGTACATAAAATGTCCCCAAATGATGCTTTGTTGCCTCAATCAAAAAGAAAGAGAAAGCTTGGCAGGATAGATGGAAGGTTAATAGCCAGGTGACAGACTTTAAACTTCCATTCAAACAGGAGAAGAAACTCTTGGTGTGGAACCTTCCTGAGTCATGGAAGATGATTGGGTGGGGAGGGAGATGAAGAGGGAGGGAGGGAGAGGAGTGGGGGGAGAGGGAGAGACCAACAAAAACCAAGATGTTAGTTTGCTTTCCTTCTTGTGGTTTGCAATTCATATATGTCCTTGTAGGGTTCTCTAATAGTTTCCTGAGGTTGCCATTGAAATTTTGTTATAAATTTGATGGCTTAAAATAACAGAAACTTGCTTTGTCATAGTTTTGGAGGGCAGAAGTCTGAAATCTGGCAGGGCTGTATTCCCTCTGTGGACTATAAGAGGCTCTAGTCCTGCCGCATTCCTAGGCTGGGGCCACATCACTCTAATCTCTGCTTCTGTCTTCTCATCTTTGCTTTCAGGGGTCTGTCTCCAGACTCCTCTCTCACTCATAAGGATACATATGATTGCATTTGTGGTTCACCTTGATAATTCAGGATAAACTCCTGTCAGGATCCTTAACTTAATCACCTCCTTTGCCATACAAGTACTGTCACTCCTTTAAGGTATCTTCATAGGTGTCATGTACTAACATGTGAGTGATGGACATTTCAGCTGAATAATTCTTTCTTTTGAGAGTCTGTCCTATGCACTAAAATATATTTTATTAGTCTGTTTTGTGCTGCTATTAAGAAATAACTTGAAGCTGATACTTTATAAAGAAAAGAGATTTGGGCCGGGGATTTAGCTAAGCGGTTTAGTGGCCTGCCTTGCAAGCGCAAGGACCCGAGTTCAATCCCCGGTACCAAAAAAAAAGCGATTCATGTGTTTAGTTCATAGCTTTGGAAGCCAAAAGTGTGAGAGTGGGCAGCTACATCTATTGAGCATCTGGTGAAGGCCCCTTTTGTATAATGACATGTCAGAAAGCGAGAAGGGAAACAGCCGCGTACAGGAGGATTCAAGCAAATAGGACGCCTTGCTTTATAACAACTTATTCTTGAAAAAACTCACCTCTTGAAACCAACATTAATCCCTTCCAATGACAGCACCCTTACATGACCTAATTGTCTTGTACTAGACCCACCTCTTAAAGATTCCACCACTTTCATACCTTTGCACCAAAGGCTAAGTGCCTAGCACATGAACCTCTGGGGAACAAACTCCATACAAACTATAACAGATTTAGTAGTATGCCTGGACTGTGTCCACCTGATGCCAGTGACACCCTCTTCCCAGAAGTGAATACCAAATATGTCTTCAGACATTTTTAGAGGTCACCTATGGTGCAAAATAGTCCCTGGTTGATGATCATGGTGGTTAGCCAATCAGCACATTGTTATTTCATCAGATCTGCTGGCTGGGAAGTTTGGGTTTTTTAAAAAGGAGGAAGGTGGTGATAGATGCTGGAAAGGTAACTACAGATATATCTACTACATTAGGAATTACCAGAAATTTTAATGAACAAAACTGGACCAAATCTGCCACGGCTACTAAATTTTTGCTAGAACCCTGTTAGTATATTCTGACATTGTGGTGTTTTACATTAAACAACTAATTATAATATTATTCTTTTGTTTTGTTTTTACTTCTGTGGGTCTCTGAATGCAGGATGGGATTTTTCCTGCTTTGCTTATGTTAAATAATCAGTTGCTTTTAACTGAGAATTTGTCCCTGCACAGCCTCATTCTTTTTCACCAGGTCTCTTCTCAGAAGTTTCCATATTCTGTTGGATTTATACTCTGCCCCTGGTGGTCCTTCCCATGAGGCAAGCTGTATAACCTTCATATTTAGCATAGTCATTTATGCACTAGATAATTGTGCTTGGTTTTTCTCATGTATCTTTTTTCCTGTGAAGTAACTGAAATACCAATACATTTATATTTTTTTGAAGTTTTTATAATTTCCACATTAGCAAGTTGCTATCTTACCAACAGCAGCAGATACCAATACTTGGAGAGTATTTCTTCCTTGACTATGTCTTAAGGAGAGGGTGCTCAGATTTGCTTGAAATAAACAAATTCTACTGCCCTTCCAGCACAACGAAGGCATGGAGGTTATTCATACAGTGACTTGTGAAGTGTCTCCACCAGACCAATAAAATTAAACAAAGCTGAATGATAAACAGGCTAGAGTTTATGTGAGTCATTCTAGTGAGCTTGTGTCAGGGATTTTGAACTTGGCATGTAAGCTGTGAAGGTCTTTGCAAAGAACCTTCTTTTTGTCATGGTGTTATTTATATTCGGTGTATTCTTTATATTCAGCATAGCAGAAGCAAACAGTTCTACCTTGTGTTACTTAAATCACCTTTTTCTTTGTAATTTTTAAATTCTACTTCAGGGCCGGGGATTTAGCTCAGCGGGTCAGTGGCCTGCCTTGCAAGCACAAGGACCCGAGTTCAATCCCCGGTACCAAAAAATCAATAAATAAATAAATTCTATTTCATTAATAGATATCTGACTCCAAGCCTGGCTGATCTGGAGCTTCTCCGATCATTTTAAGCTCCTTGAGGGCAGAGGGACTGTTGTGATCATCTTCAAATGAGTTTGAAGAAATACAATTCCCTAATTACTTTGCTTTATGTGCTTAAAATTCGATGGACTTAATTTTACATATATCCTTTTCAGACTTGTTAGAACTACTGCTTCTACTCTTAAGGATTTTTTGTCAGGGGAAATTAAAAACCTAGGAAACAGGTAGAGGAGGAGGGATATAGAAACAGCAGTATTCACTAGGATAGCTGAGCTGCAGCTTTGTGGGAGACTCATTTTCTTGTAATTGAAAGTTGGAGGAGTATGAAGGCACACTTTATTTTCAGGAGGTCTTGGCAAGCACTCATTCTCTTTTTAAAGGAGAAGGAGCCACTGCCAGCTGTTTGAAATGACTTGAAGTCATGTTTTTTGAGTCATTTTCTTCAGCACATGGATTGAATTGTCCCTTGGAAGAACTTTAGTAGATGGTGCTCTCGTGCCACAGCACAGCTTCTGTTCCAGAAAGGTTCGAGGCCTGTGTCCCTGGGGATCGCTGTGGGTGACGCCACTCACACCACCCGGAGAGCACCACATGGCTGATTTGGTTAAGAGGGTTTCCTATGCTTGTGGAAACTGGGTGGTGAATTCAGGCCTTTACTTTCTAGCCTGTCTGAGCTCTGCTTTCTGGGGAAAGCTAGATTTTAAAGAAAATATTTGTGACACTGGTCTTTATCTAAATAATTTGGGGGTTTTTTTGTGTTGTTGTTGTTCTTTTTATTGAGTTTACTGGTACTTTTTGTTTGTTTGTTTGTTTGTTTTTTGGTCCCGAGGATCGAATGCAGGCCCTGTGCTTGCGAGGCAGGTGGCAGAACCACCGAGCCAAACCCCCGGCCCCTATTGATACTTTTTAGGTATACAGTACAGTTACATTCATCATCGGGATCTTGTACCTTTACGTGACAGATCTTGGTTCTCATTTTTTCCCCATACTCCTGCCCTCCCTTGACCCCGTATTTTATGTTACTAGTTTTCCAAAGACCATTTTTTAAAATTATAATTCATCAGATCTCCCAAGTCAAGTTCCTTTCCACATAACTCAAGCTAACATTGTTTCTGTTTCTCTTCTCTTTAGCTTCAACTAAATGCAATAGAGTGAAATAAATGTATGGTAGAATAATATGTAAGTCATGAAGGAATAGAGAGGAGAAAACATTGAGCTCAAAAAGCAGGTAGTAATAACAATAGCAGACAATGAACCACTTTTGTTTAATGATTTCCGTGGCCCATAGTAATGGTGAATGAGGAATCTGGTAAAGTCTACATTTGGCGGTACTGGCAGAAGCATGATGGGCAAGGAAGATTAATTTACATTCAAAGTGAGTCTTCATCCCAGGGAAAACAATTTCCTGTTAACTATAATTTGCCAGAAGCATTTGGGGTCTGCTTTTTCAGCAAGTTTCTACGGAGGTTGTCTAAAGTGAAAAATGTTTGCTTCATTGTATGTCCACCAGCTGTGAAGAAAGAAGCAAAGTGCTAGTGAGACTTGCATCAACTTGGGTGTACTCACCTGACCCATTCAGTTACTGCCATCCCCAGAGGCTGCGAGGCCAAACTTTTTTTAAAAATTAATTTATTGGTACATTTTAGGTATATAATATAATGACATTCATCTATGGAGATTTGTGCCTTTACACAATCTATCTTGATTCTTATTTTTTCCCCCATTCCCTCCCTTCAACCCCTCTACCCCTCTCTATTTACAAAGACTTTGTTTCCATTTTTTTATTTTCTCTTGTTAATTCCATTCCCCTCTTTCCTTTCCCCTACAGCTCCCACTTCCCCTTCCCCTTTGCACCTTTTCTTCCTGTTTCACGTTATCTATTATACATTTTGATCCTTATTTACACTTCCATTTCTCACACCAGAGAATCTATTGGGTATTTAAACATGAGTGTCGTATTTATTTTACTTACAAGTATCACCTCAGTGTGCATCAATTTAGCTATAAATGTCTCTAATTTATCATTCTTTATGGCTGAATAGTACTCCATTTTATTTTTTTAAAACCACATTTTATTTATCCAGTGTTCAATTGATGGGCAGCTGGGCTGTTTCCAAGTTTTAGCTATTACAAACTGTGCTGCTATGAACATGGTTGTGCATACATTCCTGTGGTATGATTCTTTTAATTGCTAATACCCAGCAGGGGAAAGGACCAGTCTGTTTTGGGACCCAGCAGAGCCAATAGAAGTTCAGTGTACTTTGGCAAGTTGGGGTACTTCCTTGTAGCTTTTAAGGTTTCCTTTTTATAGTGTTTTAGTTTATATGGATTTTTTGAGTTTTATTATCTCCTTATTTATTTCAGTGATCTTTCTCAGAATTTAGATTATACTTTTAGTCTGAGGACGTAGGCATTTCCTGGACATTCTCAGATTTTATCTGTTTTTCTTCTTCTCTACTATTTTCACTTTTCTTGTGCTGTGACTCCCAGATAGTTTATGGATTTGTCCTTAATGTTTCTTGCTTGCTGTTTCATATTTTTCTTTTCTTTGTGCACTGCATTCTGAGTGAATTCCTTAGTATTATCTCCAAATTTGCTTGTTGTTTCTTTAATTCTGTTCAGTCTAAGGTATCTTTATGTACTGATTTATTTTACTGGATGTATTCCTTACACAATTCCTAGTTAATTCCTTTTTAGTTATCTTTTGTTTTAATTCTACCTTGTTTTAGAATTTTTTATTCTTTATTAATTAGCTTTTTTAAATGAGCCTTAAATATAATTTTATTGGGATTTTTAACATCTTAAATATACTTGCTTTGTTGGAATGATTAATTTCATCCAAAATGAATTTGTAATCTGGTTTCATTAGTTGGCTTTACTGGCATTAGAGTTCATCCTGTATTTTAGAACTGTTTATCTAGTTTTTTAATTTAATATATATATTTGTTGTTGTTTTCATTCATTTACCACCTCCTGTCTTGCTCATCTTCCCTGCTCAGCATCCATTTAGTTGTCTATGGCTTCCAGAGAGCTTCAGTCCATAACCAGGTTGGTAGTATGGTTTATTTACATGGGCATTCACAGGCTGCTTCATTAGTTCCTAGTCTTGGGTGACCTGTTCTCCATCCTTCCCAGAATGCCTCTCCATGGGACAGCTGTGTGCCTCGGCCCACCCCCCACCCCCACTGAACTTGGAACCCCTGAGCTAAATCCCCGGCTCAGCACAACTTTCTTAGGAGTAGAAGAATGGCGCTCCAGTTACCATCTGCAGTCCTGCCTTCAAACAGTGTTCCAAAGACCTTTGTGGCTAAGTCTTGTAGAGCCCAAACCTCCCATTTAATTGCCTATTTTTGGTGTTTATGCATAGGAGGCATAAGGCTGCAACCTTTGGAATTTACCCTCTCCCTCTCCCCGCTCCCCTCTCCTTTCTCCTCTCTCTACTCTCCCCCTCCCTCTCCTTTGTGTGTGTGTGTGTGTGTGTGTGTGTGTGTGTGTCATCTCCTATGCCAAATTGCCATTCTTTAGAAAGGCCTGATAATAGGTGCACTCTGTAAATTAGTACTGCAGGTAGGCAGACTCCATTCCATGTATCTAGTTTATACCCAGCACTGAACACTCTAGCTGTTTATAGTTACAAACTGCACTTTGTGCAAGGTTCTTGAATTAACTTCTGTAGGCTACAATGGGCCAAAAATATCCCAGTCTACAAATTTCAGTTAAAACACAGACAAATCTGGTATATTAGACTTCTAACCAAGATTTTATCCTAGTGAGACATTCAGAACTCTTCTGTGCCTTGCTTTTCAATAGAGCTGCATAGCACTTCCTATGCCAAACTGCCATTCATTTATAAAGGCTTGATAAAGGTAGGTGTGTGTGTGTGTGTGTGTGTGTGTGTGTGTGTGTGTAGCTGGGTTCACAAACTTGATTCTTTCCACAATTCTGGTAGAAAACCAAGTTGGATGAGAACCAAATAAAATTCAGTGGGTAGGTTTAATGTTGACCTTATGAGGAAATTTGATTTGGTTCTCATCCAGTTTAGTTTGCAGCCAGAAAATAAATAAATAAATAACACACAACATATATAATATGAAATGTGTTTATATACATATGTATATATGTTTGTATATACTTATATACATATGCATGTGTGTGTGTGTGTGTGTGTGTGTGTGTGTGTGTGTGTGTTTGAGCTGGTTTGCATTTTTGTTTTTGTTTTTCTTTGTATACTTCCCCTCTGGTTGCTCTGTGTTTAGAGTAGAGCGAATCCATCAAAGAGAAAATTTATTGTGCCATCTTAACTGGAAGTCACGTGATCAGAGTTTAAAGAAAATAAAGCCAGATACTTGGATTTGCATAGTACTAAAAGTTAACCACAAGAATGTTTTTTCATGTGAGTTCAGTGGCCCAAACATAGTTATTTAAACTCCTTCTGAGCTTGCAAACCCCAAAAGATGAGAGATTAAGCAGGTGGGATTTATTAGATGCTTTGGTTCTTGACAAATATTTCACCTTCTATTTTTCATTTTGAAGGTAATTTTTAAAGTCATGTTTCTAAACACCTAATTGCCTCCACTTCCAACTAAATAGTGTCTTACGATTTCAGTGCCTGCAGTTATGTTTGTATGGGTGCCAAGTTGCACTACTTTACGTGTACTGCGGTACTACAAAAGAAAAGATGTGAAAATGTAAGTAATGTTTGAGCTCCCTAGGAGCTTTCTGTTTCCCAGTAGCTCAAAAGAGAAAAGTGGCAAGCAAGTGAAGTTAGCCTCAGCATGTAGCAGTGGCTGTAAACTCAACAGAACCTGCCTACAGCATATGGACCAGTTTCACATGATTTGTCCAAAGTGAGTTTCAGTAACCTCATTGAGCACATTAAGTCAGTGATACTAACTTAAATTCTACTTACTTTTAGATTTGTTGTTAGGTTTTATTATATTGGTACACATTTGTAATTTTGTTAATTTGTATATTTTGTAGTTGTATAAGAGTTATAAGCCTAGTATTTTACTAGCATATGTTTGTTAATACCTGACAGAACAAAAATGATTTCAGACTGTACTGGGAGCACTCAGCAATTTTTATTTTACATTGGAGGAGCACAGATCATACTGTAGCTGAACTCTTCCTATGTAGTGCAGTAAGCATCCTGTGTTTGATTTTGATATTTTTGCCTGGCTTGCTCCTGCTCATTTATCATGACCTTGGTTAGCTCAGGTGTTTTTTTCTCTCTGGAGAATCTGACACTGCATGCTGGGTTAACACCCCTTCTTGATGCTCCCTGTAGCACCTCATATTTTCCTTTCTTCTTCCAGCCCTTCTTATCATCTGTTAAATTTTAACTTCTTATAAGGCTCGAGTTCCTCATTAACCACAGGTTGCTTGAGAGCAGGGAACACTGTCATATTTTCATTTACAGTGTTTTGAGGAGTTTCTGTTGTAAAGTAGCTTGTAATATAATAAGATGTAGGGGTTTTTTTTCACTTGTTTTTATTTCTAGTAATACATTACTAGTGGACCCAGTGGTAGAAATAATTTAGAGCCTATTCACTAGTCACAAAGACAAGATTTCTAGTATTTTAGTCAGTGAGCTCCTCAGCTCATTTTTCTGTCTTACTATCAGATAAATGAAGGCAAAAAAGCAAGGAAAATAAGTAATCACTATTTGTATCAGAAATTTTGGGGAGGAAACATTATTTTTCAAGTTGGAGTGACAGCCCTTTGGTACTCTGATGGAGAACAAGGCCAAGGTCTCTATCTTGGCAGCTGTGAAGGTAAGCACTGTGGCCAAAAGATTCTTGTGCTTTGAAGACAGGTCCAGAAAGAATCTTCTCCTCCCCACATGGCTGGGTACACGTTAAAAGGATTGACTTAGTACATTCTGAGTTATCTGCTAGATTAAATTTCCATAATTCACTACAAAGTCATCTGAAGTGTGTATACACATGCTCTACACCTGGTTTGAAGTTGCCTCTGCCCAGGTTCTGTTTATGATTGAGGTTGGTTTGAAATCATCTGCAAATTTCAGGTCTGTGTTTCTGATTAGACTGCCTCTGAGGTAAAAACCCTGCTGACTCAACAGAGAAAAAGCCAGCTCCTCCTAGTGGAACCTTTCTTAAAAACCTCATTGTTTTTAAGAGGAAAAATACCACTTTTTTAAAAATGAGCAATTCCTAGATACAAGAATATTTTATTGTCACTTTAGACATAAAATGCCACACATGGGAGTAACCAACCAATCTTACTTATAATAGTGAAGCAAAGAAACATTACCTTTTAGTAAATGAAACAAACTATCAGAGCCTTTCAGCAATCAAGAAGAAAATGTTGTCAAGCTAAGTATAGTTGAATGTAAACATCTTAATTTTATGTTTGATTATATTTTGAGGAGGTGGATTAAATATTTTCTGACAAAGCCATCGTGCAGGTTATAATGAGCTATATTTTAAATGTTGACACTCTGGGAGCTACAAGAACTTCTATCAACATGAAATGAGTCTAAATTTTATCTGTCTTCATCTCCTACAACAGGTATCAGGTTTGTTTACTTATCTTTTCACACATTTATTCAATACACATTAATCAAGATCCTACTGTGTGTCAAGCACTGCAGGCATCTGTGGTTTTCAAAATGTGCTCAGAAACTAGGTTCTGAGATGTATCATTAGGGTGCTTTTGACTGCAGGTAACAGAAAACCCAATGGAAAGTAGTTTTAGAAGAAATGTACCTTCGTGGCCTCAGCTATGCTAGTGAGAGCACAAGTATCTTTCTGCTCTGCCACTTGTGGTGTGTTGCCCAGTCCTCTTAGGTGTTGTTACTCCTAGGTCTTAATGTGACTTCTACTATTCTAGTGTTACGTGAAGACTAAAGGCAGTGTCTAAAATGGAAAAAGTGAACTTTTAAAATTGAGGCAGAGTCTCCTAGGAATCCTTTAGCCAAAGCTCAGTTTAGCCTAGAGTTGTATAACAGGCCATATCTATGCTTGATCTTAGCCAAAGGCCAGGAAATGATACAACATGACATTTCTATAGCTGACAAGAGGGCAAATGGAAATACTATGAGTGGTCTATACCACACCTTTTAAAAATGTGGCTTGGGTCTTCCTGAGACCCTTTTAGGAGGTTAACAAGGGACAGTTTTCTAATGCTAAGGCTTTAGTTGTCCCTTCCACTCTTGTTCGCTCACTAACATGGTGAAGTTGTTAAGAGTTACATGATATATGATGAGGTCATCACTCTGGAAGCTAATGTGATATGTGTTTGTGTATTCTTCTGTTTTAAAATTTTCTAGGTTTTAATTTCTAATATGGTAAATATTGACAAATATATAAACAAAGTTTTTGGGGATCTTCAGTAAAGTTCAAGCATATAAACTTTCAAAACATTTAGAATTTATACAAGTCAAAATTTGTCCCTGGTATTGGGAGATCCTTTCCTCCCCTAAGACATGTTGTAGAAATTTTGAGTGAAGTTTTTTTATTTGTTTGTTTTTTGTTTTTGTTTTTTCCTTGATACTGGGAATTGAACTCAAAACCTTGTGCTTGCGAGGCAGACCACGGCACCACTGAGCTAAATTCCCAGCCCTGTTGTAGAAATTGTGGCACAAAAGTGGTAAACTCTGAATTCCTGGTGAAGCGTATTTATTCCTGTGACACTTTTGGAGATTGTCCCAAAGGGCAGAGAAATGAGAAAGCCTTTTCCCTGCAGTATTGCCATTTCATCTCCTGGACTGTCTTGAACTGGAGCCATGTTTCTGTTGTGTTTAGAGTATAAGCCTTTGTAGATATGATATATCTTTGTTACTTTGCGGTTTGAGTTCATGAAATAGTACTAGAAAGCAACTAAACAATTTTTGGGTAGTTTATAAATGAGAAAGGTGAATGTGATGATCTTCAGTGGACATTGCTTGGAACAAGCCTCTATAGCTGATGTTGTCGCTCTCTCTCCTCACCTCCTGCCTACAAAATACCCTTTCAGCCCTACAGAAAATCAGGAAAATTAACAAATATGGTCTCTACTGAGTCTCTCTGCTTATGGGACTTTCCCCTCTGCATAGAAATTTCTGAAGGTCATTTTATTTTTGCCTGCAAATATATACTGGATGTAGCAACAATTTCTGTTGTTTTTGTCTGTATGTAGGGAGAAGGTGAAATCATGGCTTACTTTGATTCCTTAGGGACTTGGTAAGTGCTAATTAAAAAATTACTTATGAAATGGAAAATGTAGATTTCCTTCTAACTTGCTGTGCTATTTGCTTTTAAATTTTTTTATTTTTTAATTAAAGCATAATTTATTTAAAAATTTTGTTGGTATATTTTTGATATACATAATGATCACATTCATCTTAGGGAATTTGTACCTCTTCATAATGTACCTTGATTCTTTTCTCCTCATTGCCCTTCCCCTCCTTATTTACAAAAACTTTGTTTCAATTTTTTCCTTGTTTTTTTTTTCTCTGCTCCCTTCTTTCCTTTCCTGCTTCTCCCTCTCTGTTTCCCTTCCCATTTGAACATTTTTTTCTTACTTCTTAATATCTTTAATCTATTTTGGTCCTTATTTGTGCTTTTAGTTTCTGCAAAATTTAAACATGCATATCTGATTTATTTTACTTAGAAATACTGTCTCAAGGTGCATCTATTTACCTAAAAATGTTTCAAGTTTATCCTTCTTTATGGCACAGTGGCACTCCACTGTATATAAGAACCACATTTTCTTTGTTTGTTACATTAGTGTATATAGTGTGTTAGCAAACACTTGTACATCAAGAATCATCATAAAATTAAGAGGATGGATAAAATTAGAAAATCACTATTTTTAAACTCATAACGGATTTAAAATGATTATCAGTGGATCCTAAAATCATTAGTGAAGAAATTGATGATAAATTATAGTGGATGGATTAGATTGAAAGTACCTGAATTCACTGAATTCTGTATTGTGAAATTTGAGAAGACTAAATATTATGTGCCTTCTGGTTTGAGTGAAAGTATACAGCACCACAAGTGAAGTATTCTTGTGAAAGAATTGAACCTGAACCTAATCAAGTCTATCCATTCTCAAAAAATAGAGGGGATAGTGAAACAAGTTAAACACCGTCACAGAGATATAATCAGCTAACTGCAGAGTATGGAAGGCATAGATGAAAGCTCTTAGTTTTTCTAGGGAATAAATGATATGAAATGTTTTTAAAAGGATAATTACTATAGAATAAAGGAGAAATATCTTTATTGACCATAGGTAATACTGGTACATGATCTTGTTTGAATCCTAATGTAAACAAAGTAATATGAACAAATATATAGGGAATTCTGAAAAAATGTAAACATTCTGTTAGATGATATTGTTAGTTTTGTTGCATGTAAAAAAGATATTGTAATTAAATTTCTTCTTTTGTGAGTCCTTAGAATAAAAGAGATACAAATAAAACTATTTTGGGTAAAGTAATATAAATCTGTCGTTTGCTTTAAAAATGGAAGAAGTTTGGCAATTATTTGAATTAGTTAATGGGTACATGGGGGTTTATTTTTCTTTTATGTACTTTTTTGTTCATTTTAAATAGTCATGAAACATTTACCACAAAATTTCACTCGGACCACATACTCTGTAAATGAATCAAATGTAAGCTACTCCTTTTTGGTTAAAGTCTGCTCTTCTTGAATGGTGTTAGACAAACAGGTAAGAAATTCATTTTACCTGTATACTATATTT
Source organism: Fukomys damarensis (assembly GCF_012274545.1). Lineage (NCBI taxonomy): Eukaryota > Metazoa > Chordata > Mammalia > Rodentia > Bathyergidae > Fukomys > Fukomys damarensis. The sequence goes on along the minus strand of NW_022900939.1, from coordinate 25,661,721 downwards.
CTCAGCTAATAGTTTTATCTGTGAGACCTCTGTAACTCCCTGATTTCTAAGAATAAATACTTTTCCCATAGTCACACTAAGACAATAGAGAAGGAAAGATGGCAGTTATTCAAAGCAAAAGTGTGTTGTATGTATGTGTTTGTGTGTGTGTGTATGTATGTGTGTATATATATATATATGTGTGTGTGTGTATATATATATATTCCCCCCCTCCACAGAGTAAGTATAAGTTGTAATAGGTAAGCAAAACCCACATATATTCATCATGTTTCATTTTCTGACTAGCCAGGACATTCAAACCTACTGCTTTTTATAAGCAGAATTTTTAAAACTCTTCTAGGTAACATAATTTAGCTCTTTCTTCCTTAAAAAAAGAGAGCTAACTCACAGTAAGTAATACCCAGTTTGTGCATGCAACTTAAGTGTAGGAGTTCTGGATAGTGTCAGGTTCTATTCTTCCCATCACTGTGTTATATTTTGTAAATTATAGACTAAATAGAAAATTTGTCTGTTAATAATATACTCTATATATGTAGTAGAAAAAAAACGAAAGAGAAGGAAACCTTAAAAATTGGATAACACAGCAAGCAAATACAGATAGACTCCAGAAACCAGCCTCACTTATGCTTTTTGACCAAGCAGACATACTTTGCACATGATGATAGAGTGCTGCTGAGCACACCCTGCTTTGTGGTTTGAAGATCAGTGCAATTGCTGAGTTCTACCATAGACTGTTCCCATAACCCAGACCTTCTACACTTTTGAAACAGCTTGGATCTCCTAGACCATATAGCTGCATGACAGAACATTCAGCATGGGCCTATTTTGCAGTGACTGTTGCTTAGTTTTACTACCAAGCCAGTGGATATTAGCAGATATCTTGTGCAGTACATGCTGCCTTCAGAGTTCTGGATTTATCAGCCAATCATTTTGCCTCATTGCAGGTGCAAGGTATAGCAGTTATCATTCACTTTATGTTTGTTTATTATTAATTTTGAGTAAATAATTACTATCACAAGCCTTATATGATACATGTACTAATAAACTACAATAAAAAAGAACATATGAGAATAATGCACATTCAAAATAATGAAATGGGGGTGGGGATTTAGCTCAGTGGTTCCACTGCCTGCCTCGCAAGTCCAAGGAAACGAGTTAGATCTCCAGTACCAAAAAAAAAAAGAAAGGCACTATCATGACATTAAGTCGAAAACCTAAGTCCAGTAAAATTTAAGTCCTGTCCCGCACTTATCATCCAGTCATGTCTCCTCACTGGAGGCCACCACTTCTACTAGTTTCTTGTGCATTCTTAATGTTAAAGTGTGGATCTCAAATTGGTACAGACCATAGAATTATAAGAAACTTCCTGAAGTGGCAGGTTCTATCTGTTCATTGTATCCTGTTATCTGGATAATGTGAAAGACATCTGTATCTCTTATTCTCCAGGGTCCATCAGCCTGGCAGTCTTCAGAAGGCCAGTGTGGATATGATGTATCTAGTGTAACCTGATGTGTCTGGAGTCGGTCTCTTTGTAGCAGATGAAAGTGACTACTTATGTTCTTAGTCTATCCTACTGGAGAAATACATTTACCAGCTCTATAAATACATTGTAGTTCCACAGGAGACTTAATTCGCTCTAGTAAGGACTCATATCTAAAGGTGCAGTTTGAGCAGCAGTCGCCATTTGATTATGCTTTTGATAGTTTAGTGTCATTAGCCTATTGGTCCCTCATTTGGGGAAGCAGTTCTCAATAAATCACTAGATGAGGGACTTTTTGGAGTAGTTTATTTTTGAGGACTCCAGGAGCTTCCAGTGGTTGTTCCAACTGTTTGTAGGAGGTACTTCATTGATCTTCATTACCCTCTTATTCCATTACTCTGGTTTCTAACTTCCTAAAATGGACAGAAACTTCATTGCTATTTTTCCTGTCTTGCTTCAATAACCAGTTTTAAATTTCCCACCTTTTTTCAAAGGTTGTTGCCTACAGTTGACTCTCTGGTGCCTGTGACCATGTTATCAGTTTGTATTCTTTGTAAACCACAGAAACCCACAATGATTAATTGAATGAGAGAGAGAGTGAGGGAAGAAGGGGGAGGCAGGGAGAAAGAGAGAAAGAAGACGACCAGAGAGAAGCAGGAAGGACGAAGGAAGGGGGAGGGGAGAAGTCTTTAGGAAGGTCTGTGAGTAATTGGCAGATTCAAAGAAATCTGAAAAACTATACCTTGAAAGAACTTCCAGATTTTGCTTCTACATGTAAGGAACAAGTTAAAAGGTGAATCAAACTGAAACCAGCAGCTCTTCTTAGATCTGTAAGAGAAATGAGGTTACAGGGCAAATTGTCATCTACAGACAGAAAGGTAAATACCACCCCTCGTCCCTTCCATGCAGGAGAAGGAAGGTACTCAATTGCACTGTGGCCATCTTGTCCCAACTAAGCAGGGCGGGAGGAGGAATGGGACTGGGGAGCACTTTGGGTACTTTGTGGCCCAGAAACACAGCCTCATGAAAGACTGAATGCTAAGACTTAGAACATTTCCCCTCCCTCTACACCTTACCTATACTTTTAAAAAAAAGGCGTCCTATTTATAGCAGTTCCTTTTACCTAGTACACCATGTCCAGCTCTTAATATTTAAAAAAAAATTACAGGGCAAACTACAAGAAAGACAATAGTTTAGAGAGACGGAACAGTGCTCACTTCGGCAGCACATATACTAGAAAGACAGAACAAACACCAGAACTAGACATGGATTATAAGATAGGGAATTAAAAATAACTGATTAGTTTGCTGAGTGCTTTAATGGATAAAGTAGACATTGTGCAAAAATATTTGGTCAGTGTAAGCAGAGAGATGGTGTTCTATAAGGCTTATGTTTAGATCCACCCCCTCCAAAGCCCCATGTGGTCTTCAGTAGGGCTTTTTCAGAGGTGCCTGAATCTCGTTTATGTCATTGATTCATGGTACAATGCTAGGCCCAAGGGCACTAGGACTAAGGGTGTGAGTGCTATCTGCCCTAAATAGTCTGCATAAGATAAAAGGAGCAGAAAAACTTTTCTTGTTGTTTATGCTACCTTTTGGCCATCATGAACTTTCTCCTAAGTCATATCTGCCACACCAGACCTTGGAGCCAGCCAATTATGGACTGAAACCTCTACAAACTGTGAGCTAAATAAATCTTTCCTGCTTTAACTTTGAGTGTAGGGTATTTTGTCTCAGCAACACGAGCAAAACAAGACAGATGGAAATCCTGTGAACCTAACAGAAATGCTGGAGATCAGAAACAGACAGTCTTTGTCAGCCATACTAGTAGGTAACACACAGCTATAGAAAGACTCTCTCAATTTGAGAATATCTCAAGAGAAATCTCTCAAACTGAAAAAGTAAACAGAACAAAGAAATAAAAGTTGAAAACACAAAAAACAAAAGAACACTAGAGCAGCATATCTAAGAACCGTGATATTATTACAAAGCATGTAATATACACGTATGGGAAGACAAAATGTCAGGTTAAAGGGAAACACACAGGTGTTCTCACGGGTGAGGCCCCCAGGGTAAAAAAAAGTATGCAGAGCCGATATCCTTAAAAGCAGCAGCAAGAGCATCATGTCTTTATTTCTCAGTCCTTATGTTAGCCATTATCAGACATTACGACATTGTGTCCTGACATGACCGTGTGGCACATGCATGAATGCCTGTGCTAAGTCATTCTTACATAAGTGTGTCCTGCTGTGTGTATGTGCTAGACAGTGGGGTCATGTCCTTACAGGGTCTTCAGGTGCTTCTGGGCTTTGAGTCAGTTAGCAGTGGTTCCCAACACAGAAGAAGAAATATTTGAAATACTAATGACTGAAAATTTCCCAAATTAATATCAGATATCAAAGTACAGATCCAGTAAGCTCAAAAAAACACCAAGCAAGATAAACATTGAAAACTACAGCTAGGCATAGCATTTTCAGTCTTCAGAATGTCAAAGATAACCTCCTGAAAGAAGCCAAAGAAAAAGCAGTTTACCTAAAGAGGAACAAAGAGAAGAACTGCACCCAGCTTCCATGGAAACGTGTAAGAAGAGAGTGACATGTGAAGTAGTGAGAGAAGAATTCTACCTTATTAAGGACATGAACTAGGGTGGCTCCAACTACACACATCAAAGGAGCCTTTCGGTGACTGAGTTCCATCTATACGTCTAACACAAGATGAGATTCCCAACAGAGTCTGATTTGCTTAACATGAGTCATCATCCCACCTTTTGGCATAAGACACTTTGATTAACAGACCCACCAGGATCTTGTGGAGTGGAGGGAAGGTACTTTCCCAAAGAAAAAGTAGGGTGTCTTACCCAGAAAAGAAGAATGCTAACCAGACAAAATCAGCAGGTGCCCATTCCAAAGTGTTCTGTTTAGGTCAGTATTTCTTAGATGGGCACCACTGATCTTTCTGGGAGACCTTTTTTCCCCCCTTTATGAGCTGCTTGCCCGAAGTATCAGTTTGCATTTAGCATTCATGGTGACACCCACAATGCTACTGTCACAATGAGAGACCCACCCAAGGCCCCCTTCTACCATGCTGTGGAATAGAGCATTGAGGACCACGGCCCAGTCTCTAAAGATGACTACACTTAAAACCATCAGTTGCACTTCCATTGCTAACCAAAAATTGTTTGCAATTTTATAATATAAAATAATGGTTTTTATTTCTTTTGCAAAATATTTCTCAATTTACTGTTCCCAAATATCTGATCTGCCTTTATATTGCAAATGCACGAGAAATACATCAATTTGTTTCTTCAGTTTATTTCTTTAAGAGCATATATTTTAGAGCTAGACACTGGATTCAAATCCCACAGTTTTGACTCTGCCACTTACTAGCAGTTATTTCTTTGGGTTTTTATGTAACCTTATTCTGGAAAATTGAACAATTGCTCTTGCCTTAATCATGGCATTCATTTAATAAAGTTTCTGTGCTAATTAGTATATATAAAACATTTGCTGTATTGCCAAAAGGATAGTGAGTGTATGCACAAGTGAGCCATTATATTATAAAATGAAATTTCAACAAGTTTCACATCAAGTAACTTAATAGTTCAAATTTTTTTCTCTTTGGATAAATTACCTTTTAAGAATTAAATTGCTTTGGCTAGAGGTTTGGCTCAGTAGTTCTGCTGCTTTGTAAGTACAAGGGCCTGAGTTCGATCCCTTGTACCAAAAAAAAAAAAAAAATTAAATTAAATTGCTTTAATTGGAAACGCATTTTGTTCTAACATTTAGTTTAAAACTGGACTGTGAAAATTGTCAGAGAATCATGTGTTCATACATTCAGGCTTTTGTTTTTGTTTTTGTTTTGGTCAAGTATGTGCTAAATTCTAGGAAGATAGGGAATTTGCATACCAGCCAAAGGAGCAGTAGCTAAGTGAACAAATACATGCCAGGGTAGTTACTGCTGTGAACTGCTGTAAAGAAACCCACAGAAAGTTGTGGAAACAGGGATGGGTCTGTCCTGAAGCTAGTTGAGGCTGGACTCACTGGGGTGAGCTGGGAGCAGAAACAGAATCTGGTGGGTGTCAGAGCTAAGTGTGTGGGATCTCAGAGACTCCAGTAAGGCCCTGGGATTTTTTTTTTTCCCAGGGAGTTGAATTTTTTCTTTAAGCTGTGGAAGAAGGGTTTTAGGCAGGAGAGCTTGCTGGGTGTGACTTTATATTGGCAAAAGTTGTTTCTGTCTCTGTAGAGAATGAATTGGAGAAAAGCAGAGGATCTAGTAGAAAACAACTATGACACTCCAGGAAAGGAATGGGGGTAGAGTGAGGTGGTAGCAGCAAGACAGAAGAAAGTGGATAGAGGGCCTGGGATTTAGCTCAGTGGTTCTCCCGCCTGCCTTGCAAGCACAAG
>NW_022900939.1:25639416-25653524 GCF_012274545.1 Fukomys damarensis | reverse complement strand
AAAAGGGAAAAGAAAAAAATGTGAGAGAATGAAAAGATGAAAATAAAGTGTTTGTAGATGGGGAGGGGAGGAGGGGGTGAAGGGAGGGCAGAGGTAAGGGGAAAAAATGAGAATCAAGACTTGCCATGTAAAGGTACATGATCCCAACAATGAATGTAACTGTACTGTATCCCTAAAATGTACCAATAAACTCAATAAAATTTAAAAAAAAGTGGATAGAATCATGTCAGATCACGTGTATTTATTTTGAAAGTAGTACTGACAGGCATTGGTGATGGCTTGGATGAGGAGGACAATGAGAGATAAACAGTCAGGGCTAATACATGGAGTTTTGAGTAGTATATGGTACGATAAATATGGTGAATGTTTAGATTATTTTTAATTTATTGCAATAAAAGATACATTGTAATTAATCCCCCTCAAAATCTTCCCACTCGCTTGGAACACATCCCATTGTTCTTGCCACTTTCTGAAGCAGTTCTGCAAACCCTCTTTATGAGTGTCTTTAGATTCACATCATGGTTACTTGGGTGTCCGGAATTGACCCAAACATTTATCTTTCATGGTTATTTTGACTTTGGAGAAGAAGCAGGAGTCACATGGTGCCAGATCCAGTGAATGAGAAGGATGAGGAAACATTGTAATATTTGTAGGAGCCTGCTTCTCTCTCTCTCTCTCCCTCTTCTCCCCCACTCCTTGTTTTGTTTTGTTTTGTTTTGTTTTTGATACCAGATAATTCAACTCAGGACCTTGCACTTCCAAGGCAGGCATGGGGCCAGTTGAGCTAAGTCCCTGGCCTGAGACTGCTTTTCTGTAGGATTGCACAGAGCAGCAGTCATTCTATGTTTGATCACACTTAGAAAGACAATATCAAGAACTACTCCAGAAAATGACAATAATAATTAGTAAGTGTATTTGAAATGAGGGGGAATGAATGGAAATGTGTCTTTTACAGTAATAATTTTAAAATTTAAACATTCACCATACACACACACACACACACACACACACATATATGGTTGTTTTGTTTTGTTTTGTTTTTTGGTACTGGGGATCGAACTCTGAACGTTGTGCTTGCAAGGCAGGCAGGCGGGAGAACCACTGAGCTAAATCCCCAGCCCTCTCCATACATTTTGATCACATAAGTGACATTTTGACAGTATGCATATATTTCCTTTACTATTAACCCTTTTTAAAAATTTTGATTACTTTTAAAAACTGTAAATTGTTAAGTACCGCTTTAAAACTTGTCTTCCTAGTCTACATGTTTTGCACTACAGCCAAATTGTACAGCCTTCTTAAATTTCTTTTTTTCCTGTTTAGTAATGGGAACTTTCTTTCTCAATATTTTTGTTATTTAGTAGCATTTTATCAGTTAATTATTACTACTGAGAAGGATTTAAGCTCAATGATTTAACCCTCACAGCACATTCTGTTGAAATGAGGTCTTAGAGTGTCATCCAGCCCCAGGGAACCAGGAGTCTGTGAAAGCCTGCACCTGTTAGGAAGGGGCCTCCCTTCCTGGACCCCCTGCTTCCGCTGCTTCCCCCAGGGCATGGAGGGGCACCAGGGAGTCCACTGGCCCACTCCCCCTGAACTACTCTTGTGAATCCCCACTGTGCTGTTGAACATGGACTTAAGGGTAGGAAGTCAGGCTTAAGAGATTTTATTTTCCATTACTTAAGACTAGTACACCTCCTTAATAATTGGAATGTATTACACTTTACTAAAATATGGCCTCTTGTGGACAAAATGAGATCATGTATGTAAAGCAGCATTTAATTAAGCAGACTGTTAAAATTGATGCATGTGAAATTAATTTTTTTTTACCATTTTCTAAGAAATGAGAAATTGGAAAGAAAATTTATTAGACAGTAATGAATAAAGGGTGGTTTTTTTGCACCTAAATGAGAAGCCAGAAATGCATATAAAACATAAGAACATCAAAAATATTTTTTAGGCACAGATTACTATTAAATGCTCATGGATGTTTTTGATTTCCCATTACATTAAAATGCAGTACTCAAAGGAACTTCATTTTCAGAACATTTAAAAATAGCTCAATCTTAAAAAGAAGATATAAAATATTATCAATTGTGATTTTTGTATATAATTAGTCTGTGCCTGTGGAAGTATAATGACTTCTAATCTAATGATACTATTCTTGATAAAAAGCTCACGTGGATAAACCAGAGCTACAGCTGGGTGACACATTTAGAAATGTTTCAAATATGACTCCGGCATACAAGGCAGGTGCTTTTAGTCCCTTAGAATCCACCTTCAACCTCAGTGGGCCATGAAGGCATGATCTTAGGGGTAGGAAGATCCTTTCTAAAATGCTTCGTTGGTTTCTTTTCTTACAGATTTGATGTGTGCTCCCCATTTCCTTCGATGCTTAGCAGCCTGCTATGCAAGGACATCACCTTTTCCCTTTTTTCAAGATGGCTCAAGATTTCATAGGCCTTGCTTCTGACTGCCAGTATTGGCTGCAGAAGCTTTCCGCATGGTACCAGGCTTCTACTTTGGAAACCCAGAAGGACATCTGTCTGCACCTCCCTCAGTTCCAGGAGTTCCTGAGGCAGATGTATGAAGCCTTGCAAGAGATGGTAAGTATAGTCATAGACTAAAATAATGAGATTATTTTGTGCCATCAGAGACTCCACCAGATTTCACGGAGCCAGGATGTTTGTGCTATGAACTTAAGATATTCAATTATAAAGACATACTGCTACAGACAAGAACTGGTTTCCTACTTTCTGATTTATTATGACATAAGTCTTTCTTCTTGGCAAGTTGTATTGTCACATGAGACTTCATGACCCAGCAAGTTGTTTTTATTTTTATTTAAATATATTTTAAAATTATTCTTGCTTTTTTATTTATTTATGGTGCAGGAGATTGATTCTAGGGCCTTGAGAATGTATAGACAAGTGCTGTACCATTGAGCTACACCCCTAGTATGAACATATTGTTTTTAAACAAATAAAACTTTGATACTTGTTTTCAGGTAATAAATGTGATTCTTTCCAAGGCCTTTGTGTTCCTCAGATCTTGAAAAGCTGACTGAAATTCTTGACTGTTCTCAAGTGAGCTTTCCTAAGACATAATATGATCTATTCTTATATTGAGATCTAACAATTAAGATACTAAGATCTTTCAAATAAATATTTCAAGTGATATTTTTGGTGAATATTAAGATTTTGAATGTCTTTACCAGTATTATATAATCTATTGTGTACAAAAATGTATGTATTTTTCTTTTGATGTAATAGTGCTTACTTTCATAATAGATGTTTTTATGACATATTTTCATAAAAGAACATATTATTTGTTTCATATCTATTTTAAAATTTCAAAACGAAAAGCTGGTTTCTCACTTAATGTAGGTATTCTCATGTTATCCTTCTCTTCTGTTAATCGAATCAAAAAGGAAATTTGAAGAATAAATTCTGTTGATGAGTTTACATGTCTTTCAAAATTGGAAGTAAAGATATTGTCTGTGAGAACAACCAATGCTAATTTTTACATTTGTTCTATGTCATAAGACTTATGTAACAAGACCTTAGTGTGGTCCCAGAAAGTCTAGGAATAGCCTTGTTGAGAGACAAGTGTGAGGAGTTTATTCCCACAGTAGCAGGAAATGCTTATTGTTTCAGCTGAACTGCCCTTTATCTCAGTTGGATCTTATTTTTGAACTTTTGTGAAAGGTAAAGAAGTGGGGAAAGGGCAAATTGTACAACAGCATTTTTTTTTTTAATCTTAAACTGTTTTCTATTTGTTTGATCTTTTTGTGTGTGTATTTGTCCCAGGGTTTAGCTTATAGATTAAGTATGATGTCATTTAGCATATAGTGATCAATATAGTAATAAACAAAGATATGTATCTTGATGCTTTGTATGCTTTTATTTCTTTTTACAAGTTCCAGCATTCTTGTCCTTTTAAATCCTTTTGAAAAGAACCTTCCTGGAGTTTGGTTAGAAATGGCTTATTATGCTAGAATAAAAACACAGGATTATATAGGATTATTAATTGTTAGTGATTTTTTTTACTCTTATGCAGTCTGTGTTATATTTAAGTAAAGTAGTCTTTCCTGACTATTAAATATTAGTAACATAAAATAATTTTGTAATAAAATTGATTTTACCTAATCATGTCATACATCTTAGTTTTGATGACCTGGCTTAAGGGTGAAGTTTGGTTGTTTGTTAAAATTTATTTGGATTTCTTACCTAAAAATTTTCTCTAATCTTTTTCTGTTGGGGGGGCTATTTTTCTGAACTATAGTTTTGAAGGATCGTTCAAGCTCCTGTAGTATCTGTTAGGCTTTTTGAGATGCCTGTTGTTTTTTACTGACCAAGATGTAATTTTCCTTTACAGGATTGTAATACAGTCATGGAAAGATTCCCCACAATTGGTCAGCTGTTGGCAAAAACTTGTTCAAATCCTTTTATATTAGCATATGGTAAGAATCCAAGATATGTCCTCTCAACGTACACACACTCACACACACCCATGCACACACGCACCTATAGGAAAATAGGGCTTCTTATTTTAGAAGGTAGAAACTCCCAGATTATTTATATAATACTTTTTTTTTGGTAGCCTCTTTTGCCTCCTCACTTTTAGCTCATTATAAAGTGAATGTACTAATGACACCAACTTCATTTGTTTTACAGTGTCATATTAACTCACAGTTCCCGTGTCATAAAATCATTCTTCAGAGTCTTGATTCTTTTTGGCTTTGCCATTATTTAGGGGTGACATAGGGATGACATTCTAGTTTTATCCAAGATTAGGAGAATTGGGGGACACTTTGGGGAGATATTCCTTTGCTGACTTACTGTGCCTATCTGTCCAGCTGTGCAGCTTCATTTCCTTTTTTTTCTCCCCGTAACCATACCACAAGTATTGCGACTGGGTCTTGTTACTGACAGTGCCTAAAGGCACTTGCTGTTGGGAGCCTGGACTCCTGACATCCATTCCTTTTCCCTCTGTTCTCCTTTTGTAATGTAAGGTCTTCCTAGGGTTGAGTTAGGGACCTCTCCTAGCATCCCCGCAGCCTCCAGAATCTCTCTTTCCACTGTCTGATGCCCTGGGAGACTGAAGCCTCTAGAGAGCAGGAGCTCTGGCTGTTTTCTGTCATCCTGGGCCCTGTCACGGGTTGCACAGTCACTTGTGGAGGAGCACATTTGAAATGTGAGGCTTGGATTGAGTGTATCATTAGCTGAGGTAACATTTCCAAATTCTTTAAAGTCAAAGATTATTTGCATAATTAATGACATTGGAAACCATAATAAAATGAATATTCCCTTTTGACTTTTTAAAGAGTTATGAAATTTCTCTTTTCTAGTCTGTCATAAGAGCCTTGAATTAGGTAGGAAAGGGAAAACACTCACATTTGGGCCTATGAATACATTTGTCTGGATGCACTGCATAGTTGGAGTCACTTACTCCTCCCTGCCTTCATCTGTCCCTGCTCCCCACTATGCTCCATCTTTCCTTGTCCCTAACCTTGTTCAAGGTCTTGGTCTAAAATGGCAAAATGAATGAGCCATCCCTATTTGCCCACCGGGCCACACTTTATATATCCCAGCTAAGCCAGCGTTTCTTAAACATCTTTGCCCAGAAATACACGTGTATGTGCAGATGTTTATTTCTACACGTACGGATAAATACACGTACACTTATACACCCCCATGATTAAACACATTTCATGAATGCTCATTTTTATATGCAATCACTGTGCTATTTGAAAAACTCATGTTTATGGCTCAGAACTGGTTTCACACCTCATACATGATGACCAAAAGTTTATTAAAACATAGAGCTAAGCTGATATGTTTGTTCAGATATTTCTTATTGGCAAAGCATAAGCTTATAGTTGCTGATGGAAGGAAATGGGTTTAAAAATTACTGTGTGCTTTGCTTTATGGGTGAGAATACAGTGGTAGTTTACTATAGTTTATATTGTCCTCAGTGTTAAGAAAGCCTTTGCAATCACTGTTTATTATATTGTAGAAAGAGGGAGTTAGTGTGTCACGTGAGTCTACAGAGCCTCAGTCCAGGTGCTGGGTAGCTAATCCTCACCTCAGTGGCTTTGTTTTGACATCCGAAGCTGCTTTGTTCCAAAGTCAGGTACTGACATCTTCAGTTTTTAGGCCTAAGTTTTGTTCTTACTTATGTTACAAAATCTCCACATGGAGTGGGTGCATTCATCACAAACAGGAAAAGAAAGTAGTTCCTCAAGTAAGTGTTCCCACCAAATATACAGTATTTTCATTATGGATTTGTTTAAGTTTTAAATTTTATGAGCATTTAAAAGGCTTCTATTTCATATTTTTATTTATATTTTTAGGTACTAAGCACAATTATATTTCAGACAATCCTTTTTTGTTAAATCTGTTTTTAACAAGCAAGGATATTTAGACAAATTAGAAAATTGAAAGATTAAATTGAAAATATTGACTACTGACATGTCTGTAGCAGTCATATTGCCTTAAAAAGGTTGAAATTACTAATGGTTTGAAATGTGAAATAAAAATACTGATCTTGAGAAAACCAAGTTCTTTCATTTCTTTCCATAATTCTCCTTTGGCTTTAAAAACTGCTTCTGTTACAAAAAAGGAGTTGGCCACACAAGGGCTTGAGTGTAAGTGATCCTGAACCCACAAGAAGAGAAAACCCACAAAGTTAAGTTCACACATGGTCCTGGATGCTTGCTCTGTGAACTTAGTAGTTTGAGATTTTTTCCTTAAATATGTTTTTAAAAGTTTTATACAGATTATCTGCTTTTTTTTCTATTAGATAAACCCCACACATTTTAGTTTTCCTTTTACAGATGAAAGCCAAAAATTTCTGATATGGTGCTTATGTTGCCTGATTAACAAAGAACCACAGAATTCTGAGGACTCAAAACTTAACTCCTGGATACAGGTAAGAGAGTAAATCTTGCTCTACACTGCTTTCAATTAAATTGATAATTAAAGTTACTGCCCTTTCTTTTCTTTCTTTTTTTTTTTTGTCTAGTTCTATGTTATTTTTAAAACTTTTTCAAGCATACCCCCTCTGTTAACATTATCTTGCTGAATGTAAAGTTGTCCAAGAGATTGCAGTTTTGCTTGAGTATGAATTCCAAATTATTCTGGTCCTTAGCATGAATTTTTTGTGGTACTGGGGATCGAACTCGGGTCCTTGTGCTTGCAAGGCAAGCGGTAGAACCACTGGGCCAAATCCCTGGCCCCTTAGGATGAATTTTGCCATACTAAGACCTAATGTTGAGCAGTTTTAAAAGGCCACTTTTTGATAATTAAAAATATGTACTCCATTTCTTTCTAGCAGTTGCTGTACTTTGAAAAAAAAAATCTCTCCTTTATATATTCCTCTACAAGTATTCTCTGCCTGTCTCAGAATCTATTCTGTACTGAGTTCAAAATTCAGAAGCATCCAGAGAATAGCAGTCTTCCTTTTGTGTCCTGAAGGTGATACCGATACTAGTGTGCGCTCAGATTTGTACCTGGTGCCATAGGGAACAAGGACAGGGGGCATTACTAGAACCTCTGCAGTAAGTCCTAGTCTTCTGGGAGCCACAATAGCACATGGCAAATTATAATTAGACAGGAAAGACAGAAAAATTAGACTTAGAGCAGCTGGGCTTTGGACCTGATCAATTCTGCTCTGGGCAACAAAGATGAAAGACCCCAAGCTTGCCACACATTTATTCAGTACATCGGGAGTAACAAATGTAACTGGTGACTCAGAGTGCAGCCCGGATGATAATCCTAGAATGGTGAGGAACTATGTATTCCTCCCCAGGATGTCTTCAGCTGATGTAATCGTGCCCTGGAGCATCACAGCATCACTGAACCATTGAGGTTTTGGCTGTGACCAAAGGTGAAAATGGAGTTGTCTCAACAAGCAATAGCTGGCCTGTAGGCAGGAAAACTAGTCCTAATCATAATTTCAGTTGTGAAATAATTTTTCCCCAAAATTATTTAGAATTGCTCCTGACACAGTGCCACTTGACCACTGCTACTCACATTGCCCAATCCTTATCTGTGGTATGAGTCCATAACTGATGACTTCCTGCCTTCCCCCCATCTGTTTCTGCTTCCTCTAGAAGAGGACATGGAGGATGGAGGATGTGGTAAGGCTGGGCCGCATCTGCCTGCCTCCATGCTAGCTGTTCTTTTCTGTTACAACACTGTCCTGCTACCACTGCTCAAGACTTGCTGATGCCTGTCAGGCTTCATTTAGTACACACGTGGTTCTGAATAGTTGCTTAGAATTACATCAGTCATACAGCTTCTGCTCACAGTTATGTCTATCAGTCTGACTGGTGGTATTGCATTCACTGTATTTTATGATTCCTTTGTTTTTTAAAAAAAAATGCTAAGAAGATGAAAACAACACTGAGATTCCACCTCACCCCAGAAAGAATGGCTGCTATCAAGAAATCAACCATTAACAAATGTTGGTGGGGTTGTTGGGAGAAAGGAACCCTTCTCCATTGTTGCTGGGAGTGCAGACTGGTGCAACCACTGTGGAAATCAATATGGAGATACCTCAAAGAACTAGGATCAGAGGTCCCACTTGACCCAGCCATCCCTCTGCTGGGTATCTTTCCAAAAGAATTAAAAGAATCACACCACAGTGATATACGTGCACCCATGTTCACAGCGGCACAGTTTGTAATAGCTAAAACTTGGAAACAGCCCAATTGCCTATCAGTTGGAGACTGGATAAAGATGTGGTTTTTCTATAAAATGGAATACTAGTCAGCCACGAAGAATGAAAAACTAGTCATTCATAGGAAAATGGTTGCATATTGAGGCTATACTCAAGTGAAATAAATAAGACACACATATAAATACTGAATAGTTTTTCTGGTGTGAAAAACTAAAAGTGTAAATAAGATCCAAACTGTATAACTGATAATGTAAAATAGGAAGAAAAGGGCTAAAGGTGTAGGGGAAGTGGGAAGGGTAGGAGAAAGGAAATAAGGGAAAAGAAAAAATGGAAACAAAGTCTTTGTGAATAGGGGAGGGAGGAGGGGTGAAGGGAGGGCAGGGGCAAGGGGAAAAAATGAGAACCAAGACCTGTCATGTAAAGGTACAAGATCCTGATGATGAATGTAACTGTACTGTATACCTAAAATGTACCAATAAACTCAGTAAGATAACAAACAAACAAAAAACTAACATGACAAACACGTATTTGCATTTTTCCTAGATTGAAAGAATAGAAGGAACACAAAAAGTAAAAAAAAAAAAAAAAAAATTGAGCAATGGAAGGAAAGAACATAAATTTTAATTTGAAGGAAAATTCAGATAAAGGGCTAAAGGAAGGAATTGATAAGTAGGATTAGCGAAAAAGGAGCATGTCCCAACTCAGACGAATATATCCTGCAAAACTGTTTTTCAGAATTGATGGAGAAATAAGATACTTCCATGACGAAGAGCAATAATGAAATTCATGACCACCAACCCGGCACTTAGGAATATCCTGGAAGGAGATAATGCCAGAAGGTCCCATAGAATGAATATACCAGGTAGGGTGAAGCAGTTAAGTAAAAGGCAAAGGAAAGAAATCAGCAAGAGAAAAATAATGTAGTGGCTGGAATGAGTCAACACCTTTCACTAATAACTCTCAATGTGAATTGTCTCAGTTTCCTAGTCAAAAGACACAGACTGGCAGAATAGATCAAGAAACAAAGTCCAGTAATATGCGAGAAACACAACCCCAAAAGAAGTTAATTGACTAAAAGAACGCAAAACAATATTCTATGCGATGGGAACAATAAAACAAGCAAGAGTAGCTATTCTATTTTCAGACAAAGTGGGCTTTAAGTAAAAACTGATCAAAAGAGGCAAAGAAGAATACTACATATTAGTTAAAGGAGCAATTCAACAGAGATAATAATTATAAACATATATGCACTGAACAATGGCAAACCTAACTTCAGAGAATAAAAACACTAGTGGACATAAAAGGTTCACTAACACCAAGGCAGTTATAGTTTAACCCAAACGTTTGAACAAATTAGTAGATACCCACAGAGCGTTCCACCCAACAAAAATACAATAAACCTTTTTCTCAGTGGCACATGGAGCTTTTTCCAAAATAGACAACATACTAGCCAAAAATGAAAATGAATAAATACAAAATAATCATGCCATTCATATTATCAGATTATAATGCAGCAAAACTAGAAATCAATGGCAAAAGAAACCATAGAAGTTACGCAAATACATAGAATTTAAACAATATACTCTTGAATAATCAATGGGTCGGTTTCCTAGAATTAAATAATAATGCCAGTATAATATATCAGAGCTCATGGGACATAATAAAAGCAATCCTAAGGTAGAAGTTTATAGCTTTGAATGCCCACATTAGAAAAGCAGAGTAAGGGCTGGGGATTTAGCTAAGTGGTTCTGGCGCCTGCCTTGCAAGCACAAGGACCTGAGTTCGATCCCCAGTATCAAAAAAAGAAAAAGAAAAAAAGAAAAACAGTAAGCCCCAATAATTGACTTAGTCATGTACCTCAGTGCCCTAGAAAAACAAGAATAATTCAAATCCAGAGCTAGGAAAGGAAATTATAAAGATGACAGTAGAAATCAGTATTATGGGAGTAAAAACATGATACAAATAAATAATATCAGTGAATGGAAGAGGTGGTTCTTTGAAAGGATACCCAAAATAAACCCTTAGCCAAGACCCAAATCAATGCAATTAAAAATGAAAAAGGTGAAATCATAATGGACACTCTTGAAATCTAGAAGATTATTGGTACTTTGCAAACCTGTCCAATAAATTGGAGAATTTAGAAGAAATTGATAGATATAAATAAATTATCAAAACTGAACCAAGAAGATATTTAGAACCTGAGTAATCCAGTAACAGGCAGTGAAACTGAAGTAATAATAATAATAATAATAATAATAATAATAATAAACAACTTACCAACTAAGAAAAACCCAATTCCTAACAGATTCACTGCCAGATTCTACAAGAACTTCAGGAAAGGTCTAATATCAATAATGTACTCCTGAAATTCTTTAATGAATTGGAAAGGAAAAATGTACTTCCAAAGTCATTCCTGGAAGTTAGCATTATCTCATATCTAAAAACAGATGGGGATTCAATAAAAAAAAAAAGAGAGAATTGCAAGCCAATCTCTTTAATGAACATAGATGTAAAATTTCATAACAAGATATTAGCAAAGAGAATGCAACAAATCATCAAGAAGATCATACATTGTGATCGAGTATGCTTTCTTCCTTGGATGCAAGGATGGTTCAATATACACAAAATATGTAATATATCACATAAACAGAAGCAAGGGCAAAATTCATATGATTCTATCAATAAACAGATAACACAAAAAGCCTTTGACAAAATCCAACATCCATTCTTTATAAAAACTGAATAAAATAGTCATTGAAGGACCTTACTTTAATCTGATAAAAGCCACTCATATAATTGTTTTGTTTTGTTTTGGGTACCAAGGATCAAACTTGGAACCTTGTGCTTGCAAGGCAGGTGGTGGCACCACTGAGCTAAATCCCCTGCCCTTGCTTTTTATTAGTACATGTTTACATTTCTTGTGAGGAACTGATACATGTACATAATGCATCTTATTTCCTTTTCTTGTTCCCTTACCCTTCTCTCCCTCTCCCCTTCATCCATCTCTTGAGCCTCTTTTTTTAAAAAATAAATTTGTAATACATAATGTTTATATTCTTTATGTGGAGTTGGAACATGTACATAACACAACTTAATTCCTTTTTTTAATCCCCTTTTTTTCCTCTCTTCCCCTCTCACTCCATCTCTTGATCCCCTTCCACTTTGGGAAAGATCTATTTCCCTACTCCCTGTTATTTATTTTTTACTTTACTCTTATTTTTATTTTAGGTTTCTTAGAGAAACCACACACTATTTAAGCTTGTGTTTCTGATTTATTTCAGTTGACATTATTGTTTCAAGGTGCATTCATTTTCCTACAAATGACTCAAGTTTATCTTTCTTTATGGTGGAGTAATACTCTATTGTGTGTAAATACATTTTCTTTAACCATTTATCTGTTCATGGACATACAGGATGCTTCCAAGATTTAGCTGTTATAAATTGTGCTGCCTCAAACATGGGTATGTATGCATGTATCACTGTAATATGTCTTCAGCTCTTTCAGGAAGACATATAGAAGAGGAATAGCAGGGCCAAATGGAAATTCTAGTTTCAGTTTTGATAAAAACTACCACCAGAGAAAAAGAAAAGGCTTTCCTTCTAAAACCAGGAACAAGACAAAGATGTCCATTATCATAAGTTCTGTTCAACACGGTCCTTGAAACATTAGCCAGAGCAGTCAGGCCAGAGAAAGAAAGAAAAGGAATGTGTATATGAAAAGTAGAATTCAGAGTATCGCTATTTGCATGTGACATGATCCTCTACATAGAAACCAAAAATATTCCATCACATGACTCCTAGAATTAGTAACCAAATTACCAATGTAGCAGGATGCAAAATCATCACACAAAATCATTAGCTTTTCCGTACACTAATAAACTCACTGAGAAAGAAATTAGGAAAATAATATTATTCACACTAACATCAAGAATAAATAAATATTTGGGAATTAACCAAGGAAGTGAAAGATCTCTACACTGTAAACTACACTACTCTGAAAGTGGAAATCAAAGAGGACGTCAGATAATGGAAAGATATTCTGTTTCTGGATAGGTAGAGCCAATATAATCAAAATAGTTATGCTTCCAGAACTGTTATACAGATTTAATGTAATCCCAATCAAAATGTAGCATTCGCCAAAGAACTAGAGAAAAAAAAATCCTAAAATTCATATGGACCTTGAAGAGACCCAGAATAGTAAAAGCAATCCTAGGTAACATGAATAAAACAAGAGGTATTACAATCCTGGATTTGAAGTTACATTTGAAGTTACAGAATAGAGGATGTAGAAACAACCCCAGGTACATCCAGCTACTTGATCTTTGACACAGGTGCCAAAAAATAAACTGGAGCCTCTTAAATAAGTAGTGATGGAAAATTTGGCTGCCCAAATTTTAGAGAAACCTCTCTATGTGTTCTAAAATAAAATAAAAATGGATCAAATATCTAAAAGTTAGCACAGAAATATTTAATCTGCTGGAAGACAAAACAGGTTAAATTCCTGAAGACATTGACATACACAAGGACTTTCTGGATACAACCCCAGTGACACAAGAAACAGTACCAAGAATCAACAAATGTGAACATATCAAATTAAAAGGCTTTGCACAGTGCTCTTTGTAGGCTGATAGACATTTACCTAGCCTAGTGGAATAGTGTGATGCTAAAAAATCAATCAGTACATGTGGGAGGGTTGAGGACAATGGGAACAGCAGGAAAAGAGAAAGGAGAGCAGTAGCAGAAGAGCAGGAGGAAGACTTGGAGATGAAGACGATTAATGTGGAGTTAAGGAACAGAGCCCAAGAGAAAGTGACAGATTTAGTCTTTCATAATTGCCTGTGTATCCATGGGGAAATTGAGGGCCTCAGTAACGCTTTTAAAGAACTAGAATTTCTGAATATGGCTAACATGGGATTAGGTTCACTGGCCCAGCTTCCTAACCCAGGTAAACTTAAAAAATTGGAACTTAGCGACAATGCAGTTTCTGGAGACTTGGAAGTTTTAGTAGAGAAATGTCTATATCTTACCTACCTTACTCTGAGCTGGTAACACAATCAAAGATCTGAGTACAATAGAAGCTCTGCAAAATCAAACACTTGAAGCCTTGATTTGTTGAACTGTGAGATCACAAACCTGCAAGATTACTGAGAAAGTATTTTGAACTGCTGCAGCAAATCACATGGACTTAGCTGGATATAATCAGGAAGATAAAAAAGCACCAAACTTAGAAGAGGAGGACGACGAAGATAATAAACATGAAGCTTATCTACCTGTAGGGTTGGAAGAGGAAGAAGAGGAAACAGGCTCAGAAATAGGAGACGTAGAAATGGGCCTCCCATACTTAATGAAAGAAGAAATTCAGGATGAAGAAAATGATGATGACTTTGTTTTGTTTTGGTTGGCTTTTTTTTTTTTTTTTTTTT
>NW_022900939.1:25624347-25639304 GCF_012274545.1 Fukomys damarensis | reverse complement strand
GTTGGTTTTTTTTTTTTTTTTTTTGTACTGGGGATTGAACTCAGGTCCTTGCACTTGCGAGGTAGGCAGTGGAACCACTGAGCCAAATCCCCGGCCCATGATGACTTTGTTGAAGAGGAGAAGAGGAGGAAGAAGAAGGTCTTCGAGAGAAGAGGAAATGAGATGCTGAAGATGATGAAGAGGAAGAAATGACTAGATCATTCTAAGACCACATTCCTTAAGACTCCTGGGTGTGCAGTAGAGTGATCTCATGCATGATATGTGTTCCCTGCAGAAGTAGGGAAACTTTTTAAAGGAAAAGTGTAATTTTACTATTTTTGCCTTATTCCAATTAAGATTTATTAGTCTGTTAATGATCAAATTATATATAGAGAAAAATTTTCATCAACCCCTCCACCACTGTGAAATTCTCTAGCAATTTATGTAGAATCTTAAATTTTCTAATTCAAGCACACTGTATTAGTAATTTTAAGCCCATAATTAAGCATGATCACTTTAAAAAATTGTAACAAAAGGGCTTTGGATTTAGCTCAGTGTTTCTGCCACCTGCCTTGTAGGCGTAAGGTCCTGAGTTCAATCCCTGGTATCAATAGAATATAGATAGATAGATAGATAGATAGATAGATAGATAGATAGATAGATAAAAAGCTTATGCACAGCAAAGGATACAAATATCAGTTAGGAGACAATAGAATGGGAGAAAACTTTTGCCAGCTATTTCTTGGGTTAATATCTAGAATATGTAAAGAACTCAAAAAATAATTCAGCTCCCACCAAATAAAAAACACAGTCAAAATATGGGCAACTGAAATGATAGACACTTTTCAGAAGTACAAATGGCCAATAAAGACCCAGAAAATGTTCATCATCTCTGGCCATTAAACAAATGCAAATTAAAACAACACTGAGATTTTATCTTACTCCAGAAAGAATGCTTGATATCAAGAAATCAAATAATAACAAATGTCAGTGAGGCTGTGAGAAAAATTGAAATCTTTTGTTGCAAAGTAATACAACTACTATGGAAATCATTTTTTACATTCTTTTTTTGGGGGGGGTTACCATTGATCAAACTCAGGACCTTGCGTTTAAAAGGCAAGCACAGTGCCACTGAGTTAAATTCGTGGCCCTTACTCACATTCTTAAAAATCTAAAACTAGAGCCTTCTCAGTGGCAGTATCTTACCAATGAAGTTTATCCCAGGAGCAATTATTGCTAATTGAAAACTTTTCCAAATATTCCACCATAACCTGATACACAATTGACATTGGAAATTTTTCAGTCTCTGTGGGAACTGAATTTTTAAAAGTCTAAAACCAGAAATTCTGTTTGACTCAGCTATTCTTCTTCTGGGTATCTTTCTGAAAGTTAAACACATCATATTACAGAGTTATATGCATACTCAAATTTATAGCTGCAAATTCATAACAGCTAAATCTTGGAAGCAGCCTGTACATCCATAAATAGATGAATGGATAAAGAAAATGTGGTATTTTACATAGTGGAGTACTATTCTTCCATAAAGAAGATAAGTTTGAGCCATTTATAAGAAAATAGATGAACTTTAAGGTCATAGTGTTAAGTGAACTAAATCAGACACACAAGCTTTATCATATGGCTTCACTTATCTGAGAAATCTAAAATAAAAAGAGCAAAATAAAAGATAGATAATTGGGAGTAGGGAAATGGATCTTGTTCAAATAGAAAAGGGATCAAGATATGAAGGAGAGGAAGGAAAGGGGAGAGAAAAGAGATAAAAAAGACTTGAGATGTGTTACATACATATACCAACTTCCCACAGTGAATGTAATCATTACTAATAAACCTAGAGTAGTAAAAATATTCCTAAAATAAATCGCGCAGTTCCATCTCTAGCACCTGGGACAAGTTGTGAGGAGATGTGACTCCACGGTGCTTAAGTAAGCATGCCCCTGTGGCATGGCCAATGCTCACATCCCTCATGGCCTCTCTTTTAGGCTGCCTTTACTCTGTGCAACTTTCCTCAGACATTCCTCATTCCTAGTTTCTCCAACTTCCTGGGTTCTCCATTTTATTCTTTGTTTTACCCTCACAGTTTCACATACTGCCCTCGGATTCACACTTCTTCACTTCCCAGGTGTTCTTCTGAAATCTAGGTAAACATCTTTCTCACCACAGAACTCTTGCATTCTTCATGTGTGTATAACCAGCACCACAGGGATGATGCCGAGGTTGAACAGTAGCCTGGCTCCCTTTAATGGGGGCTGCAGAGGCTTAGATGTGCCTGGATGGCTCAGCACTGTGGACTTAGTCCTGGAGAACAAATTTCTAAGGTAACCATTCTGGAGCATGGTGCTGTGTGGTCTTTTCTCACAGCAGTGTCTTTGACTTTGACAACTTTGAGTCTTGGGAGGGTGGGGCTTACTGTTTCCTCACATGTTCTTAAGCCATTTCCCCACTGTCCTGATCCAAAGTGTTTAGTTTTTTGGTTTTTTTTTTTTTGTAATGTTATTCTTTTCAGCAAGGAAACTCTTTGCTCCAACTTTGTGGGTCCCAACTTTAACTTAGATTCCTTTCTGGCCAAACTCAAAAGTTTTTAAATCATTCAACTGTGCTCTTTGCTCTTCATTCTCAAAGTAGTGCTGTCTAAAACCTCCCAACAGTATCCATACCACATCCTCAAAATTAGACTGCCTTGAAATATCCTCTACCAGATTAATTAATCTGTCCTTAATCAATCTCAGTCTCCTAAAAAGTCTCTTGACATACTATTTTTCCTGTCTCCTCATTATATCCTGATTAGCTTATACATTCCACGAGCATAAAGACCTTATTCTAAAGCATAGAACAGTGTCTAGCACATACTTAGCATCCGGTACTCATTTGCCGAATCAATAAATTTGGTGAGTAGGATTTAGATGGTGAAAACACTGGTGAGAAGGAATTCTTCCACATAGAAAGAAGAAAATTAGCAGACAAATGTTAGATGTGGACAGGAGAAAGTGGTTACTTTACTTTGCAGAGTAAGGGACTTATTGGTGAGAAGTCAGAGATAAGGTTGTAAAAATAGTTTAATTTGTGACAAGTTTTGGAGTGCTATGCATGCAGCCTTGTGAGTGCTTATGAACTAGTAGTATAGGGCAGTCATTGAAATGATGCAGCAAATCAGGAGCAGCAAAGGGTATTGTTGAGATTTCACAGAACTAATAACATCTCTGACTTCCTGAGTTAGGAACCAGTTCAGAAAAAAAGATATCAAAGACAAGTAATTAGAAATCAAAATGTTGCTTCCTTTACCCCTGAAGCAGATTTTAAAATGTGACCTATATCTGTGACTTGGGAGGATCTTTCCAGATTTTGTAGACAGATCTTCTAGGCATGGGTGAGCTGACCTCCCAGCGACCTACCTGGTAAGGAATAGTTCTGTCTGGTCATGCATGGTGCAGCAGAAGGCTAGCACACATACTTTCGGTAGGCCCAGAAGGTTGGAAAGACAGAGGGACAAGAGTAGATGGGGCTAGATATTTTTAGTTCCTCTCTGAAGTTGACGCCTAGATCAATTCTGGAGAAGAGAATGATGGAATTAAGAGATGATGTCATAGATTATAGTCTCAGGAAATCTGACTGAGATGGAGATGAGTGTTCAAGGAGTGCTTTGGGGAGGAAAGCTGTAGAGGAAAAAAGAAAGGGGATTGTGCAGAGGAAAAAGTTTAGCTGCAGTGCTCTTTCCACAGAAGACTCCCCTGTGCCTCCAACTACTACAGCCACCAGTCAGTAGCAGTGATCACTATGGACAAGGTTGTGATCTTGGATAAGGCAGTCACATCATAACATCCTTCATCTATATAACAACTGTGCATTCTCCACTTTTCTCTCCCAGGGAATGAGGTGAACATTCTGTCTTCTCTGGAAGCCTGAGACTGAACAATTTGTTTCCCTCTAAGCGAGAATACTTGTATTTTATGGCAAATGGTACTTGCCACTACCTGAGAAATGTAGGGGGAAGAGGAGACAAGATCCCTTGAATAAGCCATAAATAGTCCTCAAGATAGAAGAGCAGGAGAGCAGAATGCCCTAGCAACAGCCCAGTGGTCCTGGACAGTGTGTGTGGAGACTTGGCCTGTCTTGTGTCCCTGTCTTGTATCTTGTATCCTCGGGATACAGGGAATGCAGCAGTATAAACTGAGTCTTCCTCCCTTTTCACTGCCTGTTTGCTGCTGAATGAAAATGTCTGGGAGTGTGTTGTTCCTGGGGCTTTGGAAACTATACAGGGTTCTGCCATGTGTGTTAGACATAGAGTCCTTGTAATAGGCTACTAAATTCAGCAAGTACATTGGGGGGTGGGGGTACCAGAGATCAAACTTGGGACCTTTATCTTTCAAGGCAGGTGGCAGAGCCATTAAGCTAAATCCCCAGCCAGCAAATACATTTATTAAATCTACAAAATGGCATCTGTTTGGTTGGATATCACATTTTTATTTATTCTGATAAGATTTTCTCAGCATTTCAGTTTTGGAATATGATTATGGTATTTAGCATTTTGCTGGGCTATGAAAAATGTAGAAATCACTGTGATTCTTGTTTTCAAGTATTTCAAGTCAATTGGTGTGATCTGCCTTCATTCCACGTTTGAAGTATAACCTTACATTTTTTTATGTCTGTATATGTGCATGTTTTAGGGGAGTAGAAACTGTCACATTATTAATGTGAATTCACTACAATCTCAGTAAATTTCCAAGAATGAAAATTTGTTTCCTCTGAAAGGGTACAGTGAAATATCATTTGTGCTCTTAGCTAATTTTGTTTGTTTGTTTTGTGTTTTATTTTCTTTTTCATTTCGTTTAGATGGAATCCTGCTTATTATAACTCTAAATTGTGTCAGATTGTTTTTTAGTAAGTTCCCACTAGTCAAATAGGCCAGATCAAGACATTTATTGCCAATTAGGAACAGGATGTTTGAGATGATTAGCGATGTTCTCCGGATGACCTGTTTTATGTTTTCAGTTTGTTTTTATTTTTGTTTAATGAACATGTTGGCTTTTCCATTAAACTATAACTTTAATTGAATTAGCTTGGTTAATAGAACATTGACCAGATCCCGTTCTTATCCCCCAGCCCTCCCCTAAGCTCCCCACTCTTATGGTGCCCCAACCTCAGTCTGAGGTAAAGGGAATTTCTAGGAATTATAGATAACACTTTATATGTTTCCAAGACACAGGCTCACTGTATTTCAATCTAAATTAACTGGGCAGCGTTCCTTAGGATATTTAGAGATAAATCCCTGTGAAAAGTAAATTTAAACAATAATGTCTGAAGTGGGAGACATTTCTTAGTGAATAGCCACTGGAGAGAGACATGTGGATGTCTGCACCACACGTGGCCACACGGTCTGTACATCTGTTTTGAAGTTCATTTGTTTCCTGGACCACATGTGTGCTTCTTTAGGAGGCTGCCATCCCTCCCAGGAGCTGGGTGTCGTGAGCTGTAACTGTAACTGGCTTACTCTTGCTGACCTAGAGATCATTAGACTTTGTTTTAGTTTGACTGTTGTTCCTATCATATCTGGTTCTGTTTAATATTAATAACATTGGAGTTTCTATAAATTAGCAGTATGGTGAAGGAGCCAAGCATACTTAAACTCATAAATCTTGATTTCCAGGCCTTTTAAATGCTTTGAGATTTAAATAGTCCTTTGTGGAAGACATACAGAGTACTTATAAAAATCCTGACTATCAGAAGTCTTTCTTAGTTAAATTGAAACTACAAACCAACCTCAGATAAATCACTCCTTTTGGAGTTAGAAAATCCAGATCTTTCCTGACTCTGGTTCTGCGATCTTTTCTAAATTGCATACCCTGATTTGCAAGATATAAAGGAAGATATATTAAAGGAAGATAACAAATATTATATGATATCACTTATATAAAGTATCTCAAATAGACACAAAAAGAACAGGAATTGGGAACCATGAAATTAGAGGAGTTGTTTAATAAGTAGAGTTTTAGTTTTGCAGGATGAAAAAGTTCTGGAGATCTGTTGTATGGTGTGAATATTCTCTGCTGAACTATTCACTTAAAATGGTTAAGATAGCAAATTTTGTGTGTGTGTATGGTTTTTTTTAACCACAATTTAAGATGTTAAAATTTTTCAAAGAAATAGTTAACTGAATCCTTAGCATATGCCATACATATATTATTTTATTAAATATTCACAACTCTGTGAAAGTAGTTATTATTACCCTGATGTACAGATGAGAGAACTTAAATTTAGAGCAGTAATATACTAACATGTAAGTGGCACACCATGTTGGGCCTAGATGCGTCTCTGAAACCACTTGAAAAATACATTGCCACAAGCTAAACTCATAGTCAGGCTATCTCCAAGGCTTTTTTTTAACCTCTAGAACCTCTGATTTTTATTCTGAGATACCCAGGGAACCTGCAAAGTCTTGTCAAGTAAGAAAAAATAGTTAAACTTTTAGGTGCTCAGAGACTACCTCTCTGTCATTTCTAGCATTTAAAATTTGCCTAACTAGGTTTTACCTCTGGTAGGTACCTCAGCAACACTAAAAGCTGATTTGTGAGAGGCTGAGGTCTTATTCAAATATTAGAAAAATTATAAATGGTGTTGGAAAAACTGGATTTCAATCTGCCAAAGATTAAAACTAGACCCTTATCTTTCACCATGCACGAAACTAAAATCCAAGTAGATTAAAGATCTAAATATTAAAAAAGAAACACTAAATTTGCTGGAACATAAGTTAGTCAGAACTCTTGAAGACATTGGCATAGGAAAAGACTTTATGAACAAATCCTCAGTAGCACAGGAACTAGCATAAAGAATCAAGAACTGGGATCTCATCTTATTAAAAAGCTTTTGCACTGCAAAAAAAAAAAAAAAAAAAACACCAACAGAGCTAAGAGACAACCTACAATGTGAGAAAAAAAATTTTAGCAGCTGCTCCTCAAAGGACTATTATCTGGAATATATAAAGAACTAAGAAAATCAGGCCCCCAAATGTAAAGACCCAATTCAAAAATGGGCATCTGAAATGAACAGACATTTCCAGACAAAGAAATAAGAGCAGCAAGTAAATATATGAAAAAAATGTTTAACATCACTGGTCATTCAAGAGATGAAGATGAAAACAACACTGAGATTCCACCTCACCCCACAAAGAAGGCTGCTAGTGAGAAATCAGCCAATAACAAATGTTGGTGGGGTTGTGAAGAGAAAGGAACCCTTCTCCATTTTTGGTGGGAGTGCACACTGGTGCAACCACTATGGAAATCAGTATGGAGATGGGGCCGGGGGTTTAGCTTGGCGGTTTGGTGGCCTGCCTTGCAAGCGCAAGGACCCGAGTTCAATTCCCAGTACCCCCCCAAAATATATGGAGACATCTCAAAGAGATTCCCTTTGATCCAGCTATCCCTCTGTTGGGTATCTTTCCAAAAGAATTAAAAGAATACCATAGTGATATATGCACACCCACGTTTATAGCAGCACAGTTTGTAATAACTAAAATTTGGAAACAGCCCAATTGCCCATCAGCTGGAGACTGGATAAACAAGATGTGGTTTTTCTATAAAAGGAAGTACTACTCAGCCATAAAGAACAAGAAACTACAGTCGTTCATAGGAAAATGGATGCATATTGAGGCCATACTCTTAAATTCTTATAAATACCAAATAGTTTCTCTGGTATGAGAAACTAAAAGTGTAAATAAGATCAAAATGGTATAATTGACAATGTGAAATAGGAAGAAAAGGCTAAAGGTGTAGGGGAAGTGGGAAGGGTAGGAGAAAGGAACTAAGAGACAAGAAAAAATATGAGAAAAGGAAAAAATGGAAACAACGTCTTTGTAAATAGGGGAAAGGGGAGGGGGTTAGGGAGGGCAGGGGTATGGGGAAAAAATGAGAACCAAGACCTGTCATGTAAAGGTACAAGATCCCAATGATGAATGTAACTGTACTGTATACCTAAAAAGTACCAATAAACTCAATGAAAAAAATATATTAGAAAAATTAAAATCTTGATAGTGTTTATTTCTGCAGAATGGCTTGATAGAGACTGAGAAGAATTTCCGCCTTTGTTTTTTTCTGCTTTTTATAAGAACAAGTGTATATTACTTATGTTATGGGTTGACTTTGTGTCTTCCCTGAAATTTATATGGTGAAGTTTAAACCACAATATCTCAAAATGTGGCTTTATTGTAAATAGGATCATTGCATATGTTGTTAATTAAGATGAGGTCATAATGGATAAAGGTGAGCCCCTAATTCACTATGACTGGTGATCTTATAAAAAGGGGGAAATTAGACACAGAGAGAAGCCCATGTGAAGCTGAAGGCAGAGATAAAGTAATACTTCAACAAGCCAAGTAATGTTAAAGATTGCCAGGAAATGGCCAGGACCAAAGGAAGGGTAGGCATAAAATGAATTTTCCCCTCACAAGGAAACAAGGCTGGTAGCACCTTGCTTTCAGAATTAGAGCATCCAGAACTGTGAGATAATGCATTTCTGGTTTAAGCCACTCTTTGTTATAGCAGCCCTAGAAAACCAGTACAGATTCTAAAATGAAAAGTTTTAAAGATGGAATAAAAAGATAGATAACCATGCCTCCTGACAGTTTATCCAAAGCAGTATTCAAATTAAGAAGGGATCTTCATTTATGAAGCTGTTCTTTTGGTTTGTTTGTTTGTTTTGATACAGGGTCTTGCTATGTAGTTCAGGCTGGCCTTGAACTTATGGCAATCTTCCAGCCTCAGTCTCCCAAAGTGCTGGAATTAATAGGTGTGCACCACAGCACTTGGCCTGTGAAGATGTTTGAGGTAATAATTTTTATAATTGGGGAAAATGAGAAGAAATCCAAATGTCTAGGCATTAGTGAGTAGCCAAATTATTACATATCTACTTGATGAAATATTATGTTGTCATTTTGTATAGCATATGAAATGTGAAAAATGTGTATTGTATAAAAAGCTATGAAAATTGTCTATGCAAAATGAGAACAGCTGTGTAAAAGAGATGCATTATACTAAAATTGGAAAAGAACAGAAAATTTAAAAGCTTTATTAGGATAATGGGATCATGCATTTTTTTTCCTTTTAGTGTTTCTTTTAGTTTGTTACTTTTTTATATAGAATTACGATAGTAGATTATTGTCATTATACTATTTCTTAAAAATCAATTTTGTTGAGGTAAATTTTATATACTGTAAAATACTTTTTAAGTGAATAGTTTGGTAGTTTTGATAACTATATACCTTACCACTACAATCAAGAAATAAAACATTTCTGTCTTCCTGGAGTCCTCTCTATGCCCTTCTGTAGTCAGTCCTCTCCCAGCTCCAGCCTTAGTTTACCACTGAACTACTTCCTGTCTCCATTGATTACCTTTTTTACTGTGATTTTATATAAATAGAATAATATAGCATATACATCTTTGTGTCTGACTTCTTTCATTTAGCATGTTTTTGGGATTCATCTATATTGTACCTCATGTGAGGAGTTGATTGCTTTTTATTATTTAGGAATACTCTGTTGAATCAGTATATCAGTTTGTCTTCCAAGTCACTTGTTAATAGCAATTTAGATTGCTTCTGATTTCTTGGCTATTATGAATAAGTTGCTATGGAGTGTTCTCTAAATGTCAGTTGAACTAGAGTAGTTGATAGTTGAATAATACTCTGAGATTGTTTTCTTCCTTGTAAGCTAACAAGTTAGTCTGCTACTGTGTCATACATGCAGGCAGAACACACAGAACTACTGGACTAAAGACATAGGATTGTATTATGTCACCTAAGTCCCATGGGAAAAATTCAGAAAGTCCTACATAAGTGCTGTGCACATATGACTTTGAGACTCAACGTTCAGCTTGTAGTGTTCAAATTGTTTATAGTAGGCTATGGAAAATTGTCCTTTATCCTGTGATTGGTTTTATCATGGCAGGCATTTATGGTTCTTATAGATTATGTCCATCCTTTCTAGGAATGCTTGTGTTTAGACTTTGCTGAGATGAGTATAGTTAGTCTCTCTCCCGCACTAGTTTTGTCCTCTTCCAAGATGCAGCCCTTTTCTAATTTCTGCTGAATGCCTGAAGATGAAATTCCACTGATCTCCCAGTCTTGCATGAACTCTGAGAACCATTTATAATATCACTCTCTGGCAACTGTTCTTTATTTGCCCTAGTAGAGTTTCACACTACCCATTCCTAGCTTATTAGTCAGCAGAAGACTCACATCCAACACAATGATTTCTGGAACTTTTTCTCTGTTGAGCTGTATTCTTTGCCTTCAAATTCCAGCTGTTTTTGTCTCCATGACTCAGTAAGGCTTCTGCGCTCTGCTTGCAATGACCCTCCCCACTTCCTAATGCATTCAGGCAGAAATCCAGGCCAATCATAGGATTTACCTCACTGGTTTTTCTACTTTCAGGTATCATAGTCTAGTGATGCCTGTTGTTACATGTTGGAAAACATTTTGTCCAGTATTCTAGATTTTGTAGCAGGAGGATGAAGGTAGTAGCTTTCTAGGGTTGGAAATTCTGAAGATAACTGGAGTGCTTAAAAATCCTTTAAGGATTTCATTAAAGCTTCAAGATGTTTTGAAGTTAGTTTCAGAGATTAGCATGTGTATGTTATTATGCTACTTGTCATCAGTAAAAAGAACATTGTCACTTTACAAAGCTGTATTGTAACTTGTCTGTTGGTACATAGATGAAGTTAGTTTTTTATGTAAATGCAAAATTTCTTGAGTCTTTGCGCTCTGATAATTGTCATTTGTTAAGATTGTTTTGTTACTGAGTTTTGAGGATGCTGGAGTCTCCTTCCTAAGGCAGTTTCTAGGTTCTTTCTTCTGTCTTGGTGAAAGAATTGGTCAAGACAAGCACAAATGGTAGCAAAGTTTTATTAAAGGTAGGTAAAGAAACAGGCTCTGCAGAGTGAGTTTGAGCCTAGTAAAAGTAGGAAAAGAAGTGCACTCAACAGCGTAAGGATGGCACCATGCAAGAGGGAACACAGTGGCAGAAACACAGTGTGAACTGTCCTTTTTTTATCACCCACTCCTCATGCTGATGTCAAGTCTAGGCCATCCTGTCAAAAACCTGCTTTGGGAACTGGTCTGCACATGTGTTCTAGGATTTTAAAGTGCCTCCTTTCCCAAACAGTTTCAGATATGTGCTACCTTCCATTTTCAGTTTCGTTAAAAAGAAATTTGGGGCATCTAGATCACATATTAAAGAAGTTGTATAATTTGAGACTGAGTTTTAGAATGCATATATGTAGGTATTCTGCCACACAAACTGCCTGGTTTTCAAATCCTTATATACCACTTGTCAGATTATTACTCAGTCAAGTCACATCTTTTCAGATAAGTTCTACATTTCTCAATTCGCACATATTGATGCCAAACCCCTTCCCCTAGTAACCTCCATAGAAAGCGAGATTGAGAAAGGGAGAGAGAGAGAAGGAGAGAGAGAGAGAGAGAGAGAGAGAGAGAGAGAGAGAGAGAGAGAGAATAGGTACAAACGTGTAAAGCTTTTAGAATAATGCTTGATATTAGATGTTTAATGTTCATTGTTATTGTTGTGATTGTTATAGTCAGTAACTGAATTACTGATTACATTGTTTATCCCTGTAAGTGTTAATAAATTTTTAGCCATTTTAATTGAAACATCCTTTGATAGAGAGAGAGAGAGAGAGAGAGAGAGAGAGAGAATAGGTACAAACGTGTAAAGCTTTTAGAATAATGCTTGATATTAGATGTTTAATGTTCATTGTTATTGTTGTGATTGTTATAGTCAGTAACTGAATTACTGATTACATTGTTTATCCCTGTAAGTGTTAATAAATTTTTAGCCATTTTAATTGAAACATCCTTTGATTTTTAAACCAAATACATGATCTTGCAATTTAAATAATAATAATAATAATATATACCTACCTCTGTTGTTAGATATAGGATATTACTGATATGTTCTGTGTTACCCATGTAACTCTCTGCCTTCACCTATCCTGATGTTTCCTGACTTGAATTTTCTATTCACTGTTGCTTTGCTTTCTTAAAAATAGTTTCACTACATATTGACTTAGTAATAAACAATGTGTAATTTAACTTTTAATTTTTTTCAGTTTTTGTTTTTCATCAGTACATGCATCCATTACATAATATTGTACTCCTTTTGGGAAGTTGGTACATGCACAGTACATAATACATCTGTTTTTCTTCATCCCCTTTTCCTTCTCTCCCAGTCCCCTCCTCTCCTGATCCTTTTTCCATTTGAAAAAGTTCGATCTCCCTACTTCCTATTATATATTTTAAAGCTTTTACATAGGTATAATGATATGTATTCTTCTGCCATTTGCTTGTTTTCCTCAATGTTATATATTTTTTAAGATTCATCCTTGTAGTGTACTCATTTTCAGTAGAGTATTTTTCTTATTTCCAAGTTATTTGCTATTAAAAAAAAGTTTAACTTTGAATATATCTGTATATGTTCCCTAGTGTACATGTGAAGGTGTTCCTGTGGTATATATTGGGCATGTTATGTAGACCATATTGGGTTGTAATCTTTCCGAGTTATAATCTTCAGCTTTCTGGTAACTGCGGCAGGCCTGGGTAAAAGTGAGCTGTTATATTCAAGGAAGAACTTGCGGGGGCTTGAACTAGAGTGGCTACCAGATGATGAAAGGAAACAGACGAATTAGAGATTTCATTTCAGAACAAAGTAATTAGTAGGTATTGAGGTTATATTACATAAAGGATTAGGCATAGGGTGAGGAAGAGTGATATCAAGGACAGCTGCTGGGATTTTAAATCGGTATGCCTTTTACTGAAATGAGGACTGTTCCCAATTGGCAGACATGCTTCATATTGTTTGGTTTTAATTCATATTTGAACTTAAAAAATGACTTTCATTTTTGGACAAATTTTAGGTTCACAGAAAAAGTGAGTAGAAGAAGAGATTTTTCATATCTCTCTGCCCCTACATGCACAGCCTCCCCACTGTCAACATCTGCCACCAGTGTGGTACATGTGTTAGAACCAATGAACCTGCTTTGAGTCCTTGTTACCATCCAGTCCTTAGTAACATTAGGGTTCACTCTTGGTGTTGTGCATTCTGTGGGTCTGGACAAATGAATAATGACATTAGAGTATCCTACAACATAGTTTCCCCTGTACTGTGCCTGTTAATCCCTCCTTCCCAGTCCCTTGCAACCACTGATCTTTTGACTCTCACCCTAGTTTTGCCTTTTCCACAGTGATGTATGTTGAAATCAAAGTATGTAGCATTTTCAGATCGGCTTTTTTCACTTAGTAATGATAGCTCCTTTTTTTTTTTGAAACAGGGTCTCACTATGTAGTTGAGACTGACCTGGAGCTCACTATGTAGCCCAGGCTGGTCTCGAACTCACAGCGATCCTCCTGCCTCAGCCTCCCGAGTGCTGGGATTATAGGCATGCACTCCCACACTCAGCTCATTTTTTAAAAGTGCTAAATATATTATCTTGTCAGGATATACCATAATTTATTCACTCACCTACTGAACATCATCTTGGTTGCTTCTACACTTAACCATAATACATAAAGCTACTCTGAACATCCAGGTGGTGATGTGTTTGTGGACAAAGGTTTCCAGTTCCTTTTAGTGAATATCAAGGAGTATGATGGCTGGATCTTATGGTTAGATTATGTTTAGCTTTGTAAGAAACTCTCAAACTGTCTTCCAAAGGCACTATGTACCATCTTGGGTCTCCACCAGCAAGGAATGAGTGTTCCTGCTGCTCCACATTCTTAGCAGTATTTGCTCTTATCAGTGTTCCTGATTTTGGCCATTCTAATAGGTATGTAGTGGTATCTCATTTTAATTTGCATTTCCCTGATGACATATGATGGGAGCACCTTTTTATATTCTTATTTGTTATTTGTATATCTTCTAGTGAGGTGTCTTCTTGCGTCTTTGGTTCATTTTTTTAATTGGGTTGTTTATTTTCAGAGTTTTAAGGCTTATTTGTAAATTTTGGATAACAGTCTTTTGTCTGTTACATTTTTTGCAAATATTTTCTCCCAGCCTACCCTTCTCTTGGTAGTATTCTTTGCGGAGCAGAAATTTTTAATTTTAATGAAGTCCAGCTTATCAGCCCTTTCTTTCATCTGACATCTTTGGTGTTACATCTAAAAAGTCATCATCAAATCAAGGTCATCTAGATTTTTTCCTGTTATTTTCTAGGTGGTTTACAGTTTTGTATTTTATAATTTAGTCTTATCTTTTTTTTCTTTCCTGTGTTGGAGATTGAACCCAGGGCTTTTGCACTGAATTACATCCCCAGTCCTTTTTTTTTTAATAGTCTCATTAGTTTGGATCAAACTTTTGATCCTCCTGCCTCAGCCTCCCAGATTACAGGCATGGTTGTTACTCATTTTGAATATTTTGTGAATAATATATAGAGTCTGAGCCTGGATCCTCCTCCCCTCCTTTTTTTTTTTTGCATGTAGCTACATGGGCTTTTTAAGGTTTAGCATATAAGCTACCATTCCTGATGTTCATGTGTTTGCTTCTATACTCTTCAATATATGGCTTTAAATGTGCTCTTCGAGTAGAACTGAATGGTTGGCAATGATATGTAATGGCATTGAACAAAGACCCAAGAGGCCTTTACACATAGTCTGAGATTTTGACTTTACGTCTCTTGAATACATCCAGTTCCAAGCTGTATTAGTGGAAGCTTGCAATTAGTTATGTTTCAGATAGGTAAGGTTTGATCTTATGAAAACCTTTTATCCAAAATTAAATAATTCAAATGCAGTGACATTAGGATGTTAAAAAATCATAATTAAAATGCCAAGGACAATAAGAAAATAAAAGAAATGGCAAATGAAAGCAGGTCTGAAGGTCTAGATTTGGATCTGCCTTGCCATTGATGAATGGCATTAATTTCTTTTT
The DNA here is from genome assembly GCF_012274545.1 of Fukomys damarensis. Lineage (NCBI taxonomy): Eukaryota > Metazoa > Chordata > Mammalia > Rodentia > Bathyergidae > Fukomys > Fukomys damarensis. Next base: position 25,624,383 of record NW_022900939.1, on the reverse strand, counting down.
CTTTCTTGCTTTTTTTTTTTTTTTTTTTTTTTTTTT
>NW_022900939.1:25597411-25619625 GCF_012274545.1 Fukomys damarensis | reverse complement strand
TTTTTTTTTTTTTTTTCCTTCCCATTTCCAAAGGTTTTGTTAGTGACTTTCAAATGGAACTTCAAGCCTTGGAACAGTTCCATTATAAAGTTGTGTGGTCTTCGCCACAGTAGCAGCCTGGTTTATTTTCCTGTACTAGTTTTACAGAGGTTGACTGAGCTGGAAATGATGTGAGACTAGCAGTGCAGGGGGTATATGTGTACTGTGTGTGGGCTGTTTCTTTATTTGTATAAAAAGGGTTTTATCAGAATGAACATTTACTTAAAATGTTGCTTAAAAAAAGGAAATAAACCAAATTATCCTAAAATGCATTTTTTTTTAGATTTTTTTTTCCCATTAAGTTTATTGGTACATTTAAAACAAACAATACAGTTACATCTATCATTGGGATCTTGTACCTTTACATGATATATCTTGGTTCTTATTTTCTCCCTATACCCCTGCCCTCCCTTCACCCTCTTCACGCTTCCTAACATGCTCTAAACTACATTGTTTAGAACTTTTTAAAATGTTCTTTTTTTGCTAGTTTTTTATATTTTTATTTATTTATTTTGGGGTTTTTTTGTTTGTTTTTTTGTTTGGTTTTTGACACAGGGTCTCACTATGTATTTGAGACTGACCTGGAACTCACTGTGTAGTTCAGGCTGGTCTCGAACTCACAGCGATCCTCCTGCCTGAGCCTCCCAAGTGCTGGGATTATAGGCGTGTACCACCACTCGCGGCTATATTTTTATATTGTAGAATTTCATACCACATTTATAAAAAGCAATTCATTATGTGGATTTGCTTTCTTATTAAGAGATAAGCTACAATTTACAGCTCTACATAATCTTAGTTGACTTGTTCTGGAGGCCACATTTTGATTGTCTTAGAACAATGTGGCTATGTTCATGATTGAGATGGATTTATTCCTGGATCAGATCAAACCTTTTATTTCTTAGGTGGTTATATTTTTAAAGAAAAAAATTACTTTTCATGTCATCTGCTCATTGTATAGCATAGTGATTATATAATGTTAATAATTACATTTATACTTTAGGTTTTGATATTGTTTTGTAGATTTCAAAGCAAATTCATTTAATTCTCACATCCACCCTGTGATATCCCAGGGTAATAATAATGATCTCCATGTTATGGATGAGATGCAAATGGAAGGAATTTGCCTGAAACCCCCCATTTGTTAAGTGATGGAGCTAGGTTGAGTGCTCACATCTCTGACTCATCTGTAGACCTTGCTGCTCTTCTGTGATGGTGAAACAGCTGCTGTGGCTTCTGGCTAGACCTCCCCGTGTTTTATACAGTGACATGTAGGTGGATAATAGCTTTAATCCTGTCGATGCATTTATTAACTGTTTACAAAGTTGTCACACAGTTTGAGCTAAGTCTTACCTAATAACTCTGTGGGTTAGGAACTGTTGTTATGTATCCATTTTATAGACGAGGGAAGTTAAGATCAGAGAAGTTAAGAAGCTTTCCAAGGCTGTGTGACAAATGAGGTTGGCACAGCATAGACCAAGCAGGAATGCTTTGAGGTCCAGGATCCCGTGATGCTGCGCTCTGTTAGCTTCCAGTAGTGGCTCACATGCCCAGTTTTCAGACACTGGGTTAGGAACTGTTGTTATGTATCCATTTTATAGACGAGGGAAGTTAAGATCAGAGAAGTTAAGAAGCTTTCCAAGGCTGTGTGACAAATGAGGTTGGCACAGCATAGACCAAGCAGGAATGCTTTGAGGTCCAGGATCCCGTGATGCTGCGCTCTGTTAGCTTCCAGTAGTGGCTCACATGCCCAGTTTTCAGACACCAGTTAATCTGCTGGTGTTTTTTTTTTTTTTTTAATCTTCTTGTATCTATCTATAATCTTGAAGATTTGACCATGAAAACTTAGAAATGAGCGGTTTATTCTTTAAATTTAAAAAAGAATGTTTAAATGTTAAATGTGTATTATCAGTAGCTATACTACATGGAGCAGATACATGCTAACTAATATAAGTCATCCTAAAAATAAGATAGATGCTTTTTAAGAAAGAAAGAGGGATTGTATAAGGTATATAAGCTCTTTACCTAATAAAAATCCTTTCATTTAAAGTGTAAAACTTTGATGGGGAGATGAAGTATGGAAGGGTTTCAGTCAGCAGCAGAACCCTTGTACCAAGGTAAATGTGCACCTTTTGAAACTCTCCAGGGGAGTCACTAGTGTAAACACTCACCCTTGGGATGGAATCAGGGGCCTCTGATGGGGGTGATTTTATTTTCCCCTCTAGTCTTCTGTTCCTTCTTTTAACGAACAGAGTACCTATGTCTTTTGTGCTGGGCATGCAGTGGTAATTAGCTGGTCCAGCAGGGGACAGCTATCAGTCAGTACTTACTCCAATCAAAGTGACTGTGCTCTGGGAGAAAGGTAGTCCTGGGAGGCAAATTGACATGGTCTCTGCTGACCTAAAGAGGAATTAAGACCTTCTATAGGTGAGGAGGAGGGGAAGATGATACAAGAAGTGGGCAGTATGCCCTGGGAGGGGCTGTCGGAAGCAAAAGGAGTGGTAGGTATGGAGTGAGGCTTCAGGTGCCCAGCCTAACTCAGAATGCATGGCCCGAGTGCTTGTGTAGAACAGCTTGGTGATTGTAAGTACCTGATACTTGGCAAAATTCTCAACTCTTTAGCGCTAACATCAGTATTTGTGAATAGATATTTTATAACACCTTCTTGGTTATCCTGAAGTGATATTCAAAGATACAGGTCAAGTATCCCTGATCCAAAACGCTTGGGTCTAGGAATGTTTCATATTTTTTCAGATTTGGGAATCTCTGTACATGTATATTTAATGCAATATCTTGGAGACACAACCTAAATCTATAAATGTTTACTTATGTATAGTCTGTTTATCTTATATACATGACCTGGAAGTAATTTTATACAATGATTTTAATAAGTTTGTGCATGAAACAAAGTTTTATGGTATGGAGCTCTAAACTTTTACTGTATTGTCTATGCTTAATATTTCAGATTTTGGAAGATTTTGATTTTGTGTGTTTTGGATTAGGGATGCTCAACCTGTATTCTTTCAAGAAACAAAATCAGTATATTGTCTTTACCACAATACAAAGAAAAATTAAAATGACAATAATTTTAATAAAACAATATGCATTTAAAATGTAAGTGCTTGAGTCTTGTGACTCTAGAAGACATAAGTCAGTTGTATGTGTCTATACACAGGCCCTCTGTGAATGAGACACACAGATCCAGAACGGCAGGGTGTGCTGACTGAGGCAAACCTGAGTGGGCTTGCCTTCCAGGTTATTTTCCTAACAATGGTCAGCTCATGACAAAGCTCTGACCAATATGCAACAAAATCTCCACCAGTACACATGGCAGTTGCATTTTTTGAGAAGTCAAGAGAATGGTAAAACAGACTTAGGTTCTGAGCACAAGTATCGCATTCATGAAAGTACAATGAAAATCAGAAAATTGTAGGTCTGGAGATTTAGCTTAATGGTTTCACCACCTGCCTCCCAAGCACAAGGACCCAAGTTTGATCCCCCAGTACCAAAAAAAAAAAAAAAAAAAGTGACAGTTTTTTATTATGAGGTATAGTTTAGTTTTCTTGAAACACTAAGTGCCACTAGAGTCACAAACTGTATAAAGGAAAAAAGAAAGTAGGTTTGGTATTGGTCCCATCATGAACCACTGTTCTGTTCAGCACTTTTTAAAAATTTTTAAATTTTTTTTTAATCTAAGTCCCAAACTAATGTCACTCAACTATGGTAGCATTTCTGGACTTCCACCTCCACTGACGGCTGATATACCGTGAGTCTCACTCCTGTGCGTACTGACTTTGCTGCCTTTGGTACACCGTTAGGCCAATTAATTTACTGTTTTTGCCTTTGACAAGGAGCTTTGTGCCCATTCTGTGAGTCTGAGTTTCTTACCTCCAATTGTGTTCTTGATTGTAGGCCATCTCTCCTGCTTAAATTGGCCCCTTCTCTAGGGACTCCTGGAACTCAGCCAGCATTGCTCATTTGATTCTGAAGGGAACCTTTGCTGTGTTATTCTATCTACCAAGAAGGGATCTTTGGATGTCCCTCTCAGTTCAGAACATACCCATGTTTGAGATAGTATTCCTTGGCCTTCTGCCTGGTAACTTCTCTAGGTCAACACTTAGCAGCAGGAGTAGGAGGTTCTCCTGGTCCAGGCACCACTGTCTTTCCTCGTGAGTAGCCTAGCTCCTTAACTACCAACAAGTTATGATTTTTACAGAGACCATGATGGTTGTGTGCAAAAACAAATGTGATTACAGGGTTGTGCTATTAATATTTTTTTCTTTAATTGAGTTTATTGGTACAATCTAGGTATACAATACAGTTGCATTCATTATTGGGATCCTGTACCTCTACATGATAGGTCTTGATTCTCATTTTTTCCCCTTGTCCCTGCCCTCCCTTCACCCCCTCCTCCCCTCCCCATTTACAAACACTTTATTTCCATTTTTTCAATTTCTCATATTTTTTTCCTCTCCCTTATTACCTTTCCCCCACCCTTTCCACTTTCCCTACACCTTTAGCCCTTTACTTCCTATTTCACATTATTAATTATCTCATTAGGATCCTGTGTACTATTATAGTTTTTCACACCAGAGAAACTACTCGGTATTTCAGTTAAAGAAATCTCTGTATGAACATTAAAAATAGGGAATCCTAAAATAAAACTAAAAAGGAAAGTAAAAGAGAAAAGGCAATGATGTAAGATTAAAATAATCCTTAATTCTGAAGATGAAAATGGTCCCTTAACATATTTAAATTGCTTCTTGCTCTTGTAGTCTTATTCTTCTTTTTCATTATTTAGAGAATGCTTTATTAGTTTCTGTAATCAAACCCATGTAGATATGAGCTTACATATTTAATACAGTGTGTTACCCCTGTACAAATGGAAAAAAAAATAAAAAAATTAACATTTCTAGACAAATATGGCTGTCCATTTCTGTACAATGCCAACTGAGCACAGTAAATTGGGATAACTTTTTCCAAAGTTGAGAACACCATTAAAGTTTCCAAACATTCAAGTTATATATATATGTGTATATATATATATATATATATATATTTATATAAATGCATCAATAGCAGCAACAGCTTTTCCAGGTTCTGCAGTCATCTGAACAAAATTATAGACATTCAGCACATTCCATTAAAATTACAAACAAAAAAAAACAAAGAAAAGAATAATATCCAGAAAACAGCACAGTTCTGTTGCTGTTGTGGTACCTGGCACCATTTTTTTTTATTAGCATCTTAATCATCATCTGGAAAGAGAACATTCTAGAGTAATATCATTAAATATAGCTCTGACAGAGCACGGTCACTACTACATATTATAAAGCAGGTACAAGATATTTTACATTCACAGAGGTATGATACAGTACCATCCTACATCAATAATACTAGAATCAGTTTTGGTTTCAAATTTGCTTTGTCTGCAAATAAGATTGCTACCCCTGCTTTTTTCTGGGCTCCTGTCACATGGAGAGTTGTTTTCCATCCTGTCACTTTCAGTCTATGAGCTTCTTTTTGCACTAGGTGTGTTTCTTGTATACAACATATTGTTTGATTTTGCTTCTTACTCAATTTTGCCAGTCTATTTCTCTTGATTGGTAAGTTGAGGCCATTGACATTGATGGTTATAAGTGATATGTACTGACTTATTATTGACATGTTATTGGCCTTTTGTTGACTCTTTACTTTTTCACCTTCTTTTAGTTTCTTGCCTTGCCTATTTGATTTGGTCTGTTGGGCCTCGTGGTGTTGTTGCCTTCATTGTCTTTTTCTAGGATCTTGTTTAGAATTGTTTGTAGTGCTGGTATGGTATTCATGTAGTTTCTCAGGTGATCTTTGTCATGGAAATGTCTTATTTCCCCATCCATTTTGAAAGAGTTTTGCAGGATACATCAGTGTAGGTTGGAGGTTGTTCTGTTTCAGTACTTGAAATATCTCATTCCAAGCTCTCCTTGCCCCAAGGGTTTGTGTTGAAAAGTCTGCTGTGATTCTAATGGCTTTCCTTTGCATGTGATTTGTTTCTTTTCTCTTACTGCTTGTAGTATTTTGTTCTTCTGTTGGGTTTCTGGGGTCTTGATTATTATATGTCTAGGTGTAGATTTTTTTTTTTTTATTGTGGCTAGTTGGGGTCCTATTTGCCTCAGTTATCTGAATGTCAAATTCTTCTCCTCTGTTTGGGAAGTTTTCTGTCATTAATTCTGCGAACAGCTCTTTTAAGTCCTTTGTATTTTCTCTTGCTACTTCATGTATTCCTATCAGTCTTATGTTATTCTTCTTTGCATCATCCAGGAGTTGTTGGATTGATTTCTCATGATCCCCTACTGTTTTTAAGAGACCTCTCTTTTCATGGTCACTGACTGCAATCTTATCTTCTATATCTGAGAGTCTATCTTCGCATTCTTTTATTCTGTTGTGTACACTTTCAATGGAATGTTTAATCTCCTGGATATCTGTTTGAATCTGTTTTATGGATTCCATTTCTTTCCTATGTTGGGCATTCATTGTTTCCATTTCTTTGTTATGCTGGGCCTTCATGGCTTCTATCATGGTCCTGAGCTCATCTATTTTTTTGTCAGTTTCTGCTCTAGAGTCTGGAATCACCACTTCCATTTTGTTCACTATCTCTGTGGTTATCTGGAAAATCATTTCTGTTTTGAATTTTTCTAGATCCTGATTGATCTGTTTTGTTACTTCCTGTGCTTTGAGTTCAGGGTGCCCTGGTGGTTCACTATCGGCCTTTTCATCCTCATTTGCCCTATTGTTTGTCATTGGTGAACTGGAAGTCTGTCTTTGTGTCTTGCTTGTTTTCTCATTTTTATTTTTGTTGTTGGGCTGTCCTTGGTCTGGATTATCACCCAAATCTTCCTGATATAGTTGCGCCCTAGTTTCTGGGTCTCTAACAACCCACAGACATTCTCATCTTCATAATATCAGAGAAAACAGCTCATCAAATCAACCACAATCCTTTATCCCAACTGATACCATCAGCAACACATTATGATCAAGCACAACTTGGAAACTGACCACCTGTGGTAGTCACTAGTCTATCACCCTTAAACCATTTGAGTTATATTGAAATCAAGAAGCAGTCTAGAACATGTCTGCAGTGAACAAACTTTTCAATCTAATGGCTCAGACAGAGCTAGGATGCAAGACCCCTGATCTCAGTTAGCTGATGGCTAACCCCATGACACAGACTGACCTCGGGCTGCAAGGCCCAGATTGAGTTCCCTGACCTTCTGAACAGTTGAACTCCACACTGTTGTACTACAGGTTTCCCACACCCTTTCTTTAAAGATGTTCAAAGTTGGGAACTCAGAAAAATACCCTTTATGACCACCTCTACCACTGCAGAGTGGGTCCAAAGACTGGCACAATCAGGAGGTCTGAGAGTGTGTGTGTTGGGGGGGTAATGGGAGTTATGGGGGTTCAGGGGCACCCATGCAGCTACCTTCCTGGTGCTGGAGCGATGGCGGCTCCAGGCGGGAGAGGGCATGGCTCTCCTTCCCGTGGATTGGGGCCCAGGCTACCTTCAAGGCGCTGGAGGATGGCACTTGGGATTTTTTTTTTTTTTTTTGTACTGGGGATTGAAAAGTCCTTGCATTAGCAAGGCAGGCGGCAGAACCACTGAGCTAAATCCCCAGCCCTGTGCTATTAATATTAAAACAGTGCCTGACAGAAAAAAAACTTTCATTGCCTGCAATCTGAGGTCACATTCAGTAGATTTTCTTTTTTTTTTTTTTTTTATCATATTGGGACTTTTAAAACTGAGAGACTTGGATCCTGGTATCATGGATGAGCTTCAGAGGACTAGCAAAGCTCACGAGATTGTAAGAAAATGTTGTTTGTATGTATGTAGAGTTTTACTGGAAAAGCCTTCATAAATTTTGCCAGATACTCAAAATGGGTCATGAAGAACTTCCCGTCTCTGGAAATTGCATACTCAAAAATCAGATGAACCCTCCTCTGGAGAATGAGAAAACCTGGATAAAATGAAAAAACATGCTTGAAAGTATTAAAAAGTCTATACTATAGTACAAACTTGCTAGGAGGGATCTAGTGAGGAGGAAAGGGCAAGGGAAATGAGCCTGTTATTTGGGGATGGGGTTGTATGCTAGTTCCAGAGCCCAAGCAGCAGAGTACTTTTGATTGCAGGGCCTAGGAGGATAGGAATTAGAGTCAGTGATGTGGCAAGTGAGCATATCCTGGTGAAACTTTTAATTTAGTCTGGGGTTTTGAAGGGATGTACCTTAAGAGTTAGTATGAACCAAAGTAGATAGGTCCCCACAGGGTGTAGGCTTAGCCTCACATAGCTTAGTGGTAGAAACTGGACTAAGGTGATTCTGCATTGCTAGGGCTTCCGGTATGGCAGAAACCTCTTTGGAGGAAGATGCATTAATCCACCCACCAGAGTTTTACTTTCTACAGTTTTAGTTACCTGTGATCAATCAGAGTCTAAAAATATTAAGTGGAAAATTCCAGAAATCATTTCTACCATTTTGAGTAATGCGATGAAATCTCTTTCCACCCTATTCCATGTCACCTGGGATGTGAGTAATGCTTTTGTCCAGTGTATCCACTTTGTGTATGCTATCACCCATTAAGTCATTTTCACTATCACATTTGCTCTCTTGGTTTTCCAGTGTTTGTATGTAGGACTGGGTGCTATATATACTTTCAGGCGGCAGCAGCTACTCAGGATCTTGGAATGTCTCCCTGACAGATTACTGTTATATCATCTTAGTGCCTAAAATTATATCTGCCAACAGTTTTATAAATGCAGTGTTTGTTGCAAATAAAAATAGGTACCAAAGAGCCAAGAAGTAGAGTCACATAAATATGCTCCACTGATCTTTGACAAAGATATGGAAACAGCTAAATGGAGAGATTTCACCAGATGGTGCTAGAGTAATGGGACAGTGACCTCAGCCTCATATCATATACAAAAATTAACTCACAAATGGATCAGGGACTTGAATGTAAAATGTGAAACTATAGAAGTTTTGGGAAAACCAAAGAAGATCTTCAGAGTCTAGAGGTAATCATAGAGTTCTGAGACCTGATACCTCAAGTATGGTATGTCAAGGAAAAACCAATTGTTAAGACCTCATTAAAACTGAAATCCTATGTGGAAAGCAATAAACAACAAATTGGGAGAAAATACAGCGGACCCTTGACTTAAGAACTCATTTTATTTCCCAAGAGCTAGTTGTAACTCATGTTGTCTATTGAAGGCACATACTCCTCTACAAGGCCTTCAGAGTCTCTCTCCAGGCAGATTTCATTGTTCTTAGACATTGGCCCAGGATTTCTCAGTTAACCATCCCATAGGAAAGGATATTGTAATGTTCATTCCAGAACTCTTTAACAGTTGGATATGTACCTGAGACCATCTGGAAGCACAAGTGTCCATTCAGGTCGTAACTCAAGATTTTGGTCATAAGTTAAAACTAAAGTTCCAGTCATAATCCAAGTTGTTTGTATGTCAGGCCAGTCATAACTGGAGAATCCACTGTATTTCCAAAACATGTAACAGATAAAGAATTAGTAGCTAGACTCTATTTTTTTTTTAAAAAAAGGCTCAAGACCTAGTGGTTTAAAAAAAAAAAAAAAAACTGACTCGAAAATGGGAAAACAGACATCTCACTAAAAAGGTGAAATAGGTATGGAGGAAATGTACAACATCATTAGCATCAGGAAAATGCAAAAAATAAATCGCAAGGGGAGCCCATCATATACCTGTCAGAACGCTTATGTGAAATCCAACAGAAACAATTGATGCTGACAAAACTGAAATATGTTACTCATATTTTTGGTAAGAATGCTGTCATGGATACAGTTCTGTACCCAAGAAAGGTATCTCTGTTGCATCTCCCTAGTACCAGCCTAGACAATTAGGTTGACTTTTGGCTTTTCACAGAAGTCACAGGAGCCAGAAGACAGTGTAATGATACCTTCAAATGGGAGTGAGGTGGCAAGGAATCCTTTAAGAAGTCTCCTTCTTATTGTAAGGTAAACAAAAACTGAGAGAATTCCAATGAGCAGATTCCTACTAAAGGAAACACTAAAGTGTTCTTCATGCAGAAATAAAATAACCAAAATAAATCCTTTGCCCTCCCCCGCAAAATAAAGGAAATCTAGTTTCCATGCTCTTCTTGCACTAGTGAGCTTTGCCCCTGTGCAAGTCAGAATCACCACTGGAGCAAATAAACCAAAAAACCTCTACATTCTTCTTCAGTAGGTTTGATGTATGGCCTGGGGTCCCAGTGACACTGTGCACAGCCTTGAGTGAGAAATGCTGGAAGCATGAATTGGAATAATGAAGTAAAGTAACAGAATGAGGAGAAAGTGATGTCATGGCTAAAACTGAATGCACTTTCTTTCCTTCTTGACCTTCACTTTACACCTGCGTTTCTTCCTACTGGCAGTGTTTATCCACTCACTAAGCTAGAAACCCTCTACAACCCTAGCTCATTGCACTTTTGCTCAAGTCAGAAATTTGATCCTGTCCATTTCTACTGCATCATGTATCTTCCTTTCACCCCTTCTTTTTTGTTCCCATTTGCCCTCATTTCCTTTGAGGTGCTTATATCTTAACTAATTTTTGGTTATCATGATCTTAGTCTTCACTAACTGATTCTCCCTTTCTGGTCTTTTTGACGCAGTGTTGTCAACATTACACAGATTGGGTCTGTGTAAAGCATAACTCATACCACTGCCATATTCAGAAGCATTGCTCTTGCTCCCCCACTGCCCCACAGTAGAACCAAAATTTAATTCTTCTGAAAATATGCATCAAAGCCAGGCATAGTGACATATACCTATAACGCTGGCAACCTGGGAAGCTGACACAGGATGACCACAATTCTGAGCTTAGCCTGGATAACTTAATGAATTAGGGAGAGCCCATCTCAAAACTTAAAAAAAAAAAACCAAAAAAACTTAAAAAGTAAAAAGAGCCCAGGATGTAGCTCAGTGTGAATGTCCTGGGTTTATTTCACAGTACTGAAAAAGGTGGGGAAGGGATAAAGGGAGGGAGGGCGGGAGGAAGGAGAAATCTAATTACTTTCCTACTAATTCAGTGTCCTCTACTGTACTTAAAATAGCATCCACAGTCCCTGTTACAACATCCAAGAAGCACCATGATGGAAGCCTGTTTCATATCTGTCTTCATCTTGCACTGTTCTTTCTCTGTACCCAGCCACACTGACCTTCAAGGAGTTTCTTTCTTGCTGTTGGTCTAAACAGCTGACCTTATTCTGGAAAGCTGTTGCTCTTGTGAACTCTTTGCCTGTGAAATTCTTTGTCTCAGGTCTAGGTCACATGCTGTCTTCAGTCATCTTTCTTTAAATGTCTGAAGTAAACATTTCCTTTATTGTTTTCTAGTCACAGCATCCTGTTTATTGCCTTTGTGACACTGTCTTTATTTTGTTTGTCTCTTCGTTCATTACCTCTTCCTTTTTCCTTCACTAGAATATAAACTCCATGAGGGGAGCAACCCCAATTATCTTGTTGACTGCTGAGTATCCATAGATGTATAGTAGGTACTTGATAAACATCTCCTGATTTGCTTTAATGTAGACACATTACAGCAAAGTATTTATAATAAAGCAACTTCCTAAGAAGAAAATCCTATTTTTCCATTGATTTTTAAGAGTATAGTAATTTCTGGTTATTTGATAAAATTCTGCCTGTTCCCATCCTCACAAGTAATTTTTGAATGAAGGAAAACCATGGAATGTAGTGGGAAATGAAACTTTTCTGGAAAAGACTGACATCTGAGAAAAACAACTCTAAAATTACTGCAGGATGTACAAATCTTTACTTTATGAGTGTACCTTATATCTCTGAAATTTTCATGATCTTTTCTCTCTCTGTGTTGCTCCTATAGTCACTAGTAATTTTTGTTTTTTTGTTTGTTTGTTTGTTTGTTTGTTTGTTTGTTTTGAGACAGGGTCTCACTATGTAGTTGAGACTGACCTGGAACTCACTATGTAGCCCAGGCTAGTCTCAAACTCACAGCGATCCTCCTGCCTCAGACTCCCGAGTGCTGGGATTGCAGGCCTACGCCACCATGCCCAGCTTGTCACTAGTAATTTTTAAAAATCCTTCAATGGAACTAGAAGAGACCCAGAATAGCAAAAGCAGTTTTGGGCAACAAGAGCAAAGCCGGAGTCATAGAAATACCTGACTTCAAACTATATTAAAGCAGTAGTGGTAAAAATGGTATAGTACTGGACCAGAAACACATGTGGATCAGTGGAACAGAACTGAGAATACAGAAACTTCCCCTGACACATTCAACTATTTGATTTTCAACAGAGGGGCCAAAAAGCATATGTTGGAGGAAAGATGGCCAATTCAACAACTGGCACTGGGAAAACTGGTTATCTGTGGGCAGAAGATTGAAACAGGACCCTTATCTCATCATATAATAAAGTCAAAATGGATCAAAGATCTAAACATTAAAATAGATGCATTAATCCTTCTGGTAGATAAAATAGGTAAAATGCTTAATGACATACGTGTTAGAAAGGATTTTCTAGGCAGAACCTCAGCTGTAAGAAATAACAGCAAAAATAAGCAAGTGGGATTATATCAGACTAAAAATCTGTACAACAAAAGAATCAATCAGAGTGAATAGACTAACTGCAGAATTGGGAAACATTTTTGCCAGCTATTTCTCAGACGGGATTAATATCTAGAATGTACAAAGAACTAAAAAAAAAAAATCTAAAATTAAACATCCAGTCAAGAAATGGACAACAGAAATGAACAGACACTTCACAGAAGAAGTACTACAAATGGTCAACAAATATATGAAAAAAGTACAACATCTCTGGCCATTAGAGAAATGCTAATTAAAACAATACTAAGATTTCATCTTACTCCAGAAAGAATGGCAATGACTAAGAAATCAAACAGTAACAAACACCAGGAAGGATATGGTGAAAAAGGAACCTTCAATGGAAATGTAAACTAGTACAACCAACCGTTATGGAAATCAGTATGGAGATTTCTCAAAGAACTGGAATTAGAAATTCCATACAACCCAGAAATCCCCTGCTTGGTATCTTTCCTAAAGAGTTTAAGACATATTACGGCGATACATGCGTACCAATTGTTATAGCAGGACAACTTGTAAGAGCTAAATCCGGAAGCAGCCTGTTATACCCATAAACAAATGATTGGATAAACAAAATGTGGTATCTGTGTATAATGGAGTACTACTCTGGTATAAAGAACGACAGATTTGAGACATGGGAAAATGGATGCACCTGGGAAATACAATGTTGAATAAAATAAACCAGACACACAAGTTTAAATACTGTATGATATCTCATTTGAATGAGGCAAAGTACAAGTACAAGCAACAAAGATAATAATGAAGGATGGATAGACGGGGACAAGAGATGGCTCTTTTGAAATAGAGAAGTAGTTCAAAGGGAAAAGTGTGAGGGGTGAGGAGGACAGGAAAGGGAAGTAAGCAGAATAAAGATATGCTGTGTGTGCTATAACACGAGCTAAGATTAACAATATCAACAAGAATGAAAAACAGGACAGGGGAATTGGAAAGAAGGGGAAATGGATTTTTTTGTACCAGGAATCGAACTCAGGTCCTTGTACTTGCAAGGCAGGTGGCAGAATGATTGTAAAACTGCATGAATTGTAAACATCTACTAGTGAAAAACAAGCAAACAAGCAAAAAAAAAAAAAACCCTTTAAGTCAAAAGCATTTTTTGTTTAAGGGACATTTCAAAAAGTGTGTACTAATTACATACCTGTTTGATGTTCTGGGCTTTGTTCATGCGTAATTGTATTTAACAGATCCTTGGAAAAATATACCCTCACTTTGAAAATGAGGAATAGTGAAATTCTAAATGTTAGGAAGTATTTTGAATGCTGGTAAGTTGGGAAATAAGGACTTAGTTTAGCTTCTGTATCACTACTAGGTTTCCTATCACAGGACGTCAGATGTCACCTGGAAGTATGCGTGGCAGGACATGGGGATGTGAACATGCTCCCTTGTTCCTAGAATGTGGGAAAAGTAAAGGTGACTGCTGCCAAGTCAATAGTGTAAACCCCATAGCCTCTGCTTTGTACCCTATTTCCTTGATCATTCTTTCTGCCTCCTGCCCCGTTGTTAGCCCAGGAAGAACAAGCATCCAGCTTGGTGGAGCTGATCCACTGTGAGAACTGATTTTAGATCTCACATCTAAGGTGCTTCTGCCTTGCTCCCTGGATCTCCATTCTTGAGTAAGAAATTGGTCTCATAAAAAATATTGCATTCAAAACCCACATCTGGCATTGTACAATAATTTTGCTCTCGCAAGAAATGCATTATAACATTTTTTCCTCTTGCTCCCTTACGGAAAGTGAACTTAGGAAAGAGGCGCTGGGGCTCAGAAAATAGTATCCCAAAGTTTGATGCTTGTGCCTGTTGAGTACTTTGAATTAAAGAACATCGGGAAGCTTCAGAGGCCCCTTTGAACTACCCTCCTGTTTCATTTTTCTCCAAAGTGAGCTTTAGAAACTAGACCCCTTTCTCCCACAGTCTTGAAGCTAGAAGTTTCCCTCTGACTTTTCCCCAGTGGTTTGCAGTAGGAGTTCTGACCAGAGTTGGGAAGGATAGAGCAGTCTGAAGAATGAATGTGGCATGGGGAAGCAGAGAATGCCAGTTTAGACCGTGTTCTCTGGAAATTGGGCTAAATGGAGAACACAAAAAGGGCAGTAATTAGGAGGGAGCTATGGTTCAAGGAGCACTCGTCTAGCCTATGTATAAGCTACTAGAGAGTAAGTCGCTGCTAGCGAGGGTGCTGGAGTGGTGGGAACAGCTCCATCAGAGGTCAGGTGGTCAACTGCACTGTATATAGAGACAGAGGTGCTTCTCCCTCTGGAGCTAGAGGGAAGGCAGAAGCCAGGGGTGCAGTGTGGCGAGCTTGCACCTTAGTTGGTAGTAAGCTAAGAGAGCTTTTTGCTAATTGCTGTTTTCTCAACTATGTAAGAGGCGAGTTTCAAAGAAGAGGTGGTAGGATTATCAGGAAGGAAGAAACAGGACATAATCGCTCAGGAAGTAACCCAGCAAAATGACCAAGGAAGCACAGTAGGTTGTCAGGTAGTGAGAGCCTGTTGTAGTGTGAAACAAGTCCAAGCAAGCTGTTTAGCAAGTGTTCTCAGCAGCGCTCAGCCATGTGGCTCTGGGAAAGGAAGGTGAGTCATGCACCCACAGGAATGGGGCTCACAGGGTAAGTACCCCAGAACACTGCAAAAAGGGACAAGCAGGGGATTGTGGGGTATGCACAGAGATACATATTTGTAGTTGGTGAATTATTTACCGAACAATCTTTATAAATCTTCCTAGTAAAACATATATTTTTTACGCATAAAATGTTTTTCTGTATAAATACGTTTTAACTCCATAGTTTGAACTATTTTTATAAATGTTTTAATGCCATAGCTTTAACCATTCATACTGCTATTTTGTTCAGGCTTATTTTCTAAAACCTTTTGATTTTGGTTTTGGGAAAACCAACTCACCCCCCACCACCCAAAACTAATGGGTTAGCAAGTAAGAGGTTCTGTAAGCAGAAGCAAAAACTGCAGACGTTATTATGATTGGACCCATGTTTGGAAATTCTGTGAATTGTGTTATGTCAGCATCCTGCTCACGGAATAGGCTATATAAACAGTGGATGTTGGGAGGTTCTGTGAATGAGCAGCCTTCCTTCTCATTTACAGACTTAACCACTGCAATTCTCCAGATTTCTAAATGTTTATTTCATAGTAAAGAGGGCTCTAAAAATACCAAGCCAGTTAAGTTTTTATTGTAGGTCATTTCATTTAAACTGCAATGGGACATATAAATTTTAAAAAGAAAAATAAAACATCGAAGGCAAGATTTTAAAGGAAACACTAGAGATCTGTCTATAGTAATTTGTTTTGGCTGTGGATGTAAAACTGCAAAAAGAGGTGAGAATAGATTTGTTCCATCTTCTAAATTGGAGTGATTGGTATATTGAATTGCTGTTCAGAGGTTTCAATAGCATACCAGAATGTACAAATAGTAGTACATGATCATATACAAACCAAGTTTTAAAGTAAAATTGTTTTGAACCTGACTTAAAATATCATTGTAACATTTATTTATAGTATTATTTTCAGAAAGTTATAGGAATACATCAGACTGTAAATATGAGGACCCAGAGTTAGATGAGAAAAGCATTAGGGTGGGTAGGGCTCAGAACAGGAGATGAGGGCCTAGGTGTCAGTCCAGGGAAGGGGTGTTAATGAGGACAGTGATGGTGAACCTTTTAGAGCAGTGCTGGTGAACCATGGCACAAGTGATCAGTGAGCATGCAAAGCCCCATTGGTACATGAGCCAAGTCACCCCAATGAGCCAAGTTGCCCCAGTAATGCCCCAGCTGCCAAGAATTCAGGTATAACTGCATTGTTGGCACTTTATGATAAGTAAGTAGGTTTTAGGTTGCAGTTTGGGCACTCAGTCTCTAAGAGGGTTGCCATCACTGTTTGTTTGTTTGTTTGTTTGTTTTGGTACCAGGGATCAAACTCGGGCCCTTGTGCTTGCAAGGCCTGTGGCGGAGCCACTGAGCTGAATCCCTGGCCCTGCCATCACTGTTGTAGAGCTTTAAATGATACAGCCTGCTGTGGCACATGTGCTATAGGTTTGCCGCCACTGAGGTAGAAGTTAGGGAGTAGACATACAAATACTGGAGAAGAGGAGAGTAAAGGTCAATAGGAAACAGAGACAAACTATAGAGAAAGTAGAACCAACAGTTGTTTCAGACTGCCATGTGATAATCATGTTAAGCACAATAAAGTTTGTTTCATTATGAAGGTTTGAAAGTATAGACAAGGATAATTCAGATAAAGGAAAATGAATGTTTTGCCTTTCATTAGGCAGTAGTTTCTCTCTTCTCAGAATCCTTGGCCTCATGAGACCAAGCCGTGTGGGTGCTGGCTTTTATTTATTCTCGGAGGTGATGGTGGTAGTGTGATGTGGTGTTTGAGTGTGAAGTCTGGATAGAAAGCAGTGTCAAGGACCAAGGGATGGTTTTTACGGAGAGGGCTGCATCAAAACCACTCCCCTGTGCACAGCCAGAAGCCATGATAGTAGAGAAGCAACCTTGCCTTTCTAGGGACTCCAGAAGGACGACCCCAGGGAGAGAAGGTGAAGATCATATCCGATTTGGAAGAATGGGAAGTGACTCCATTCAGTATAAGCAGTGGTTAATGAATGGTTCATAGACAAGCAGAGTTTTAAGCAACTGAATGTCTGAAAAATGTTTCTTCTGACTCCTTATAGGGCAGCTTCTAGACAGAGATTTGTCTCAGAGAAACTGGGTCAACCTGGCACTGAGCCATGGAAACTAACATTTATTTAGTTTATTTAGCACTTACTCCAGATTGCTAGCTAGGTGATCTGCCTATATGGTTTCTTTCAGTGCTCCTAACCTTGTTAATTTTTTGTTTGTTTGTTTGTTTTCTGTTGCAAAGAAACTGAAGCTTGGAGACTGTAAGAGTTTTCTGCACTGAGCAGCAGAACTGCCAGTGGCATTTATATGTGTCTGATTCTAAATCCTGGGGTGTTTCCATCCAACTAAGCTCTTAAGCAGTCTCATTGTGCACAGTTATGTCTGCACCCATTATAGATTTTAGACCAGAGGAAGCAATGGCTCCAGCCAAAGTGGGAGGTCATAGGCAGACCTGAACATACTCTGCTGTCTTCCCTAGGTTCTTTCCCCAGTATGTGTCTTTATATACATAGTGTTTGGACTGTGGTCAGCCATTAGGGTGCTGTGCCTCAGACTTTACAGTGCCACTGAGGGGTATGGTTCTGTTGGTGAAGCCCATTGTAAGGCTGCATCTCAAGAGTTTATTTGGTGGACTGGAGTGGGTCTGAGGTAATGAGAGCTCAGAGGGTTTAGATTTGAGGTATCTGCACATTACACCTGAGGAACACTGATTTAGTTGATCATTTTCACACTTGGCTTCTCCCAGACTCCATCACACGTTCTATATTTGATTGTGGTCACTGTATACCTTCACTGTTACAGTGTGCAAGAGCAGGCATTGGTTATGACGCAGAAGGAAAAGGTACCTTTGGCCACAGTGATGAAGAGAGAGAACACAAAGCCAGAGTTCGGAACAGAAGTTACTTTGCTGTTGGGTTAGGTCCCATCCTTTTCTGAACTGAGACTTAAATCATATTAGGTGTTGATGATTGAGGATGTGTTGTGAGCCTACAGACCCTGCTGCCTATTTGCCAGATGTGCCTTACTTAATTTTGTAACAAACCTATCAAGTTAGTTTTGAAACTTTATAGAAGTGGAAACTGGGGAGGTTTGACACTTTAAAAAAAAAATCCCAGAATCATTATCTAGGACTTTATTTAAAGCTTCATGACCTTTCTTTCTGTCTTACTTTCCTTTATTTTTTCAATTATACAAATTAGACTTCAGTATAGTCTCATTTTAAAAAATCAAACAATCCAGACACATCAGCCAACAGCCAACCTCATAGGCCTCCCATGAAGTAATCTCTGATTTCAGTGAATAATAGATCTTTCTAGTCTGTTTTTGCTTTTATTTGTGCAAATAGTTCATTTGTACATAAATGTAATTATGTTGATGTATTCTTCTGTAACTTACTCTCTTCACATAATAGTAGCTTCTGTGGTTACTTTTATATCAGCCACACAGATTTTTTGTTGCTAATACTCATCTTTATGTTAGGGACAAGAATATTAAAAAATGACAATCTGAAATAATTTTTAAACACAATATGTGTTAAATTAGAGCTTCTCAGCACAGGTGATTTTGGTCCCAAGGGACTAAGTGTCTGGAGATATTTTTGCTGTCAGAATTCAGAGGGGTGGGTGCTAGTAGCATCCAGGGGATAAAGAGAAATGCACAGGACAGCCCCTTGCACAAAGAATAATCAGATCTAGAATGTGGATTTTTGTCAAGATTGGCAAATCTAATTGGTTTAAACTTACTTAAATCTCTTTCTCTTAAGGGCTTGATAAATATGTAGTTCTTAATACTAACCTTTACCTAAAAGAGTACTGAATAATAATTTCATTTTTTAAAAAGATTGATTTCAGGCTTTCTAAGGAAAACCCAGTTATACTCTGGCTCCTTCCTGAATTGAAATCATATTAGAAATACTTTTATGAAATAACTACATATTCAATCTTGCTTCCTAACTGTATAATGAGGAAAATGTTTCTCAGTGCATATTGCATATAGTTTTCCTTCAGTATGAAATTGTTCCATTTAAGCTTGATTAAATATGAATTCTCTAAAATTGGAAATCACTTAACAGTTTAAATACTGGATGAAATCAAAGGAACTGTGATAATTGCAGTTCTGTTCAATTGGATCTGTTATGTCCTTAATAATCCCAAAAGTAAGGACTTAACTTTTGGAAGCAAGTTGTTGGATTCCAGGTTGAGCATTGGGCATTATTTGTTTTCTGTGGCTTTGTTTAGGTGAATTTTTTTATTCAACTAAAAGAACTTACATTGTTTTCATTCCCAAAAAATGTCCATCCAATTTATTACTTCTTTGCTAAAGGAAGCATTATCACAAATATTTGTGATGAAAATAATGTTTTTTCTCAGAATGATTTTAAATTAAATTACACTAATTTTTAGGAAAAATATTCTAAAAGTAAATCAGATTTTTAAGTTAGGATTTGCTTCTTGATTTGGCTTTTAGATTATTCTGGTATCATATATGTTAGTTACATGTTGAAATATCTTCAAATTCTTGATTGGGTTCTTTTATAACCAGCAGTGGATATGTATTATATCTCGTAATTTGAAAACACACTGTTCTTGCAAATTTAGATTTTTAAGGATGCTAAATTTTAAAAGTTGTCAGTCAAACTATATCACAATGATGTTAATTCCTTTCTGCGATATCTTTATGTTATAGGTCATACAGATCAGCTAGGAAAGAATAATTATATTAGACAAGCAGTATCTGCTTTGCTTTAGCCAATTTGTGTCTTAAACCTTCATCATAGAGTGAGATGAGAGGTTTTTGCTTCCTTTACATGCACATGTGTGTGTAGACAGCATTTTGCTTGGTGTGCTTGTTTTTGAGCTGTGTATAAATGGAGTTGGACTTCCTATTTACGTCTATGATTTTCTTCTTTCCCTTAGCACATGCTGTTTTGTGTAAATTTTAGAAAAGCCTTCTTTGTGATGCTCATTGACACTGTATTGAGTCAGTATGCCAGAGAATTGGCATGTTTGTGATACTGGATTTTTCTTGCCAAGACCATGTTTTCCTCCATTTATGCAGACCTGTAACATAGGTCTTTTTTTAAAGTTTTATGCCACCATTGCTGATTTGTCACATAGGACTATTAAGGGCATTTCTGTTTCATTTTACTGTTCAGAGGGCAATACATTTTTTCTTCATTGAAACAAACTTACGTGACCCATGTCTGATTTCTGGATTCTCTGTCAGAAGTGGGAAATGATAATGTAAAGTAGTTATCAAGAAAAGCCAATTTTCACTATGATATCCTACTAGAAAACTATAAATCAATTGTACGTGATTTAATTAATTTAGGAATTTTAATATTAGTTAAATAAACAAGCAATTCCAGAGTATTAACAGTAATGTTTTGCTAGATTACACAAAATGCCAGAGTATAAAGAAGAAGCAGTTTAGGGCACAGGTATTTTATGTGATGAAAGAACTATGTTGTAGTCAAAATGGAAGGATTTCTGCGTCCTGCTTCTGGACTGATAGAACACATACTTCTGTTAAAGATTTGAGAAGATGGAAGTTTAAACACATTGTGATTAGAGGGTCAAAATTTTTAAGGGGCCCAAAATGATTTAAAAATTTGATAGAACTGCCAGGTATGGTGGTGCATGCCTGTAACCCCAGCGCTTGGGAGGCTGAAGCAGGAGGATTGCTGTGAGTCTAAGGCCATCCTGAGCTGCATGGTGAATTCAAGACCAGTCCGAACTACATAGTGAGACCCTGTCTCAAAAAAAAGAAACAAAAAAAGAAAAAGGATAGAACTAAGAAAAGCTTCGTTTTACAAATCAGACTTGCAGGAAAAAATATTTTCAGAATGTTCAGTTTGGCTTAATAATTTATGTAAATACAGTGGTGACAGATTAGAAATTTTTCCAGACCCCTTTCCACAAAGATGACACTTGCTTTTCCTGTCCATCCTGGATGTTCTAAGACTGTGGCATCACACAAGCTGTGTGGCTCCAAAGCATCCATACTGGTGGTGCTGGGTCAGTATTACTGAGTTGGGTCAATCATTTTGAAGTAAAAGTACACAGTAGTGTTGTGTATGGTTTTGTTTTTCTTTTTTCTGGTGTTCTGTGGGTATTTCATGACCCGAAACTTATGAAGGAAATTTCAGTGTGTTCTCCTGTAAGGAGGTCACAAAGGAAATTTGTAGTGATTGCATTGTTCAATAGTTATGCAAAACAATCCATTCTAGTGAATTTGATTAGCTAGTGACCGCTGAATGATTATTGTGTGAAATGCCTAGGGCTAGTTCACAGCTACTCTATGAAGTGTAAAAGTTGGTAAGATAATCCCTTCTGTGCAGAGCCATGGGGCTCCTGGGTGGAACAAGGGAAGTGTGCTGGTGACAATGCTGCCAGGCTCTCTGAAAGAGATGTGGATCAAAGCCATGGAGATTTCAGGGGGACAGGATCCTATCCAGTTGGAACCTAGAACGCATCTTGGAGAAAGATGGGCTTTGAAAGATAGGTTAACTTTGACAACTAGAGATGGGAGGGAGATAATATCTTTTTAAAATATTTTATTATGTATTAGTATATGCTCATGATATATAATAAGTACATTTGTTTTGGAGAATTGGTATATATATATATATACGATTCCCACCTTAGTGAGGCTTCAAAAACAGTAATGTTGTTTACTTCTGTTTTTCTTGAATACTTAGCAGTTCTGTAATACAGAAGGACAGCCAAGGACAGGAGCCAAAGAAATGGGTCAGAATTGCCTGCTCCTAAGTACAAGAACTGGACTGCTTCATTGGTTCTAGGACTTGATGAAACTTATATCTGAGAATGGACTTTGTTATGCGTAGCTTTCTTCGCAGCACTTGAGACCACAGAGCCTTTCTAGATAAAGAAAATG
>NW_022900939.1:25589279-25597325 GCF_012274545.1 Fukomys damarensis | reverse complement strand
TGACCCTCCTTCCTCCCTCCTCTCTCTCCTTTCCCAGATCCCCTTCCACAAATCCAAAATGTCTTTCTTACCTCTCTGTTTCCTACCATCTCTTCTTTATTTTGCTTTTTAAATTATTTATATTTTGGATTTCTCATGTAAGGAAAAAACTATGTGATATTTAACCTTCTGCATCTGATTTATTTTTCTTAATATTATTGTTACCAGGTTTGGAGTGCTGGATTCTCTTTCTAGAGGTGGTTTCTAGGTTCTTTCTGTTCTGAGCAAAAAATTGGTCAAGACAAGCATAAACAGGAGAAGGTTTTCCTTTTATTAAAGTTAGGGGAAAAAACAGGTTCTGCAAAGTGCGTTTGGGTCAAGTAAAAGTAGGAAAAAAAATAAGTAATTCTGTAAGATGCGAGCAGCCTAGCCAGGTGTGGTGGCGCGTGCCTGTAATCCCAGCACTTGGGAGGCTGAGGCAGGAGGACCGCTGTGTGTTCGAGACCAGCCTGGGCTACATGGTGAGCTCCAGGTCAGTCTCAACTACATAGTGAGACCATGTCTCAAAAAAACCTAAAAAAGAAGAAAAGATGAGAGCAGCCTATTGTGAAGAGACATAATAGCAAAAAGCTCAGTGATGACTGTCCTTTTTGTATCACCCACTCCTCAGGCTGGCATCAGGTCTAGGCCATTCTACCTGCCCGAGTTCTCATCTGAAGTCCACATGTAGGGCTTTGGGAACTGTTCTATGCATGTGTCCTGGGATTTTGTAATTAGCAGTTCCACCTCTTCCCCAGCCAGCTTTGCCATGTCTCCTCCCTTATGATGGTCTCAACATCCATCCATTTTCCTATGACTCAAATTAATTCTTTATGGCCAAGTAGTACTCCACTGTGTATATATACCACATTTTCTTTATGTATTCATCTGTTGATGGGAACCTGGGCTTCTTTCGTAATTTAGCTATAGTGAATTACTCTGCTATGAACATGGATATGCATATATCACTGTAATATGACTTTAACTCTTCTAAGAAGATAACCCGGGAGAAGTAAATGGAATTTCTATTTTTCGTTTTTTGAGGAATATCCATATTAATTTCCATGGTTGTCATAATAGTTTACATTCCCACAGCAATATAGAAGGGTTCCTTTTTCCCTATATTCTTGCAGACATTTGCTATTTCTGTAGTTCATGGTGATAGCCATCCTTTTTGAAGTAAGATGGAACCTCATTGTGCTTTTGATTTACATTTCCTAATGGCCAAAAACATTGAGCATTTTTTCATGTACATTAGCCATGAGAAAAAAATGATAAGGGTTAGGAGGGGCTGAGTGACTTTGGTGACCAGCAGCGAGTCTGACTTCACCAGATCAGAAGAAAGGCTGGAAGGTGAAGTTCGTCTAGGTAGGTAGAGGCCAGGTGGGGGCAGGCTGTGCTTAGGAACTATGTGAAAGCCTGGAGCAGTCGGGGCAGCAGGGCCCCCTTTCCACCTTCTTGCCCTGCTTCCTTCCTAGTCCTGTTTCCCTCTGTCTCTCTCGTCTCGTATCCCTCGTGCACTCTTTCTAGTTCCCCAGCTGTCAGAGTCAGCTCAGATGCCATCATTCCGGGAACATTCCAGAAACCACCAGTTGGAACTCACACTTCCCTCCTCTGCTCCCACAGTGACTGCCTTGGTGTAGCACTCAGTGCATGGGTCTCATGTTATGGCTGGGGCTTCTCATCCTGTTAGATCCCAGCCATACTCAAGATGTATTTGTTGAATGAGTGAAGGGATCCTTATTTACAAATGATTTTTTTTTTGTTTTGGGTATATTATATGTAAAGTTTCACATGGAATAGAGAGCAAAGTAGTGGAAATTCTAAAAGACTTTAATGATCAGATGAAGAAATTGCTTGGAGAAGCATAAAATGTGTGTTCTGTCTCAGTTCAAGAATATTGACCACAGTTTGGCTGTCCTAGTCCTTTGCCTGAGCAGAACCCATGGCTGTTCCACACGCTGACTGTATGCCAAACTACCGCCTGCTCGCTCCAACTTTCCTAACACCACTGTGAGTGTTCTGTCACAAATGGAACAGATCCAGTGAGGCAAGAACCACCAGGAGCACCTGAAAACAGGGCAGTGGATCTCCCCCAGTTTAGCTGAAACTTTTCTTATGGATGTTCACCTTCATGGTGTAAACATGTCCAGTGGCTTTCCAACATTAGCAAAGCTCCTTTGTCCTTAAAACTCCTACATGAAATGACGTTGGAATTAAGAATTATTTTATGTGAACCTGTGTTGGTTCTTCCACCTTCCACCTTGAAGGAGTTCAGTTCACAAGGCAGGGACACTTATTTGCACACACCCCCCCCGTGTCAGAACCTGTTTCCTTATAGCCACATCCTTTTTATAACTACTAATTCATGTATTTAGAAACACAGTTCTTCGTTGATACACCTGGGGTTACAGTATAGGATCTCCAAGACCAGTCTGCCACCATTTCAAAAAGAATCTTTTTTTTCTTTTTTTTGGCACCGGGGATTGAACTCGGGTCCTTGTGCCTGCAGGGCAGGCCCCTGAACCGCTGAGCTAAATCCCCGGCCCCCAAAAGAATCTATTCTTATATTCCTGCAGGAATTTGTTTTTGTCCAGGGCCAGTGTCTCATCTGAAATGGTTTTGTGTTTAGACTATTTGCCACTAGGTGGCAGCAAAAAAGGTTATGTTTAGCCGGAAAAATGCTTAATCTTTTCTTGGTTTTTGTTTTTGAGACAGGGTCTATAAAGTGCAGGTCAGCTTTGAAATCCCTATAGAGCGCAGGCTAGCCTGAAATCCACAATCCTCCTGCCTCAGATTCTCAAGTACTGAGCTTTTAAGCATGCACCACCATGCCCAATTGCTTAATCATCTTTATTATTTTTTTGTGGTACTGCAGATTGAGTCCAGGACTCACGCATGCTAGGCAAACATGCTTCTACTGAGCTAAATCCCCAGCTCAGTTTAATAAAATTTTAAGTTTACTTTAAGAGAGATTTAAGGGACTAAAATTTGGGGTATCATCTGTTTTAAAGGCTTATAACCATAAGCAGTCTCAATAGTACTGTACTATTCGTGGGATTTATATTTCTTTTTATTCAAGCATAAAACTCTTGTGGCCCTTCAAGCCACACATAGTGGTGGTACATACCTGTAATTCTAGCACTTGGGGTGCTGAGGCAGGAGTATCTCCAAGAATTCAAGGCTAGCCTGGGCTATATAGTGAGTTCAAGGCTAGCCTGAACTACATAGTGAGATCCTGTCTCCAGAAAAAAAAAAGACTTTTATGACCTTCCATAGCAATTCACGTTGGGTATTCATGGAAAAAAACACATAATTTAAATCATGTAATTTTATTTTACAAATTATTTTTATGATAATATTAGATTGTGGTAATTGTAGAAGCTTTGCAAATCAGATCATTTAAAGAAGAAACTTTATATCACTCCCAGGAATAACCTGTATCATCTATTTGTTAAATTTCTTCCCAGTGTTTTTTGTACATACAAAATTAAAATCATATTGAACATTCAGTTTTATACCTTTCTTTTAAAATTGGTACACTGTCTTATTAACTATCTTTTTACAACATGGTTTTACTGTTGTATTACCCATGATAAATTCAAGCAATCTAGTATTGCTTGGTATGAGGTTGCTTCTAGTTTTTTACTGTTACAAATAATGCTACTCTAAACCTACATCTTTTTTTAGTATATAGTCGTAGGAACTGAGGTATTGAATAAAATGATAAGAATTTTAATGTTTGGCTACTGTCTTCATTTTATGCTGCTATAGTAGAATACCTGAGAGTGGGTAATTTATTTCTTACTATTCTGGAAGCTGGGAAGTCTGAAACCTTGAAGCCTGCGTCAGGTGAAGGATGGCTCGCTCTTTTTCCCCTTCTCTTCCTTGCTTTCTTTCTCTCCCTTCTTCCCTTGCTCACATGGGATGTTGAACCCAGGGCCTTCATGCTGAACTACATCCCCAGCTCTTTATTTTTGAGACAGGGTCTTGCTAAAGTGGGGTAGGGAACTCTTCATAGCATTTGATTTTATGTGTGTGCACATGAGCATGCTGCATGTGTGCATGTGTGTGTGTTGCCAGTGACTGAACCCACATATTACAAATCAGTTTTTAGCTGTATCACTTTGGAACTACTAGCCAGGAGACATCTACCAATTAAGTTATAGTAGTTCCCCCCTAATCCATAGTTTCACTTTTCACCCTCTTGGTTATCTGTGGCCAACTGTGCTACAGAAATTTTAAGTGGAAAATTCCAGAAGCAATTCACGTTTTAAAGTTTGTACCCTTGTGAGTAGTATGATGAACTCTGAGTCCTGCTGGGTCCTTCCCTTTGTCTATCTCATTGTAGCCACCAACTACCTGCTAGACACTTTGAAGATGTTTTGGTTACCAGGTCAGTTATCTTAGTATGTGTTGCTTGTGTTCAGAAAACCTTTATTTTACTTCCTAATGCCCACAAAGCACAAAAATAGCTATGCTGGCAATTTTTTATTGTTAAAGTTGTTCTGTTTTATTATTAATTATTGTCAATCATACTGTGCCTAATTTATAAGTTGAACTTTATCATAGGTATGTATATATAGGAAAAAACAGTATATATAGGATTTATTGCTATCTGCTAGGTATCCAGTGGTAGTTTTGATTCCCTTGTAGATAAAAAGGTACTATTGCATTTCACTTTCTGGAGACTTTTAAAGTTAGCTTGTGGGCTGGGGATTCAGCTCAGTGGTTCCAGTGCCTGCCTCACAAGGCAAGGACCTGAGTTCGATCCCCAGTACCAAATAAATAAATAAATAAAAGACAATGCATCAGTTAAAGTCAGCTTGTACAAATGCTATTTTGAACATTACTCAGGAATTATTTATAGTCCTTAATTGTACTCTCTGAAAATATTGAATGTCTAGATTTCTTTGTTTTTAAGTTTGCATTGGCTCAGCTGCTAAAAGAGTTCATGCAGTGTGGGGAAGTCACCCTTCATGTGCTGACCCATGGTCCAGCGTGGGAGTGTCCCATTGAGGTAGCAGGTTAGGAGAAAGACTAGGCCTTGTGCTCAAGCATCTCAGTCTTAACTGACCTTAAATGATACCTACCACCTTGAAACTGTTTTCTTCTGTTGTATACCAGGGCTCTAAAGTACCTGTGCTTCCATGTTTTAAAGGCCAATCATATGAAATGCAGTAATAATAACTACTGTTTGTGGGTGGCTTGATTGCATTTGCTTAACGGAATTTGATTAAAAACTGAATTTGAGGTTTTCAGTGAGATGCTATATTTAAGAGAATTTAGCCTAATGCCTCATACATAATAAGCACTCAGTAATAGCTGTCATTTAATCAGGTGAAGACAAGAAACTGGGCCCTCCTGGGTCACAGATATCTTAGTGAAGGAAGCCAGCTGGGTGGCAGGAAGAAAAGAACTACAAAGATTTAGGACCAGGCTTCTTGACTTTGGGAACGCATTTGAGCTTCATGAGTAAGAGTGATTGGGAGCCATAAGGATCACAAACTGAAATTGATCTGATTTGCATGGTTAAAAACTAACCTAGCTGACAATCTGGATGTGGTGGCGCATGCCAGTAATCCCAGCACTTGGGAGGCTGAGGCAGGAGGATCACTATGAGTTCGAGACCAGCCTGGGCTACATAGTGAGTTCCAGGTCAGTCTCAACTACATAGTGAGACCCTGTCTCAAAAACAAAACAAAAACAAAAACTAACCTAGCTGTCTTGAAGTGTGGATACAGGGTGGTTTCATATATGGTCTGGCCAAAGAATAGGTGCCATTCCTGGGCAGGCTACTTAAACTCTATCTCAGTTTCCTCATCTTCAGTAAGGTACTCAACCCATAGACTTTGAGGATTGAGTAAGGCACTGTTTATAAAATACTTGGGATAGTGCCTACGATGTAGGAAGCGCTTTAAGTGTTTATTGAATAGAATGTAAGAGTCTGGTGGCAGAACATGGAATAGTACTGCCCTCCCTTCACCTAGCATTAGATTTCCCTCCTCTGTGAAAAACCCAGACTGACACTGATCCTGAGCCTGCCTGGGATCCACCTGAGCCTACCCATCCCCTCTTTCCCCTGCCTGGGGCTACCTTGAACACCTCCCAATGGATTGGACATATGGTTGTCCAGGCTTGGCTGGGCTTCCCCTTGGCCAGATACCTCCATGGCACCCCAGTTTGAAGAGCAGCCCCCAAGTTGACTACAGTTGCCATTAATTAATTTAAAATAGCAACAGCTAATTGTAGGCACCATGGCACCTATCTATAGTCCTAGCTACTCAAGAGGCTGAAGCAGGAGAATTCCTTGAACCAAGGAATTTGAGACAGTCTGGGCAACATAGCTCTAGACCCAGTCTCAAAAAAGAAAACAAAATTAAATGACCCACTGTGAATATACTAAAAGAACCACTGAATTGTACACTTATAAAGAGATTAATTTTATGGCATATGAATTATACCTCAGTAAAATTGTTTTAAAAATATTTCCAATTAAAACATTTTTAAAAATCTTTATTTATAAAAGTAATCACACATATAGGAAACTGGAAAATGTAGTAAAGTAGAAAGAAGGAAAAATATGTATGTGTATATCCCCAGTGTAGCACCACCATAGAGACTGTTAACACATGGGGATCGTTTCTTCCATTATTTTTACATTCCCATGTATAGGTTACTTTTATATTGATGAGCACACTTCTGGGTATAGAATTTTACATCTTCCTTTCTTCATTCCATAGTATACCTATTTAAAATGCTGTCATAAATTCTTTATAAACATATTAATGACTTACAATGAACCAGTGTATAACGGTATTCTAAATTAATCATCCACTTTTTAGACTTTTTTTTTACAGGGAAAGATAAACACTATAAGAAATTCCTTTGAGTATAATCCTTTTTGTCATATTTGGATTTATTTCCTTTAATGTATGCTAGGTTTTAAGATATTTTATACATATTTTCTAGTTGCATTTACAAAAAGCAAGGCCTCTGTTAGCCTACAAGTTGTCCCTGTTGAGGTGGCAAGCTCCTGGGCAAGTGTAGTCCTGGGAGTTCAAGTTTAGGGGTAAGATTCACCTGTTCACATTCTGTGGGTGCCTTGTTGCAGTGGACAGTAGCACTCTGAATGGAAATCAATCTATCTATCTATCTATCTATCTATCTATCTATCTATCTATGGTATTATATTTCTCCACTAACAAACAGGAAATACTTTCTGTAAATTTCAATGAATAGCATAAGATGAGAATGTAACCTTTTTTTTCAAATAGTCAATTTTCCAAACATCCTATTTTGCATAATCTTTCCTTTGCCTACTGATTTATGGCATTCTTTATCATATATTAAATTCTCATATCTACTCTGATAAAAATATTTTGCTGAGTTTTACAATGATCTTATTCTTTTTTAATTCATTAAGTTTATTGGTACATTTTAGGTATACAGTATGATCACATTCATCATTGGGAATTTGTAGCTGTATATGATATATCTTGGTTCCTATTTTTTTCCCCATTCCTCTGCCCTCCCTTAAACCCTTTCACTTCTCCCTATTTATAAAGACTTTGTTTCCCTTTTTTTCTTTTCTCATATTTTTTCCTTTCCCTTTTTTCTTTCCCTTACCCCTCCCACTTTCTCTTTGGATCTTTTCTTCCTATTTCACATTATCTATTCTTTTTTTTTTTTATTGAGTTTATTGGTACATTTAGGGATACAGTACAGTTACATTCATTGTTGGGATCATGTACCTTTACATGGCAAGTCTTGATTCTATTTTTTTCCCCTTACCTCTGCCCTCCCTTCACCCCCTCCTCCCCTCCCCATCTACAAACGCTTTATTTTCATCTTTTCATTCTCTCACATTTTTTTCTTTTCCCTTTTTGTTCTTCCCCTACGTATCACACCTTCCCTACACCTTTAGCTCCTTTCCTCCCATTTCTAAATGTCAGTAATCTTATTAGAATCTTATGCATTGTTGCAGAATATTCACACCAGGGAAACTATTTGGTATTTACACATGTG
>NW_022900939.1:25529253-25586817 GCF_012274545.1 Fukomys damarensis | reverse complement strand
TCTACGTGGAAAATTCATAACATTGAATGCCCACACTAGGAAAACAGAGCGGGCTCAAATAAACAACTTAACGATGAAACTTAGACTCCTAGAAAAACAAGAGCAAGAAAAACCCAAAGCTCGAACAAGAGAGGAAATTATAAAGATCAGAGCAGAAATCAATGCAATTGAAATTAAGAAAACGATACAAAAAATAAATGAAACAAAGAGCTGGTTTTTTGAAAGAATAAATAAAATTGACAAACCCTTAGCTAATCTTATCAAAAAAAGGAAAGAAAAGGCTCAGATCCATGCAATTAGGAATGAAAAAGGCGAAGTCACAACAGATCCGAAAGAAATCCAGAGGATCATGAACACCTACTTTGAGAACCTGTACTTTAATAAAATGGAAAACACAGAAGAAATGGACAGATTTCTAGATACTTATGAATTACCAAAGTTGAACGAAGAAGATAAAAACATTTTAAACACATTATCTATTCTTAATATACTTAAGCACTATCTGTTCATCAGATATTTTTTTCGCTGCTCACATTTGTTTAAATTTACTTATTTTTAATGTACTAATTGTAACACTAAGTTATTTCTTCTTTGCATCTTGAATCAAAGTAGACTGGGTAAAGATAGATTACTGGTTTCATAGAGACTGTCCATTTCCAAATGATTCAGATTCTAGATACTTTATGTAACAAACACTTTCACTTTTAAGAGGTTAACTGTTCCTTTTTGTTTACATTTTTTAGGGCTTGTTGTCTCATATACTTTCTGCATTCACATTTGATATAAAAGAAATTAATCTTTTCAGTCAATGTCTTGGATATGAACCTGTAGATTACTATCCTGCTTTGCTTAAAAATGTGAGTATATTAAATATTAGTATGGAAATTTTCGTTGTTGAATGTACCATCAGCCAAAGGATAAATGGAAACACTTCACTCCTCTGGGGGAATTGTTTAACTTTTCTTTGTTTATCTCTTCTTACCTTGGTCAGACTCATGGCCATATAAGGAAGAATTGAGAAGTGGAAGGTTATGAGAAAGAACAAGGAAACCAGGAAAGGTTTTAGTCAACCTCTCTTTTTTATAACACATTCACTTCCTTATTTAAAGATTTTGGAGACAAGAGATTTTCTAAACTAGGAACATAGTCTTGTACTGTTGGATAAATCTTGTATTTAAAATGAACTTGTTGCAATTTATATTAAAGCATGGCAGAAAATTCACTAAACAGCCTTGTAAATAGTACTACATATTTACATGTTAGTATTTAAGCTGTAATTATTCTGCCTATAATTTTAGCCAAATTCAAGAAATTTTAATTTATTATCTTGACATAACTTCTACAAAATGTTAAGAGATTTTTAATGTGTGTTAGCCATTTTGGTTGTTTGGAAGTATTACACATGAAAAGCATTTTTAAAAATAAGTTTAAATACAATAAGTGAACTCTGCATTTTTAACTCTACATGAATTTGGTTTTAATTAATAGGAAATTAATGATCTATTGTTCATTCCCTAGATAGGAATGCAGAAAATGAACATTAAACATGAAGTCTACCTTATTAGTAAATGTGACTTGGCACGGCCGTCTTTTCACTCCAACAAAATAAAACATAAGGAGAAGGTGGGAGAGAGGAATCTCAACGGAAATATCACTCACACCTAGAAAAATAGAACTGATGTAATCCTGTTTGCAGCACGAGTTGACCTACAACTGATTTTGTTTCACAGATGGTTTTATCATTAGTGTCCAAACTGAGAGAGAGTCATCTTCATGGATTTCACACTCAAAGGCGGTAGGTGTTAAACCAAACATCCTCTTTTCCAGTTTCAAAATGTATCAGTTCAGTTATAAGAGAAAAAAATGCTGTAATTCATGGGAAGTGCATGTTCATAGCTATGGTTATATTCTTTGTGGAGAGATTATTTTTAGTGGAATACATGGCAAACTGATTAGTTTTTGCAAACTTTCTAATCATTATTCTCTCAATTCTCATAAGGCAATAAGCAAATCATGCAACATCTTTTGTGTATCCATTAGGCTAAAGGCTCTTACATATACAGTAAGGAATACAAAAGAAAAGGACCACTGTGGCTCACCTTGGAATTCCTTACTGTGTAAGAGAAGAATGTGTACAGATGCAGTGTGTGTTCCCACTGTGCCTGCTCCCTGCCACTGTGTGTGTGCGTGTGCATGCATGTGCACACACACAGGATATTTACAAGGCAACAGTTATTTGATGTGTACATATAATCTATTTAAAGAATGTTCCAAACTCTAGACTAAACAAATCTAATAGATTCAGTCAAAGTAAAAGACAATCACATTACAAATTTCTTCACTCTGTGAAATTATTCAGAGTTGTTTTCATTGATGAGCATTTCATTTTAAACAAATCATTAACCAAGGAAATCTGGGGACTGAGAAAGTGTTGTGAATTTTAAAAAACTATTGCTAATTAAAGCTGTATCAAAAATAAGTCTTTGGGGGCTGGGGATTTAGCTCAGTGGTTCTGCCGCCTGCTTCATAAGTGCAAGGACCCAAGTTTGATCCTCAGCACCAAAAAATAAATAAATTTAAAAAATAGTCTTTGGAAGCCAGGCATGGTTACAAATGCCTGTATGCCCCACTTGGGAGGCTGAGGCAGAAGGATTACCGTGAGTTCAAGGCCAGCCTGGACTACATAAGGAATGCCTTGTCTCAGAAATAACAACAACAAAAAAAAGATCTTTGCCCTCTCAGCTTTAGGAATTGCATATGATCCTTAAAGTAAACCATAAAATTCTTAGAAGAAAACATTGGGAAAAATTCTCATGACATTGTATTGGTAGTGATTTTTTAGAAGTGCCAACAAGGAAAAATAGATAAATTGGACTTTATCAAAATTGAGGGCTTTTGGGCTGAGAATTTATGTAGCTCATTGGTAAAGCATTTGCCTCACATGTGTGAAACCCTAAGTTCAATCCCCAGTATGACACCCTAAAAAAGGAACATAGAACTTGAAGAAGATACACAGCTGGCTAATAAGCACATAAGATGCTAGTCACCACTAATTGTTAAAAAATGTAATTCAAAGTCACAGTGAAATTCCACTTTATACCCATAGGATTACTATAATAATAATAAAAAAAGAAATGGAAAAGTAAGTATTGGTAAGGATGCAAAGAAATTGGGAAATATAAAATGGTGGAGCCACTGTGAAAAAGAGTTTGGCATTTCCCAAAAAAAGTTAAACATGGAATTACTGTGTGACTCAGAAAACCCATTGCTATAGATATTTATATCCCAAGAACTGAAATTGAGAACTTGAGCAGGTACCTATATGCCAGTGTTTCTTAGTGACAGTAGCTAAAAGGTAGAAACAACCCAAGTATCTTATCAACAGATGAATGGATAAAAAATATATTATGTAGTGGAATGCTATACAGCTATAAAAAGAATATAGATTTTTTTTATATGTAAAAATATAGGTGAGCTTTGAAAGCATCATTCAAGCTTAGTGAGATAAGTCAGATACAGAAGATAAATGGTTTAAGTCCACTTAAACATTAAATGGTTAAGTCCTACAATAGGTATATTCATAGAGACAAAACTGGAAAAGGGAGAAAGAAGTGGAGTTTAAAAAATGTGCTCAGTGTTTATATTAGAGATAAATAAAACTTTTTTTGGTATTGGGGATCAAACTTGGGACCTTGTGCTTGCAAGGCAGGCACCATTGAGCTAAATCCCCAGCCCTAAAACTTTTGAGTATAGACAGCATGTGAATTAATTTCAGTGCATTGTTACCACTTACAAATGTCTGTATAACTATTATGTTTTACTGTGGTAGAAAATTAAACAAGAAAAAAAATCAAATGTGATACCACTCTGCATATTTTCTCAAATTTCTAAAATTTAAAACACATTAGTGTGTGTTGAAGAAGATGTGTATTTTCTTACACACTGCTTATGAGAATGTGAGATGATACATCTGCTTTGTTAAACAATGTGACAGTTCTTTATAGAGTTAAATAAACACCTGCCACGTGTCTTAGTTACTTTTCTCTCCTTGCTAAGACAAAATGCTTGACACCCAAAGTTAGAGGGAGAAAGGTTTATTTGGCTTACAATTTGTAGAGGTTTAAGTCCATAATTGGCTGGCTCCAAGGCAAGGTGGAAGAGGGGCCTTCCTTGGCAGTGGAAGACAACAAAAGCTACAAGGGATGGGAAGGCACATCAACAGCGTTTTTCTGCCTCCTCTGTCTTACGTAGATCACATAGGGAGGGTAGCACTCACACCCTCAATCCTAGTGTCCTTGAGCCTAGCTTTGCACCATGAATCAATTCCAGAAAAAGCTCCACCTATGACTGCATGAGGCTCTGGGGGGACATCAAGACACAAGCCATAACACCATTCAACTCACCAATTCCTCTATTGAGTATTTACTCATAACAAATAAAAACATAAGTATTCGCTAATACTTGTACATGAAGGTTCAGAGTTGCTTTATTTGCAGTGGTTCCGTCCTAGAAATAATCTAAAGAACAATCAACAAAGTTTTAAAAGTCTCTTACCATCATTCTAAAAATGAAAAGACAAAGTTATAGATTATGAGAAGATATTTTCAAATCATGCACTTCACAAAGGACTAGAATATATGAAGAACTCAGTGGTAGGAAGACAAATAGGCAAAATATTAAAATATGTATTTCACAAAAAGTATTTATAGTAGTTAATAAACACAGAGATATTAGTATATTAATATCATAGCATTATTCATAACAGGTCAAAAGTGCCAGTATCCCAAATATCCATCAACTCATAAGTGCTTAAATCAAAGCATACAATATCCTTAAAACAGAAAAACATTACTCAATAAGAAGGAACTGATCCTTGCTGCAAAATGGGTGAATTTTAGAAATGTGCTAAGTTAAAAAAGCCATTCACAAAGGATTATATATTGTGATGATTCCATTTGTATGAAACGTTCAGAACAGGCAAATATAGTGACAGACACCTAATTAATTCTTATCTACATCTAGGATTAGGAGCACATATGTTCTGAAAATGAACACAAAGGGTTTTTTTTGGTGAGGTAATGAAAATATTCTAAAACTAGGTGATGGTGATGGTTTTTAAACTTGGTAAATTTATTAAATATTGATTAGCAAATATGAAATAGGTAAATTTTGTGGTATTGATATGTACATAAAAATCTCTAGGAGGCTTGAATATTTAGACAAATTTATTTATTTGTCAAGTAAAGTCTTTGATTTAACTGTGAGTCGTTAAGTAGTGGACCTTTTGAATAACTGAATTAAAATATTTAAAAATTGATAAGATGCAGTGTGTATATACTCTACACCAGATTCCCAGGATATAGAGCTGATAATTTTTAAAAATCAGCTGAGGATAAACATCATCATAAAACTATTAACCAATGGAAATGACTTGTCACAGACTTGGAAGTTGTTTGCAACCTATAAAATTGCCAAAAAGATTAGTATCCAAAATATAGTAATTATTCCAGCGAGTCAGTGATGAAGAGACAAACACTATAGTATGGAAATGAGCAAGGAACATAAGCGGTCATTACCAAAGAGGAAACCTGAATAAACAACAAACGTTAAAGAAATTGTTCAGAAATGACATCAGAAAAATGGCAAAATAGAAAGCACAGATCTTGTTCTCACGCAGGGACATCAGCTTAACAATATACAGCTAAAAAAGCCTTTATGAGAACTCTAGAAACCAATAAAGACATTGCCATACTGCAGGCAGCTCAGAGTCAGAAATGGCCGCATCAGAATTGGTAAGAAAAGCTGTTTCATACCAAGAGTGATAAGTTGGCGTGCCTGGATAAGATTGAAAAGCTCAGCATATTTCTCCTTTGAGAGGAAAAGAGAAGAGTTGAGTGCCCACCCAGTGCATCAGCTTTTCAGGGAAAGCTCCTATGAAAAGCCAAGTATGCTCTGACTGCCAAAGGGCAACGGAGAACACAAGAAAGCTCAGTGGTTTGTTACAGTGCAGAGACCTGACAGCCGTAGAGCAGGGCTGGCACTGCTCAGTAAGCTTGGAAGAAAGTGCAAAGCTTGTGACTACTCCCTGGGGAGAAAGAAAAACAACATGTGTCCAGCATTTTGTCTCTCCTGAAGATTACGCGAGGAATTGGTTCTCTCTTGCATGGCATGTAGTCTGTGCAGGAGACTGGCATACTTTGGGTGCCTGGGGCCGTGAAGAATAAGAGAACTTGGCAGCCTGTTGGAGCACCGGAGAACCAACAGTACCTCAGACGGACACGAGAGGGACCAAAAAGATTATAAGCCTCTGAAAAGTAAAACAGTAAAGCTCTCCAAATGAAAAATTACATTCACAAGCCTAGAGAAAAAAAAAAACTGGAAAAGGCTGAAGGATTCCCAGAGTCTATAGTTGGGGTAATTGGTGAAGGTCTTCTTTTGTATACATCCGATCTGGAAAGACTAGAAGTGAGGTTTTTTTCCTTGTTTTCGTAATGCATGAAACCATAAAAATAAGCACACACAAAGAAAAAGGGAGTCATGACCTAATCACGGGATTAAAATAAATCCTCAAAAGCAACAGGTCTATGAATTATCTGGACAACTAAATATCTTCACTAAAATCAGAGTTATCTTTGTTTTGGTAAAGGGCTGTTTAGAAATGGTTCCTAGGATTTGTCATTATCCAGTTGACATTTGATGCCATTGCTGCTATGAATTTACTATTGTAGAAAAGGTAACATACAGCAATTGTTTTTCTCTCTCTGCCAATTCCTGGCTTGCCGGGATTGGAGAGTCATAAACACTCCTGAAAAACGGAGCACTAGGCCAAAGAATTTGCAAACCCAGCACAAAAACAGAAACAAAAAGACAAGACAATAAAATGCCCCCCAAAACTCCCAACTCGCCCCATATCAGTACAGGAAGCATTGAGGATCTCAAGCCAACACTGATTAAGATTTACGTCCCTGTAAAGGGAAAAATCCAAGAGGAAGAGATGACCATCATAAAGATATATGCACCAAATACTAGTTCACCCAACTATATAAAGCAAATACTAATGGACATGAAAAACCAGAGAAGAACTAAACACAGTAGTGGGGGACCTCAATAACCCACTGTCACAAATAGATCAACTAGACAGCAAATGAACAATAAATACTAGAACTCAGTCAAACTGTTGAACAAATGAACTTAACAGATGTTTACAGAGTATTCCACCCCACAAAACCGAATACACATTCTTTTTGACTGCATATGGGTCATTCACCAAAACAGACCACATACTTACTTATAGAACATGTTTAAGTGCAAAGGAACTGAAGTTATCTCCTCTGTACTATCAGATCATAGTGTGATAAAGCTGGAGAACAATAGCAAAAGAAACTGCAAGAATTTTATAAACGTACGGAAATTGAACAACACGCTTCTGAATACCAATGGGTCACAGAGGAAATGAAAGAAGAAATTAGACAGATTATACAATTAAATGAAAATGCCAATAAAACATCAGGATCCATGCACACAACTGTTTTCAATCTTTTGGATATATACACAGAAGTGGGATTGCCGGATCATACAGTAATTCTATTTTTAATTTTAAAGGAACATCTAAACTGTTTTCTGGGAACAATGAACAATGGTTCCAGTTTCTCCACATTCTCACCAATACTTTCTCACCAGTTCCTTTCCCCTTCCCTCCCTTTCTCCCTTAGTAGAGGCCAACCTAATGGGTACAAAGTGATATCTTTTGTAGTTCTCATTTGCACTTCTCTGATGATCCGTGATGTTGGGCATCTTTGTATGTTTGCCATATGTGTATATTATTTGAAAAAAATCCATTCAAGTTCTCTTTGCCTATTTTAAAAATCAGATTTTTTAAACAGTTGAATTGTAGAAATTTTCTGTACTTTTTTTGGGGGGGTGGGCACTGGGGATCAAACTCAGTCCTTTGATAGCAATGCAGGCTGAGGAACCACTGAGCTAAATTCCCAGCCCAGAAATTCTCTGTACTTTCTACTCAGAGTGATGGTTTGCAAGTATTTTTCCCATTCCATAGGCTTCCACTCAATCTGGAAAGTATTTCCTTTGCACTGTACTTTCAAATTATATGTAGTTCCATTTATCTATTCTTGCTTTTCTTCCCCATACTTCTCGTATCACATCCAGGAAATCACTGCCAATTCCAGTTACAAAGCTTTCCCTGTTTTCTTAGTCTAGGGTTTTACAGTCTTTAATTTTTGCATATGGTATAAGGTAAGGGTCTAACTTAATTCTTTTGTACATGGAAATATCATTTTCTCTCTTATAGAAGAGTATCCTTTCCTCAACTGCAGCTACGGTACCTTAGTCAGAATTCATTTTGTCACACACATGAAGGTTTCCTGCTGGTTCTGTATTCTGTGATATGTCTGTCTTTATGCCAGCTTCACATTTGTTTGATTACTTTAACTTTGTATATTTTTTTTTTCCTTAGAAGGCAGTGGGAGGTCACCATTTTTGTTTTTCTTCCTCAAGACTGTTTTGTTTATCCGGGGTACTTTGAGGTTCTTTATGGAATTTAAGATTTTTTTCTTGCCTACAAAAAATGTCATGGGCATTTTGATGGCTTTAGGTATTACGCACATTTACAGATACTAAATCTCTAGGCATAAACACAGGATGCATACATATTTGTCTTTTATCTTTTTCAGGAATTTTGGTTGCTTTCAATATGGAAGACTTTTGCTTCCCTGGACAAATATTCTTAAATATTTTACTCCTTTTTATAGTATTTTAAGTGGGATATTTTTAAATTTTCTCCCAGGATTATTGGTTAGCACACAGAAACACAGCAGGTTTGTGTATTTTGTACACTCTAAAGAAAAAAAGGCTTTTTCTGCACTTATTGAGATGATCAGGTGATTTTTTTTTTGTCCTTGCTTTTTATGTGATGAATTATATGTATTGATTTGCACGTGATGAGCCATCCTTGCATCCCTGGATGAAACCTACTTGGTCATGGCGTATGATCTTTTTTTTTTTTTCCCATAACTGGGGATCAAACTCAGAACCTAGCATTTGTGAGGTAGGCAGTGGCACCACATATGATCTTTTTGGTTTGTTGCATTATTTTTGCCAGTATCTAGCTAAGGATTTGTGCATCTATGTTCATTAGAGAAACTGGCCTATAGTTCTCTTTTTTTGGTTGGATCGTTGCCTGATTTTGGGATCGAGATGTTAGCTTTTGAGGATGATTTTGGAAGTATTCCTTCTCTCTCAATTTCATTAAAAAGTTTCAGGTGTATTGGTATTAAATCTTCCCTGAAGTTCTTGTAGAGTTCAGCTGTGAACCCATCAGGTTCTGGGCTTTTCTTAGTTCATAGTTTTATTATTATAATTATTGCTTCAATTTCATTTCCTATAATTGGATTATTCAAGTCTTTTAAGTCTTCTTGGTTCAGTTTAGGCAATTCATTTATATCTGGAATTCTCTATTTCTTCTGAGTTCTCCAGTTCTTAGGCATATATGTTT
Organism: Fukomys damarensis; assembly: GCF_012274545.1. Taxonomy (NCBI): domain Eukaryota; kingdom Metazoa; phylum Chordata; class Mammalia; order Rodentia; family Bathyergidae; genus Fukomys; species Fukomys damarensis. The sequence goes on along the minus strand of NW_022900939.1, from coordinate 25,577,306 downwards.
GTGAAGTAGTTGCTAATCATTTTCTGGATTTCAGCAGTGTCCGTTTTGATTTCACCTTTTTCATTTATAACTGCATTAATTGGTGTCCTTCCTTTTATTTATTTTTTCAAAGAATTAGCTTGGCAGGCATGGCGGCACCCAGGTGGGTTTTTGGCTGGGGCCTGTAGGCCCAGGTGGCCAGGTTGTGGGGGTGAGGCCTTGGCTGGACCTGCATGTAACTTCACTGCTCTGGTCCATACTGGCTTCTCACCCTGGCTTCCGGGATCTGCACACTTACTCATGGTATCGGGGCTGGCCTCTGGCTCTAAAATTAACTTCTTGTTCTTTACTATTGGCAGATGTCCCTTCAGCAACACTCACTTTCCACAGTGCTCTGTCATCTTTTTCTGACTCACCACCTGGTGATTTTATTAATAATGTAGAGTGAAATTTCTATGAGTTTTTTATAAATTTGTGTTTTGTTTTATTTTTGATACTGGGAATTGAAATCAGGACCTTGAACTTGTGAGGCAGGTGGCGGAACCACTGAGCTAAATCCCTGGTCCCCACCATGGATTGAGAAGTCTTGTGGGCCAAGGGGGATTGCTGGAAATTAAACCCAGGGCCTCATGGGTAGACTAAGAGCTATGTACACAAGCTCAGCAAACATCCATTTTCAAAGATATTAAAGACATTTAGTTTCAGTTGTGAATACCTGAACATTTTGGAATATATGAGTTACCTGGGTGGGATAGGAGGGAGAGAGTTGTATATGTGTGTTTGTGTGTAATAGTGGATGTCTTTTCATGTGTGTATTCTACACAAATCTAGCAGAATATTTTGCATAGAGTCAGGGCTATGTGTATGTCTGTGAAATTAAAAGATGTGCTCATCACTCATCCAGAGTTAGAAATGAAAAAGCACACGGGGTGATCTTGCCCTCCAGCTGTGACTCATTAATCCTGCTCCCCAAAGGACCTGTAAATGCAACTTTTCTCCAAGTATTTGAGAAGAGAAAACATGAGAGCTGGAGACCACCTAGTGATTGGTGGGAAGGAAAGATGACTGTGGCACTGAGGACATTGATCAAGAGGCACTGTAGCTCATGGGCTGAGAATTTATCTCCTAGCTAGGCTGAAAAAGGTCTAAGATGAATAACTTCCCCAAACAATGTTGAAGTCTCTATAAACTTAGGTAGTGCTTGTGTCTAGTAAAATGCAGGCAAGCCAGTTGTTAACCCTCTGAAGGGCCTTGAGATGTTGCTGGCCTCTGAGGCCTCCTCTTCTGGCCTGAAGCCTGCCAGACCTGGAAAGCCAACTTTAACAGGGAGTTATGCAGCCCTTTTCAGACTGATTATTCTAGGCATTAGGTCTTGCCTCTGCCGGAACAGCGCTCCAAGTGATTTCTGCACAGGATTCAGCTGCAGAAGTCTTGACCGTAGCCATGTACTACTGGAAATGTCCTTCCTGTGGTGAGGTTGCACTGTATCTTTCTAAGCCATCTGCTGCAAACTGCAGGACTACATAATAAATTGACGACGCTCAACAAGTCCAGAACTTCACTCCTTCAAGTTGTTTTTAGCAAAGAACTGGATCAAATTTAAATATTCTGCCATTGAATTGTTGATTTTACTTGGTGGTAGGTGAATCTCTTCTTAAAATACCATGACAGACCATTTATGAGGCCCCTAAAATAATATAAAAGAAAACTAGATCAAATTCTAGATTTTTTTTCTTTTTGTTGTTGTTCCTTGATCAATTTCTGTATTTTATGCAGTTGTTTGTTTGAAATTAATTTTAAACATTCATGTAGCAAAAAAGTTAAAACAATAACCACATGAATATCTCGATGGAGCAGAGGCAACAGCATAACATTATTCACAGGCTGTTGGCTGCTTGAACTTTTGAGATCATAGTAGTGAAAGGAAAGGAATGATAAATCTGAACTTCATAAATAAATGACAATATCTTCTTTTTTGCTGTTGCTGTTGTTGTTTATTTTTCCCTTATGGCCCTGGGCCTTCATAATGAACTACATCCCCAGCCCATTCTTTCATTTTTCTTTTGGGACCAGGTCTCACAGTAAGTTGCCCACAGTGACCTCGAGTTTGTGATCCTCCTGCTTTACTCTCCAGAGTGGGGGAATATCCCATTTTTAAGCATGAACCAGAAAGTAATTTGCTCATTATGTTGTATTCTTATTAAACTTTTAAAATGTGCAAATCTAAAAAATATACAGGTAACTTCAGATCTATGAGAGAATGTTATAGAGTATTTTGATATGTATTTAATTGCTATTACAAATGACAGAAACTGTAGACTCCAGCATATTTGGCAACTGTTTTTGAGATACCATTGTAGTGCTAGTCGGCCTGATTTAATGAACTCAGTTACTCCTTAAAACAGAAGGACACAGTTGGTTGACTTGATAGTTACTAGAGAACTGTAGAGTTGAGGTGCTGGATTTTTTATTTTACTTTGATTTAATTCATTTAAATTTAGATTGCACAGGTGACAGTGCATTGATAGGGTATAGTCAGGTAAGACTTTGCTCACAAAGTGACATTTGAGCTGAGTCTTGGACAAAGCAGATGAGTCAGCCATGGCTTCCAGGCATAATGAACAGCAGGGCCTTATGTGGAGCAGCAGGAGGCAGAAAAGACAAAGGTAAGAGTAGGAGAAGCCCAGGGAGTGAGAGGGCCCATCAGGGAAGGCCAAAGTGGCTACTCAAGACTTTGCTTTTTCTCTGGGGGAGACAGGACACAACTGCAAAGCTATGAGCAGATAAGTGGTATGATGTGGAGTTATAAGGGCGTCAGGAGCTGTTCTGACAGTAAGTATTAGGAGTGAGGGCAAAGGCAGGGAGAAAGCGGGGAGGCTGTACTACCTGACAGGCTAGAGGTGGTGCTGGTCGGAAGTCAGAGGTATCCGTAGAGATGTTGAGAAGGATTAAGTGAGTTGACAGTACTGGATCAAATGGGAAGTGAGAAAAGGGAGGAACCAGTCCCCAGCTTCATTCAGGAAGAAGGAGGGTTTGGGCATTCTGTTGGGGGCATGGCCAGTTAGAAGCATCTGTAGTTAGTTATGCCGAACAAAATCCTGATAGTGAGTGACATTAAAATGGGAAGGGCAGCTAAAGGGTTTCTTTTTGGAGAACTAATGGAAGAAGAGTTACTAGAAGATATTAGGAGAGTTCTCTCTGTGCTCAGGCCAAAATAGTCATTGGCCTTTTCAGCATGAAGATTTTATGTCTTTAATTACATGTGGCTCTCAGATTAGGGTAATTATTCCTTATTTTATTTCTTGCTTAGGATGGCTCCCGAACGAGTGGCGTCCTTGTCACAGGTTTGTGTCCCACTTGTTACTTTGCCTGATTTTGAACCCCTAGTGGAGGCCATGCTCACCTACCATGGATGTGAACCTCAGGAAGTCCTCTGTCCTGCATTCTTTGAAGCTGTAAATGAGGCCTTTTTGCTGTAAGTGGTACCTTTTTATGCGGTTATCCAGCTTTGTTTTCCCTTTTCTTAGAAAATATTGTGGTGTGTTAGAAATGCTATAGAAGTATGATAGCAGTTTTCAAATGTTTTGATCTCAATATCTCTCTTCACTCTTAAAAATGGAGGATCCCAAAGAACTTTTTAAAAATGTAGATGATACCTGTCAATATTTGTCATATTTAACTTTAAAATACTTGGTGGGCTGGGGGGATAGGTATAGCTCACTGGTAGAGAGTTTAACTAGCATGCAAGAAACCCTGGGTTCGATCCTTAGCACAACAAAAAAAGTCGTGTGTGCGCCCCTCTACCCCAGCCCGGGGTGGGGTGGGGTGGGGGTGGGTGTCAAACTCAGGACTTTGTGCTTGCGAGGCAGGCATGGTGTCACTGAGCCAAATCCCCAGCCCAGAAAAGTCTTGTTTTTTAAAATTGATTATATGTTAACACAAATAGCATATTTTTATGAAGACTCATGATCTTTTCACACACACACACACACACACACACACAAATGTTTGGCAAGCTGGGTATGGTGGCTCATGCCTTTAATCCGAGCACTTGGGAGGCTGAAGCAGGAGAAGTGAGTTTGAGGCCAGTTTAGGCTACACTGGAAGGTCCTGTCTCCAAAAAATCCAAAACTATTGTTTAGCAAGATTGGCATTGTTTTTACATTTCAAGGTTTCATTGTGTGGTTTGACAACTTGATTCTCAAATCTGCTTTGGTATTCAGTCTGGTGGGACTGAAGTCTGTTTTGACTGAAGTGTATAAAGGAAATCCAGCCCCACACATATAAGTAGTTGGCAAAAGCAGGAATATTACAGTAGCCATCTCAGATAGTTGTGGACACTCTGCTTTGATGCCTTTCCAAATTTTGAAAATAGTCATTTAAAAAAAAAATGGTAACAGTGTAGAATCTAAAATTCTATTAATGAACTTGTCATACTCTTACATTAAAACCCATCAATCATGTACTATTTTGGATCTTTTGCAAGATTTTGCAGCACTGTGCATCGTTTGTTTACAAAACTTTGAGTTCATTGAGTTATGTAGATCTGACATACTCCAGTATACAGCAGGGATACTTGGAATCATCACTATCACCACCTGTCTGATTAGCAGTATCTCTAACTCTTGGGAAGCTGTCAGCTCATGTTGACAGACATAGATTCTCCAAGATTCTAATTTCTGTTTAAGACCTCAGATTTATCCTGGGCCACAAATTCTGTCATTTATTTTTTTTAAGATGACTGAGTCATTTTGCTGCAGTTTTGTTTTGTTTTGTTTTGTTTTGTTTTGTTTTGTTTTGTTTTAAGTGTATGCCAAATAGTCAAGTGTGAGTAAGTATTGTTTGTCTGCTAGTCATTCTTTCAAGTACATTTCCATGAACCTTAAATTTCCAGAGTTCACAAAGGTAGGTGTAGGAGTGCTTTTCTGCAGACAACCATTGTTTTTGTTCATGGAGCAGAAGTGTTTTGTGTATATTTTACTGTATGGATTTTTAAATTTCTCAAGGGTAACAAGTAAAATCAGTAGCGATTACACTGCTTCATCAAAGGTTATTAGGTGAATACATCTGCTTTTCCTGTGAGGTGTGGCAGTAAGGAGTACAGGCAAGGACAGTGACAGCAAGCTGGTCCCTGGTGCTCCTGAGGTGCAGCAGCTTTATCCACTGTTGCATTTTCACTGAGTGCCGACATCACACAGGTTTAACAGGAAAAACTGTGAGATTCTCAGTGTAGTTCCACACTTTAAATTTTTGTCCACCTGGAGGTATGGCCATGTTTCAAAGAAAAATCTAGCATTCTTGGCTGGTGCTGACACCTGAGAAATAAGCCATGCACCAAGGCCAGCCAGGCCTAGGTTTTGTTATAAGTATGGTTTTCTTGCCAAGATATTAGTGGTTCATATCTACTTTTTTTTCATTGAGTTTATTGGTACTTTTTAGGTATACAGTACAGTTACATTTATCATTGGGATCTTGTACCTTTTACATGACAGATCTTGGTTCTCATTTTTTCCCCATACCCCTGCCTTCTACCCCTTCCACCCTCCCCTATTTACAAAGACTTCGTTTCCATTTTTTCCTTTTTAATATTTTTTCTTTTCCCTTAGTTCCTTTCACTTACCCTTCCCACTTCCCCTATACCGTTAGCCCTTTTCTTCCTATTTCACATTATCAGTTGTACAATTTGGATCTTACTTACACATTTAGTTTTCACACCAGAGAAACTTTCAGTATTTACACGTAGAGTATGACCTCAATATGCATCCATTTTCCTATGAATGACTGTAGTTTCTCATTCTTTATGGCTGAGTAGTACTCCATTTTATTTTTTTAAAAAAAAGCACACATCTTTATCCATTCTCTGGTTGATGGGCAATTTGGCTGTTTCCAAATTTTAGCTATTACAAACTGTGCTGCTATAAACATGAGTGAGCATACATCACTATGGAATGATTCTTTTAATTCTTTTGGGAAGATACCCAGCAGAGGAATAGCTAGGTCAAATGAGACTTCTAATCCTAGTTCTTGGAGGTATCTCCATATTGATTTCACAGTGGTCACACCAGTCTGCACTTTCACCAACAATGGAGAAGGGTTCCTATCTCCCCACAATCCCGCCAGCATTTCTCATTGGTTGATTTCTTAATAGCAGCCTTTCTTTCTGGAATGAGGTGGAATCTCAGTGTTGTTTTCATCTGCATCTCTCAAATGACCAATGATGTTGAACATTTTTTCATATATTTATTTGCTGCTTTTACTTCTTTGTCTGAGAAATGTCTGTTCATTTCAGATGCCCATTTTTGAATTGGGTCTTTATATTGGGGGGGGTCTTTCTTTTTGGTTCTTTATATATTCTAGATAACAGCTGGTAAAAATTTTTTCCCACATTGTGGGTTGTCTCTTAGCTCTGCTTGTGATTTCTCTGATGGTACAGAAGCTTTTTAAAAAGATGAGATCCCAATTGTTGATTCTTTGTGCTAGTTCTTATGCTACTGAGGATTTGTTCATAAAGTGTTTTCCTATGCCCATATATCTTCAAGAGTTCTACCTAACTTACCTTCCAGAAGATTTAGTGTCTCTGTTTTAATATTTAGATCTTTAATCCACTTGGATTTTAGTTTAGTGCATGGTGAAAGATATGGGTCTAGTTTCAATCTTTGACAAGTTGAAATCCAGTTTTTCCAACACCACTTATTAAAGAGGCTATCTTTCCTCCAGTGAGGGTGTTTGCCTCCTTTGTCAAAGATGAGGTAGCTTGAGTATGTCAGGAGTTGTTTCTGCATCTTCTAATCTGTTCCTCTGATCTTCGAGTCTGTTTCTTTGCCAGTACCATGCTGTTTTTATCACAGTAGCTTTGTACTATAGTTTCAAGTTGGGGATTGTGATACCCCCTGCCATGTCTCTGATGCCTAGAATTGCTTTTGCTATTCTTGGTCTCTTTTAATTCCAAATGAATTTTTGGATTGTTTTCTCTAGTTCTATGACATATACTGTTGGGGTTTCAATAGGGACTGCACTGAATATGTATAGCAGTTTTGGAGGTATGGCCATTTTCACTGTGTTGATTCTTCCTACCGATGAACAAGATGTGTCTTCCCATTTTCTTATATCCTCTTCAATCTCTTTTTTTCAGAGCATTGTAGTTCTCAATGTAGAGGTCTTTTGTTTCCTCTGTTAGATTGATTCCTAGATATTTCTTTTTTTTTTGGATGCTATTGTGAAAGGGATTGTTTCCCTAATTTCACTCTCAGATAGTCTGTTATTTGTGTATAAGAAGGCTATTTAAAAAAAAAAGAAGGCTATTGATTTTTCACTATTTATCTTGTATCCAGCAACTCTACTTAATCTGTCAATCAAGTCTTAAAGTCTTTTGGTGGAGTTTTTTGGGTCTTCTATGTAGAGTATCATATCATCAGCTATTAATGACTGTTGAACTTCTTCCTTTCCTATCATTATTGCTTTAATTTCTTTCTCAAGTCTAATCTCTGTTGCTAATGTTGCCAAAACTATATTGAACAGGAGTGGTGACAGTGGATATCCTTGTCTTGTTCCTGATTTTAGCATGGTTTTCAGTTTTTGACCATTTAATATGTTGTTGGCTGTTGGTTTTTATAGATAGCTTTTATCAAATTGAGATACAGAGCATTCTAATTTTCTGCAGCGTTTTTATCATGAATGGATGTTGAATTTTGTCAAATGCTTTTTCTGCATCTATTGGGATGATCATATTCTTTTTTCTTGATTCTGTTAATATAGTGTATTGCAATTATTGATTTACATATGTTGAACCATCTTTGCATCCCTGGAATAAATCCAACTTGGTCAAGGTGTATAATCTTGATGGCCCTCTATATTCTGTTTCCTAGTATCTTATTGAGGATTTTTGCATATTTTAATAACATTTCATGTGAAAGCTTACTTTGATAAAGTAAGATTCAGGAAAAAAATAGAAGTGTAGGTATATAATGTTTAAAAGGTCAAATATATTTTTTTTTCTGGTATCAGGGCTTGAACTCAGGACTTTGCACTTGTGTGACAGTTGTAGTACCATTGAGCTACATCCCTGGCCCCTTAAAACATCATTTTTATGGTTGAAAAATAAAGTCCTTTTTTTTTTTTTTTTTTACTTTCTTTAAGCCCTGTGTCAACATGTATTCAGTAAACCTGAATTTCCTGAGGAATCTGCCCAGTTACCATTATTTCTGTGAGATAATGAGTAATAATCATCTTAGAAGTTTAAACAGTGTCCTGTGTTGCCTTTCCTGGCTCTTGATTTGTCCACACTTGAGGTTCTCATGATTGTCCCCGCCAGCTTTCATTTTTCACACTCAACCGCAGTTTCGCAAAATTCATACTTTGAAGTAAAATGATCTTTGCCTTTCACCATGGTGACTCCTTTTCTGATTCATAAGAGTACAGGTTTTAGAAGAATATGGGCTCAGCGCCCTCTGCATCCAGTCTTGCTTTTTCAACCAAAGTTGAAATTAAAGGGAAGCAAGGATAAAATGCCTCTGGCATCCTCTGTAAAACCCCCCAAAGCTGTGGCTGTGGTCCCCACTTTTGGCCCCACGAGTAGCCATTCTCCTGTGATAGCATGTCCTCCCTCAGCAGCTCATAAAATTTATTTGGTTTGGAAAATTACAAGGGACAGACTGTCCAGAAATACTTGCTGGGTGGTCTTCAACGTGTCCAATTCCTGAGCTTCAGCTCAGCAATCTCCCCCTACAGTGGCGTAAGACCTGGAGGCTTTCCATGGACGCTTTTCTGTGGACGGAGCATCCCTGCCACATGTTGGCACAGGGAGGCTTTCAGTCCCCCTGGCCAGACCCCTCCTGGGCCCCCTGGCTCCCCTGGGCTCCCCAAATGGGCTGGCTGCTGGTCAGTTAGAAACCACATGCTGTCGCTCACCAATGTGCCCTTCCCTGGGTTTAGTCTTCCAGCTATTTGCTTACCGCAATACACCAGTGGAATTTCATGTTTTATAATTGGCTGCACTTCTTTGGCCTTGTCTTGCAAAAATAGTCATGTATTTTCAGAAATGAGCTGCCTGTCTTCCTTTAAACAACACATGCTCTCCGCATCCTCTTTGGCAACTTAAATAATGTAAAGAAGTATTTAAATTTCTGGCCGAAATGTCAAACCTGACTTTTCCTATCTGCCCCTGGGGTCGCTGACACAGCCACCTGCATGCAGCACAGTGCATGAAGCCCTCCTAGGAGGCTGCTGAGCTACTCCCCTAGGTCTGTGGAGTCAAAGCACTCAGCATGCCATGTCCTTGGACATAAGCCCAAATCCACTGCTTCAGAACCCTGAGGATTCTGAGGACTGCATGGAGAGTATTTGGTCTGTATCTGAATGAAGGAACCATGGAGAAATGGGAGAAGGAATGAACACATGACTCAGAGACTCTGACATAGTGAGAAGTGTATATTTGGTCTTTGTTCAAGCTTCTAAAACCTTAAAATCTTCAGAGTCGGGAAGAAAGAAGCGCCTCTTGTTATTATGATAAGCTTTTTCCACCATACCTGCATTTAGGCCAAAGGAGTGACTCTTGGAGGCCCCTGAGAGCTTCAGGTTGGGGCTGGTAGCCACTATGTGATTGAAAGGGTAGAACTTTGAGCCCCACGCCTGACTTTCAGAACTTGGCATACTGTGGCAGTGATGTTTCAGTCAAGCTACACAAAGAATCCTCCATGAAGCTCCCTAATGTATGGGGCTTAAAGAGCCTCTGGATTGGTGCTGGAGGGTGGTATACCTTGTACTGAGATGCTCCAAATCCCTCCCAGCTGGGTCTGTGTTCTCTTCCATTTGCCATTCTTGAGTTTCATCCTCTATAATAAACTGGTAACAGTAAATAAAGTGCTTTTCTGAGTTCTGTGAGCCATTCTAGCAAATTATCAAACCTGAAGAAGGAGGAACCTTTGACTTACAGCAAATCGATAAGGAGGCCCAGCCTTGTAATTGTCATCTGAAGTAAAAGACATTTGTAAGATTGAGCTTTTAATCCTAGGGTCTGCACTAACCCTCCGTAGGTAGTATCAGAACCAAATTGAATCACTGGCTACTCAGTTGGTCTCTAGAGAGAGAACTGGTTGGTGTTAGGGAGAGGTTCCCACAGAGTTGGTATGAAAAGTGTTCTGTGTAAAAAAGGACTCTCTGATAGTAGGAATGACTGGCTAGCCAACTAACATGGGGTAGCTGTAAGTGTTAAATAGGATGACCATATAACTTAGCATCTAGACTGCAACACTTCTGAGGGTTCCCATTTATAATTATGAACTTGTCCCAGGCAAACTGGTACATATGTTCTTCTAAGATTTTAGTGAGTCCAGTATCTACTAGGCACAGAGCCTGGTGCCCAGAAGAAATACTCAGTAACTAGTAGCCTGGCCTGCTGTTATTATTATTGATTTTAATGATAGTTATATTATTTTTACAGTGTTTGAAGTTTCCTCAAGATCCTATCATTTTCTAATAATAAAAGGTCCCAAACAAAGGCCACTATAAGCCAAATTCCCAATACCAGAAGAATTAATATGGCTTCCAAAGATGCTTAATAAGAAAAGAATTAGCCAATGAACGAACCTCATTTATATTCTTTGAATAATTTTCCAATGAGTAGTTTACTCATCAGGGTGCTTTTTTATGTCAGATTACAAAAACAAGAACAAGCTAACCTGTCAGAGTGAGAGGAGCATCTTTTGTTATTCACGATAAGACCTTTCTACCATACCAGTATTTAGGCCAAGAAAGTGACTCTTGGAAGTCCCTTGAGAGCTTCAGGAATTAATATGAGGAGCCACTGGTTATTTAAAATTCCCTTACAGTTACAATACCCATTTATAAATTGGAAAAATGAGATTCTAAAAAATCAAAGAATAACTTAAAAGGTTGCTTTTGGTTTTGTGGTTTTTCAACTCTGAAAAATCATTCTTTAAATGTCAATACAAGGGAATGTTGGAAGGAAGAAAGAGCAGTGTCCAAGGACAAAAAGGAGGCAAAGAATTAGTAACTAAAACTCTTTTTTTTCATTGATTGAGATTTCCTATGTTCTCACTGTTTCTCTTTATCTTCTTTCATCCTTAATAAAATGTCATAGGACCAGGGATTTAGCTCAGTGGTTCTGTCGCCTTTTTTCCAAACAGAAGGACCCAGGTTCAATCCCCAGTACCAAAAAAAAAAAAAGTTACAAAACCAGTCATTGAAAATTTTTTCATATAAAAATCTGCAGGTCCTGATTTGGAACCATTAGAAATTTTTGGAGGGGTGGGCATTTCATCCTCTTGGTAGCTTCCACACTTTGTTTTGAGACATAGGCTTCTCTACCCATACAGATAACAATGACAGTTTCCTCAAGTGTGGTGCATGTCTTAGGTCAGGTTACCATGTAAATGTACCTTTAGAATGAAATGAAATATTCTTTCCAATTCCTTGGTCTTATGCAATTCTCCGGAACAAATGGTAATGATTTTAATAGATTTCCCTAGCAGCTCAGACAGCCCTGGCTAGAAAAGTAGGCTGTCACGGATGTGTCCATCTTGGCTGGGGACGCCGCAGTCTCCCTCCCCAGACAGCTTTAGAAGTTGGAGCATAGCCCTCTGAAGGGTGCCTCTCAGGAACCTTTCTTAGGGAGAATTTAATTCTGCAATTCTGGGGGTTTTATGGTAGCTATAAAAAAAACTGGAGCCAAAATTATTTAATAAGCAGCTGGACCAATTTCTCTCCCTACTGCCTCTGTTTGGAGAGAACTGGGGCAAGTCACCACCTTACTACACTGAGTGTTTTGGAGAAACACTGTGAGTTTTCTAAATGTCAGGAAAACATCTGTCTGAAAGTCTCACAGCAATGAAATTGTCGTATTTGGACTTTTCTTGCTTGTCAGAAATCTTCACTTTTTAAAAACTAGGTGTTCAATGTGAAAACATCAACCAGGAGTCTATTCCTCATTACTTGAGGGGGAAATTGTAGTACATTATGCATAAATCCCAGAATGCCCTTCTTATTATCTAAAACATAGCTATAGTACAGAAAATGCCTCTGATAATTAGGTAGGAAGTGGGGGGCCAAAGTTTTATCTTCTCCTATTTCCCTTGAATTCATCCTTTTCATCATTGTCCTGACAGTAGAACAAATATAGCTCAGAAAAAGGGCAAATTTAAGAGTTTCTACAACTAACACATGTTGAAGAGAATGAAACTTTTTTGTGTCCCTAAAAACATTTCATTTTATTTTTTACCTCATTGACTCTGAAATTTCCACAGAGTGTATATTTATTTTATTGGATCAAACAGTATGATCAGGGTATGTAAAGAAACTATTAAATATCTCCTCCTCATCATTCTTCAGTATTTTGATAGCCATGCCCTACAGTCTTATATAAAGCTTTTCTTATATAAAGTTGTTCCTGTGTCGAGGATTGATCTTCCTAGCTCAGCCTCCCAAGTAGTTGGTATTCATAGGTATGCACCACTGCACTCAGAAATTTTCTATCTTTTTAAAGTAGCTTTTAAAAACAAAAGATAGTGTGTCACCCCTACCTATCTCTGGAACTTTTTTGTTAACCAATATTCTTTGGATTTTCTTCAGTGGGATGTAGATCCACCTCATTTCTTAAAAACAGGAGCACATTCCTTGAAGCAAATGGACTGTAATCTGGTGTCTTTACAGTACTGCTGCAGTGACTATCCTGCCCATCAGCAATGAGCCATGTGGTCTTCAAAAAGTCACCTCCCAGGGCACCCCACAGACTACCTCCCAGTGTCCCTCCCCTGCACTCACCCTCTTCTGGTTCCACCCAGAGCCAGCCTGGATAGCCAGCCTCAAAGCTTTTCCATAGTGTTGGTCTCAGCTGGCCCTTCCTTCTTAAGTCTTGCCTCTTCTGAGCTCTGATGACGATCTCCTCTGCCCGTGTCACCCTCCTCCTCTGCTTGACACCTCAGTGTTGGTGTTCCTGGGCTGTCCCACTGGGAGCCTCTCCCTTGAGTGCATACCCACCCACAGTGCCTCCCAGATGTGTGCCTTCAGCCAGATCTTGGACATTTAAGGATATATTTGATGTCTCTGCTCACCTGTGCCTCCCACAGTAAACCCACACATGCCAAACCATGCTGTTGGTAAACCCTTCACAAATCTCTTCTGCCCTTTTCTCCACTCTGAGGGGTGTGAACGCTGTGGCAGTTCTGTGCCAGGTGTGGGGTTAGGGAGAACGGGGAAGGAGCTCTGCCCTTCCCTCCTTCCTTCTGCCCTCTACTATTCCTCCAGTGTTCCCCCCACCTTTCATTTTGTTTGTAGCCCAGGGTAAATCCAGAACAAGGCCTGTGGGAGGAAAAGGGAGAAGCCCTTGGGGATAGATCCTGCCCCACCCCATCCCCATTCCTGGGCTTCATGCAGCAAAGTGGCCCCGGATTCATGACAAGGGGACAGGCTCTGAAGGGTCTTTGGGTGGTGAGGAGATTTCTCCCAGTTCAAGCTTCCTTATTAACAGTGGTGAGCATCTTCAGGGAGCCTTCAAAGGACCAGTTGTGTGGGATGGGGCAGGAAGGGCAGGACGCCCTGTAGGCCAGCTCTGTGGCCATTTCAGAGCCAGTGCTTGGAATGTAAGACTCCTTCATGCCCCTCCCAGGAGGGGAAGTAAAGCCCCACATGACTGACACAAGAGCCCCCACCCCCACCCCCTATAAGCATTGCTGCACAGAATGGTTGGGTCTGTGGCATATCGCACTTAAGGTCCTCTGTACATTAACTAGACCCTAATTACGATGTGTGAAATTGTTAACAAAATCATTTGTTGACTTTCAAACAACAAATTTGTAAATAGAGTTTTGAATACTCAAGTGTGCTGACTGTACACTTGTAGGTACATTAGATTCTTATGGTGCTGTGAAGGAGGCAGGCCCATTATACAGATGACTAGAGTGAGTTTAAAGGTTAAGTAACTTCCCCCAAGATCATACAGATAATAGGTCATGGCCGTGGGATTCCACACTTTAAACTATCAAAGCAGCTCTTTCTCAAGTTGGGGATTACATTTACCTGGACATCGCAAGGCTTTTTTCAAGTAATTTGTTTTATCATTCTCTTTTTTTTTCTTCAGCATATATTTGCTTATCCTTTCTGAAAGTACATTTTTCTTGAGCATTTCTCTGATTTCTTAAGGTGAATTGAAATGAAAGCATAGTTACATTGCTTTGCAAATGAGTTTATAATAAATAATCACAGATAAAATAAATGTTAACAGCTACCAGAACATGGGGAATAGCTGCACAAATTGGATTAGTAATTACATTTTGAATATTGTCGGTCATCTTCCTTCAGGGTCCATTTCTGTCTAACATTTCGCTTGTTTCTCGCCGAAAGGAAGAAGATTTCTCTCCCCACACCAGCTGTAGTCAGCCTCTGGCTTCGGCATCTTCCCAGCCTTGAAAAAGCAATGCTGCATCTTTTTGCAAAGCTGATTCCCAGTGAGAGAAACTGTCTGAGAAGGATTGAGTGCTTTATAAAAGACTCATTGCTGGTATGTGCTGGGCTTTGGTGATGAGAAAGGCCTGAGAAGAGCTGCTGGAAATCATTTCTTTTAGTTAAGGAACAAAACGAATGGGAGGGATACAGACAAAAGAGTGTTGGAACTTTAAAAATAATCATGTGGTTACATTTTAGTTTGAAAACACCTAACATTGTGGCTTGTCTACATACTTGGCACACACGGGAAGAGGTTCGAGATTTGCTGGATTCTTGCACCTTGTATCACATATTTGGACAACAGTCTTCGAGGGGGTAGGTTCCCCAAAGGAATGCTGGATTGGCAGGTTCCCCACGATTCTCTCTGAGGTGATGCATCAGTTACTTTTGCTGAGCCCTGCAACCTGCCTTCTCACCACCCACAGGCAGATGTTAACACAGGAAGAGTGACTGAGCTCTGTCCTTCACTGGCCCTGTGTCTTTGCTGAACGTGGAGTGGGGTGCCCAAAGGTGCTGGAAAAGGCCAGGGCCACAAGCTTTTTAAAAGTAATACTTCTTGTGTCAACACGAGGAGTAAGTTTTTGAGACTGAAGACAAGGGACAGTAGCAATCAGTTAACAAAAATGTGCAGAAAATGAGCTCAGCTTTTTACTAGGGAAAAAATAAAATATTCAAGAGAAACAAAACAAACCCCCAGAAAAATGATTAAAGCAATAAAAACAACTAAGAGGGCTGGGGATGTAGCTCAGTGGTGCCGCTGCCTGCCTTGCAAGCACGAGGTCCTGAGTTCAATCTCCTGTACCAAAAACAAAACAAAACAAACAAAAACCGTAAGATTTCTGTGAGTTTTTGGGGTAAGGCTGTCAGCCTTGCAACCTCCCCTTCTGGTGGCTCCTGTCTCCCTTCCCCTCAGCTCTGGGAGGTGGAGGACTCTGCCGTCACCAGGGCCACTTTGCCTTGTCAGTAGCATCACGGCACGGCTGGACAAGGTGTCTCCCTTCCGTGGGAGGAAGCTCTGTGGAGTCAGCACTCATTTTGTAAAAACAGGAGCAAAAGACCAGTGTACCCAAGAAAGAAATATTTTTAAATTACATGTCTCGCTGGATGAGCCAGCGTGGCCCTGTTCCCCAAAGACCTAGGGACAGTTTCACCTTGCAGATTATTTCCTCCAAAAGGGATAGGTCTTTTTATCCTTTAATCACATGACAAACCAGGGAAGGCAAAGATAGTTTCCAAATGAGCTGGTTTTATTGAAAGACACACAAAAGCAGAACAACTAAAAGTAAGAAAAAGGAATATATGAAAATAGATAAAAGAAGTTAAATGTGGGGGTGGCATGCCTGTGATCCCAGCAACTTGGGAGGCTGGAGCAAGAGGATCACCTGGGCCTAGGAGTTCAAGGCCCACTTCGCAAGACCCTGTCCGCTCTTTCCCCTACAAAGGTGAAACAAAATTAGTCTAACATGCAGCGCTAGTAATGAACCAAACACTGTATATTTGTGAAATAAGTGTCCAAGTGGTCTGGAAGACCCAGCACTTCAAGGCAATGCTGGGACAGGTTCACACTACCCTTCACTAACCCTAACCCTAAGTAATGCTCCGGTTAACTCAGGCAGTGCCTCCAGTGCCTTTCGGAGTGGAAGCTCACAGGGGCTGTGTTCCCAGTGGCAGCCCAGAGGCAGGAGTAGCCAGTGCTTCACCTGCACTGATAAGGCACCTGATGGTGACCCAGACTGGACGCAAGTGACTTGAAAGTTTAGTGTCTGATAGGAAAAATGAAAGGAAGACAGGTATATGTTAGGGTTGAGAGGGCCGAAAGAGGCTATATTTTTAGGGATAATTACTGATTGACATCATGATTGGTAAGAGTCACATTTTGAGGCGAGAAGTAAAAATGTACCTTATTTAAAAATTATTACAATTTAAAATAAAAACTTTGGAAGCTTTCTGACAGCCCTTTCCAAGATTATTTAAGGCAATAAATGACCTCTCAAAAATTTTTCTTTCTAATTTACTTTTTCTCTGATTGTTTTTCAGTGGTAAAAGAGTAACTGGGTGTTTGCTTCCAGGGTGCTTAGTACATTGTCTTTAAGTTTTCTCTCAGTGGGACACTTGAGGGACACTGACTTTTCTGCTATCTTTTGTTGATCCTTGTGGTTTTTCTCTGGACTGTCTCCACGTTCTTTCTACCTGGAACTCGGACCTGAGCAGTGCACAGCCAATGAGAAAGAGAAAGCAGCCCTTCTCTTTAGACGTCATGTCGCACAGTCTTCAGTTTCCATAACCTTCCCTCCATCAAACAGCTTCGAAGTCAGTTCGTTTTTCAAAGCATTTATCAGGAGCATGTGTGTAGAGATTCAGAGCTTTTATTACGGTTAAAGGGGATTCTAGAGGGTGTTATTTGGTTTAATTTATTGTGGCATTGACAGGATGTGACCTCTCTGTGCCTCTTGTTTTGAGGAGGTAATTACAACGCAGACAATGAGCTGGAAGCCCCCATTGGCAGGGGCTGTACTCCTCCAGCACCCAGGGCCCACTGTGCAGAGAGCTAGGCAGGCTGAGTGATTGCAGGGTAACCTGAAGAACCTGCTTCCTAATTGCATCATCTGATTCATTTATCGCAGTGCAGCATCTCTGCTCAGTGACAGCCCCGTACAGAAGTATCAGAGAGATCTATGAGGCCCAGCACAAGACTGCTGTGCTTTGCTGCAGAGGGAACCTGATGCCTATTACATTAGAGTCAGATCCTGAGAGCAATTAAAGTGTGATGGTCTACGTAACTTGTGTTTTATATGGAACACTGTTAATTATATTTCCATCTCTTGGGACTATCTCGAATGAGTCCTAGAGATTCTATAGTTACCAAAACGTAGCAAGAACAAAAGATAAAAGTATTACACAAAGGGAAATGACCTCTCCAAATGTTTCTTGCCCTTTCAGGGACCTCAGGGGCCCAGTATTTTCCATTAAGATGGTGGATAATAAGAGCAGTCTATGCCCACCTTGCAAGCACAAGGACCCAAGTTTGATCCCTGGTACCAAAAAAAAAGAGCAGTCTAATGTCACCTGAATTCTAAATGCATATATATTTATTCTAAAATTTGAAACTTCTCAAATATGTTTTCAAAACCTGTTACTTTTGAGCTCAACCTTTGGCTTTCACGGACTGGACTATCCTCAAGTACATGGCTGCTGGCTGCAGTTGGTGTCCCCCCAAATAAATTGAGGTATTAACCCCAGTCTGTCATTTGCTGTGCAGATGGAAACTTCTCAAAAACAGATGGTTCTGTGTTTCCCTTGACAGCACAGGCACTGGAGGACCACAATCCGCAGCCTCAGGCTTGACCTTACAGACTGATGTCACTGAAAACAGCGAAAGCCATTTGCTAATTATGCAACTTTTTTTTGGCACTAGTCAGTTTCCCAAGGCTGGCTCAGCATCAGAAGGATGCTGTGTTTCCCTGTTACAATTCTGTTTGCAGAGCCCAGAAAGCTATTGTTTGGACTCCACATTTGAATGAAAAGAGCTGGCTGGGTGGCAGGATGGCCCTGGACTTGGCTGTAGTGCTGTGCTGTGTGCCAGGCTGGGGCTCCCTGGTTCCCACGCCCTCCCTCGCGCCTTGGCGGGCTGACCCCACCCGCCTGCTGCAGCCACCACAGCTGATGGACAGCTCTCTGAGGCCCATCTGCCCTGGAGGGAGAGGAGCATAAGGAAGGCCAGGGCAAAGCACCGAGGGTGAAGGATTGAATTTGTTTTCACTTTATCCAGATTTTAAACCAGAGGATATTCAATGATTCTCCTTGTTGAAAGTCTTCGTACTTCAATAAAAAATATTTTTCCTCTAAAATGAATGTAAAAGTATCCAGATACCTCAACATACTCCTCAGCATGAGCTAGAAAGTGTTCTTTTTCCCTGCTCTCCAGATAGTGTTGTAGACACTTCTAAAGGAAAACAAAAAGACTCTCTTTTCACCAAATCCCTATGCAGAGTTCCCCTTCTGTGAAGAGTTAACTCTACATCCTGGATGGTGTTGGTTTCTGTGTATGAATAGCTTTTCACTCATGCTCTAGGGTTTTCTTATTCTATTTTTTCATTAGCAGTCTTAGCATTTCCTTTTTGTGCTCTTTAATGTGACGCATGTAATTTAACATGAGTTGAAGTGGATGATTTAGCAGTGGTCAAGTAGGAAAGTGTCTGTGACTGAAAGCTACAGGATCTACAGCCTAGCCAGCAGCTTCCCTTTCCAGTGTCCACCTCAGGAGGGCACCAGATGCCCCAGCATTATCTCTATAGAAAGTCAAATTGCAAGATAGGTTTTCACTGTTGGGGATGCAGGACTTTGCAGCCAATCAGAGGTTGGTTTGGGGAGGGGGCGGGCAGAAAATATGCAAACAAACAAAAGCCAACCCATAGTGGATGTAGGGAGTCATTGCCACCCAGAGGCTAAGATGAGCAGTAATGGGGCTGAGGCTCTTTCTTCCCACTCCTGCTCCACAAGCTAAGAGGGTAGAGGCCTTGCATCAGGACAGGGACCAGATTCAAGGGGATTCTTGTCCAGCATCAGAGCTGGGTACCCATGATGTGCACCTCCCACTCCTGTATCCTAACACCCAGAGAATGTGTGTAAATTTAAAACACAAAAGTACATTTGGTACTTGTTAAGTTTTTAAGCCCAGGAATGACAGATTTATCACTAATTAAACAATAATTGCATTACGGAGCACTGAAAAAAAATTCCTTGTAATATAAACAACATCTGGGAAAGATTAAAAGAAACAATAATTCTTCCAAGCTGAAATTAGTTGCAAGAAACTTGAATGTTTTAAAACAAAATAGATCCTAAAATGTAAAAGGGATATTTACAGTTTTGCATTTAGCATTTTGAAAACAGAAAAGAGGAAAATGGCATAATGAAAAATACATATTTATAAAGATGCCTTATTTTATATGATACATGTGAAGGTTTTTAATAAGTAGGTTTAAAAACACAAATCATTTAACTCTATAGGGGAGTTTACTGTTGAGATAGATCTTAAGGAGACTTTTTAAAGCAGAATATTTTGTGGTGAATATAGTCTCCTTTTAATTTATACACACAAACACACTAACAAGGGCTTCCCCTTGGCAAGATAACAGTGGTTTGGGAGACTTGGCTAAACACAGGACAGAGTGGCCTGGCTAGTGGGTAAATTGGAGGGAAAGCCTCAGCTAATTTTTTTCAAAAGACCATTTCCTGCATAGAATACTAAAATAGGCCATAAAAAGAAAATTGATTCCAAGCTTACTGAACTTCATCATTTTCTCACTCATCTGCCTTTTCTCTCTTAATTTCAAAGGGGAATAAGTCTATAAAGGGTGAAAAAGACTTCAGGATTTCCTTTCTCTTTTTCCCTATTTCCTCACTTTTGAATATCCCCACACACATACCCAACACACACAATCAGAAGACTATAGAAAACAAGAACTACTTTTCCCTGAAAACTTCCTGTGTTCTCCTGCTTCACCCTGGGTACTGGGGATTTAACCCAGAATCTTGCACATGTTAAGCAAGTCCTCTGCCACTGACCTACATCCTGAGCCTGTTTGTTTGTTTCGGTAATGTTTGAAATGGAGTCTCACTTAGTTGCCCAGGCTGGCTTTGAACTTTCAGTCCTCCTGCCTCAGCCTCCTGAGTAGATGAGATTACAGCCATGTGCCATCAACCTGGTTCTAAGGACTCTTGCAAGCAGCAGGTGACGTGATAATCATTGATGAGCTGGGATGAAAATGGCCGATTAAATAATTATCAGTGTCCAAGCTGATGAATCTGTGCTGTTTTACATTTCATGCTACAAAATGGCAAGCTGGCCTCTCCCTCACCTCTTCCTCCAAACACAGGAAGAGCTAACTAACATTGTTATTGTGAATTTCCTCTGCACTGATTTTGTCTTCCCTGGTTTTGTTGAGGGATGCGAATGGGCTGTCCTTCTAGGCAGAGAGGGGCAAACATAACAGTTCTGAGCAGCTGTGGTAGCTAATTGGCAGCTGGTAGATAGATTGGAGGGGAAGTGTCTTATCAGCCATAGAGTACAGAGCAGCCTGGTCCTGAGGAAAGAAGGTAAAGAGCAGCTCTCCCTCAGAGTCATCTCTTTGTCTTCCCACGTAGGGTGAAAGAAGTGGGGGCGGGAGGACAAAACTCAGCTCACTGATGGACTTCTGCTGACAGTTTGCTTGAAATGATCTACATGAAAATAGTTAGGCCAGATGGAGAAGAGAGCTTGAGAAGGAAGAAATCTTGATGGGATGGAGAAAAACAGATGAGTAGATGAAACTTGAGAGAGCTTTTCTTTCCATTCTTCATTTTCATAGGAAAGATAATCATGCAGAACATGGGCTTCAGAACTGGGGTCCACAGCCTTGGGCTGCAGAGTGACCTGTACTGTGTTGCCAGAGTGTCCCACTAGACAAATAGAGTACAGAGAGGTTCAATGTTTACCTCGTCACTCACAGGGACACTGTGGAGACTTAGGGGGAGCTATGGCTTCCAGAGAAGTATATTTAAATTGTAATTTTGTTTGGAAGACTCTTTTGATAAGAGCAGTTTAAGTGGGCTTTTGTGACTTGATGTCACAGGGACACATGGCTTGCCTAGGAGTACTCTGATCCTTGTGAGGTGCTCACTGACCCTGAAATTATGTGCTCGGGAAGTAGAGTCTCATTTTTATTTTTCTTTCTTTCTTAACTGCCTCTAAAGCATGCAGGCAGCAGGGAACAGCCCGGATACCCTGGCCTCTTCCCTGATATAAAAGCAAAGACAGGTTGTGGAACCAGGCTGAGAGTAACCATGGGTCTGAAATATTTGGAAAGAAAGAAATCTAAATGGAGAGTCCATCTGCATGAAGAGAACAGGCAGATTCTACACAGCCTGGAGACATCTGCAACATTAGATCGAGCTGTTTTGCTAGAAAACACTACATAAGAGCAAAGTGTGTCCGACCTCTAGTTCTGTCCTGAAAGAATAAGAATCTCTATACTTGCTCCCCACTGTGGTTTTACGGCAGCCCCAGTCTGCCTCTTGGGACGTTCATCTTTGCCATTTAGAGTGATCCTCAGAAGCACCCAACCTGCAAAGGGGCTCTCTTGTACTTAGGCCTTTTAGAGTTGTTTTATTATACCATTTCCAACTCCATTCTTATTTTCTTTGCAGAGGGCATGCAGTTGAGACAGGGTCTTACTATGCAGTTCAGTCTGGCCTTGAACTTATTATCTAGCCAAGGCTGGCTTTAAACTCCCAGTGACCCTCCTGTCTCAGCCTCCTGAGTGCTGGGATTACAGGCACACGCCGCCATACCTGGCTGTGATCTTATTTTCTATCTGTGTTTTCAAGCTCTGACTGTCCCATCTGCCTGTGGGCACATAGCAGTATTGTTGGAAATTAAACACTTTTCTACAGAAACTTGGAAAAAGTATGTTCTGACATACTTCGCTGAATTATATTTCTTTTAAGACTTGCAGTCTTCTTTTCCCTTGTTTGTTTGTTTGTTTGTTTCACCATTATGAAAACACTGAAACTTTTATGGTATTTTTCTGGGCATGTATCCAGTAACTTCTTAATAACTGTTATGATTTACAGTGAGGATTAGAAGCAAAAAGATTAACTGACTGGCTGAGATCAAAGTCAAAGAGTAACCTGCCTTTGCTCTGCTGAGTTACATTCTTAAGTTGATGATACATTTATCTGAGAATTTTAGGTCTCTTAGATAAAAATGCACATCATTGGAGGATTAGAGGTCATGGATCACTATTTAGAGTCAATATATTTAAACTTGCAAATTACAAATCTCTCCTTCAAATAAGAAAGCCATCACCCCATCATTTGAACCAGGCGTGATGCTCTTGCCTGGAGCCTTCTGAGGCCTGTAGTGGCGACCTGCAGGCACTAGATGGCGCGCACTCAATGTCATAAATTGCAGCACCAGTAAAAAAGCGGGAAGCCCCAGGGGTGACCGCATGCTTTCTTCAGGGAAGTCCAAAAAGGTGTCTTCTTTTACCTTGTTGATGGAAACTGTAAAAGATGTTTCACAAAGCTGTACCAAGTGTAATATGATTGAAGAAATCCCCTTTACAGCCTATCACACTAACATTTGGATGCTACCGTAAGATATCTGTTTTATAACACATGGGCATCTGCATCAGCTCTTGCTTTGAGCTCTGGCCAAAGAAGATGAAACTTTTTTAGGCCCTCACCCAGGTCACAGACCAGCTTTTGCGGATTACAAAAATAGTCTAAGAAGCTAGATACCTTTCATCATTCAGGATAATGGTATCATTTTTCCCTCTCATTAACCCTCTTCATACTAACAGTTGAAGCTGCTAAATTAATAGCGTACTAAATATGATGCTATTTAGTCCAGTGTGGCAGGGATTACTGGTTTCCTTAGTAATAATTCTAAATGATTACGGACTCTGCCAAATGCCCAGGAACAAAAGGCAGACAGATCCCTGACTTTGAGATACTTCCAGGCCACTTGAGGTCAGACACAGGGGCACACGTAAGGAAAATTAGTAACATGGGTAGGCTCTGTGTCTTCACTCTGACATAGTGGTAAAAGAATTGCCAGTAAACTTTTTTTTCCTGGATAATACAGGCTTATTATGGAAAATGTGGGACATCCAAGAGTAAAAAGAGAAAACTAAGCTTGCCTATAATACCTTGCCAAAGAGAACTACTGTTTTCATGTTTACCTGTCCCCCATACCAATTGTTCTTTTTCTCACCTAAAGATATATGCCCATTCTCTATATGGCAGTTCTGAACAGTTCACCCACCCAATAATTGCAAGTTCTTATGAAATATCTTTAATGTTTTACTTCCTTATGGTCTTTCTGTTTTACAGCCTCAAGCAGCCTGCCACCCTGCCATATTCAGACTTGTTGATGAAATGTTCAGGTAAATATTCTGCTATTTCTGCTAGTAGTTGATCTAAAAATGCTAAGCTTCCAAACTTGAATAAAAAAATCTGTAGTAGACTCTGGCTTCACCATGGAGAAGTTAGAAGTTTTTATTCCTTATCTCACTGAGCTTTTGATTAGGGGTAGAAACTCAAAATCAATATATATTTAAAAGCCTATGCCTAAGAATTAAGATGACTTTTTTCTTTAACCTTTAAAAATTCTAATAATAATACAGAAAAGCAGATTGAATTACATATTTTTATTATGAAATAGGCAGGATTTTTCTCAGCTCAGAATAAAGTGTAGCAGTATGCTCCCTTCACCACATGAGGGCTGACCAATCTTCGTAAAAGACTTTTCAAGCTAAAGAAAGCCAAGAAAAAGCAACACAAAGCCATTCTTAACAGATTTTTTTCTGAAAAGCAGAGTGAAAGACGCGTGTTATCTTACAACATGTTAACTTTACTTTGACAGTGTGAGTCCATCCTGGGAAGTATGTTGGATTCACAATGGGTAAGAGGCAGGCTGGTCCCTGCATACTGGTTTAGATTGTGGCATGGAGGTACCAGCCATGTAGTCCTAATACTGATCCCTTGGGGGAGCTTGTTGCCTACTACTATTTGCAGCCTCTTGGGCACTGGGAATCTGGGTGGAGATCTGCCTCCACCCTGCTCTACCTACCCAGGGCAGGCCTGTGGAAAGGAATTTGTATAACAACGAATTACTCACCACTTGGAACCTTCTTGAGACCAACCATAAGCCACTTATAAATGACCACAGAAATAAGAAGGCAGGAGTACGTTTCTAAGTTAAAGCTAGCCAAGTTTGAGTTGGCTTTTTTGCTTAAACAAACATAAAGAAAAGTTAATTGTATGAAAATGCTTGGAAACCGATCCAGGTACACCTGGATTCTTCAGCTCTGTGCTGGGTTTGACTGAGTAATTTTTGCCCTTTCAGGCAGCTCTGTCACTACTCACAAAAGCAAAATATATGCTGATGTCACATGTCCTGGCCTACAGTACAGAAAAGCTGTGAAAAGGGTGCAGACTAAGTCAAAGGCGGTGCAGTACTTAGCGATTCAAGAACAGAGACAGAGAGCGCAGAGCTCTGTACCTTTCGATTTAAAGAAAAGGGAATAACAGATTCCTTCTGCCTTCACTGCTGAAGGTTAAGGCACAAAAAGTGGTTCCATTCTTTTCATTCCAGTTCAGGTGGGTGGGTTTGCCGTCTTAATGATTCATTGTGTTGTGTTCTGGCTTGGCGTTGTTCAGGTGTGCACTCCTGGAAACTGATGGAGCCCCAGAAGTACTAGCTGTTACTCAGGTGTTTACACGCTGCTTTGTAGAAGCTCTGGAAAAAGAAAACAAGCAGGTTTGTTATATTGCATGTATTACCTATTAACCCCACAGAAAAAGAGGCTATTAAGAGTATTTGGCTAATCGCCTGAAAGTAACACTTTATTTTCAGAAATCTTGTTTGGTTGTTTAGTTTATTTTTATGCTGCTGGGGATTAGATCCAGAACCTTATCCATGCTAAGCACACACTCTGTCACTGAACTACAACCCTAGCCCTATGTTTAGGAATCTTGACAGACTGTTTTGCTCAAAAAGAAAGTTTTCAGATGAATGCCCTAGCAAAGATTAAACCATTTTAATTGAAAATGAGTCGGAGTAGTTCCTGTCTGCCCTAGGCCCTAGTGCTTAGAAGCTTCTGTCTACTGCTGTATCTGAGTCCTTTTGTACCAGTATGTGTCAACCCAGAGCTGATTCCCTTGCCTTGTGTTATACAATCTGCCCCTTTGGCTGCACCTGAGCCTCAGCCAGCAAGAGGCATCCTAGAGGCATCCTGGAGCCTAACTACAGTGTGCTAAGTAGGAGATGCTACTTATTATTTATTTATTTGTTTGTTTATTTGTTTATTGGTACTGGGGATTGAACTTGGGACCTTGTGCTTGCTATGCAGGCGGCAGCACCACTGAGCTAAATCTCCAGCCTGAGATGCTACTTATCAAAAAGCAGTACTGGCCCTTCTTAGTGATTAGCATCTTTGTTCCCATCAGAGGCCCAGCCTGAATGGACTGAGGAGAGAAAGAAGATGGGTAAACAAGGACAGGGAAATGTCTAAATAACTGTAGAGGAGGAGCAAAGAAGAGAAGGACCAGGGAGTGTGTCCGATGCCATCAGTGAAGCAGATATCTTTAGGCACTTTCTTGTTGCTGGGACAAAATGTACACTCGACAGCTTAAAAGAAGAACGGCTATTTTGCCTCATGGGTTCAGTTCAGGATTGGCTGTCTTTGAGGATCAGAGGACAAGGGGCTTCATCCCAACGTGTCCAGGAAGCAAGGAGAGAAGGGAGGAGCCAGGGACAGCAAAGTACTTCTGTAGGCCACACCCCCAGTGACCCACCTCCAACCAGGCCCTACCTCCAAGAGCACATTCAGTAATGAACTCATCAGTGGATGAATCGGCTGACTCATAAGGCACCCCGTGATCGATCACCTTCCACACAGATTGACATTTTAGATGTAAAACACAGCAGCAGAGGACTCTGGGACCCTGTTGGTAGAGGCTGAGCAGTTTTACTGTGCCCGGTGACAAAGGCCGTTTACTGAGTGACTGTGTGGAACAGGAACTTTTCTGCCAGAGAGCTTTCACCTTTGGGCATTGTAGTTGTCCTTTGTTTCTCACGGTCACAGGCAGTGCCTAGGTAGCGCTTTGCCTGTTCCGAGTGGCCCTGGCCCATGTCTTGCCTGTGCAGAATGACCTGATCCCTTATGATGCTTTCTGCAATTTGATATATGAGGGCAGAGCTTAGGATATGTGTCCCTACTGGAAGCCCACACACCCTATGCCAAAGAAACTGCTCAGGTTTTAGCAGGTGTTTCTGCTTTCTAAAGCAATGATAAATATTTATGATTTATTTTTCCTATCCCCCTCTCCCTGGGGAAGTCAGCTAGACCATAACAAATAGTGTTATCAATGGTACTGAGCCTGGAATTTGGGAGGAAAGCTTGGATGAAAGGCATTGGCTGGCCCTCATAATTATTTAATTACTTGGAGGCATAACTACAAATATTTTTTTGTCCTCCCTCATACATTCTTTATATTCCCACTTAGAAACTGCTCCAGCAAACCTTGGACTCCTGAGACACACCCAGCTTGGGGCAGAGGATTTGAGGAAAGCGTTTTTGCTCTTCAGCCTTCTCTTGAGTCTCGTTCTCAGCTTTGCTGATTCTCTGCGTTGACCTTGGGTGCTGTGGATTTGGAAAGGAGTCACAGTTGCTTTTTCTACAGAATGGGATCCTGACCAAGCCACACGAGTGTAGGCCCATCAAGGCCACACACTAGGCCCCAGTGTGAGGCAGGCCAGGGGCTCAAAAAGAAACAAGAATCACTGTCACCTTTACTCAAAATAAGAAAGTGTTATGGGATATCTAGATGTTCCCTGAAAGCCTCACACAATCACAGGTGAAGATTTTCAGAGGTGGCTGAATCTATACAGTATGTGATGCTGGGATTGATTGTAGTAGATGCTAGGGTTAAGGGTGCTCACCCTGCATTTCAGCACTTCGCATCCTAAGGGCAGGTAGCTGGATAGAATAGGAAGGACAGAAAGAGCTGCTGTTGTTTGCTGCTTGGTGCTTTTGCTTCCTCTTGCCTTCTGCCATGAACTGTTTCTTCTCTGCCATGCCACCCTGCCTTGGAGCTAGCCAAGTATGGACTGAAACCTCTACAGACTACGAGCCAAAATAAACCTCTCCTCCTTTAACTTTGGGTGTTGAGTATTTTGTGTCAGCAACAAGAAAAGTAACTAGGACAGAGAGCAATGACCTCTTTCCTTTGCAGAGGCCTTCGTATGCACCCTGCATTTCCATTGACGGCTGGTCTCCTTCGTGAGCCCAGCCTTCCTGAGAGTCCACCTGTAGACTGCTTGTAGTCCTGAAGCCTGAGGCCCTGTCATACTTCATCCAGGCGTGATTCTGCTCTGTCTGAGCTTCAGTCATTAAAACCATGTTTTGTTTAGTTTTGGTTGTTTTTGTACTTTGTAAAACAGAGAGTAGCACACTATGCGCTCTCTTTAGAGACTTGCTCTTTCCACAGGGCATGTTACAAAGATTGCTGGGGTGCAGCATCACTGTCTAGTAGTCCATTGTAGATTTACCACTGTGGATCTGGTTAGGGGCATTTAGGTTGCTCCCAGATTTCATTTACTGTTGCCAACATTGTTGCTCTGGACAGTCTGGGAGATCTTAGGAGCAGGAGTGCCTGGCAGGTGGGTCCTGAAAGTGGGGTGCCTGTGTACACTTCCAGCATCAATTTAAGACAGGCCTCCTTAATCCACATTCTTTCCTGTGGTCAGAAATGCTGGCCCTCTGCTTCTCATTTTCTTTTTGCCCTTTCTTCTCACCCCTGTCCATCGCTGTGCCCCTGGGTCAGTAGGCAAGAGATGCAGGTGGCCCAGAAGTCACTTTCTCTGAGCTTGGAGAAGTCCTGGGGACAAGCAGCCAGTTAGGTCAGGTTCAAGTTCCAGCAGGGGCAGAGTCAGAACATGGACTAGACCAGGTCTCCCACAGATAGAACAGGGCAGAATATTTTCAGAAATCTATTTGAAGGCACTAGAAAGGGCCTGACAAAGTAAACAGACACAGGAGAGGCTTCAGGGCTGTGAGCAAGTGCCTGCTTCTTCTGCACCCCATGTGTGTGTGTCTGTGTGTGATGGGGGAAGCCAGGAATGATCCCATTGACCTAAGGGGGAAAGATAGCTGTGGGCTGCCAGAGGAAAGAAGAAACAGATGGGACAAATAAAACCACATGAACAAAATGGACCTAAACTCAAACATATATAGATTACAAAAAGTAAGTGAAACTTAACCAGATATTCTAGTAAAAAGGCAGTGATATTAGATTAGAATTTTTTTTAAAAAGACCAACTATATGTTTTCCAGAGGCCTATTCTAATGATAAAGGTACAGATAATAGAAAGTAAAAGGAAGAAAAGAGATACGTTATACAAACAGTAATCATAGGAAAACTGAACATTGTTCCCATCTATTGACAGCAGATGAAGCCGACTTCTATGCAAGGCGTTTACCAGAGAGAAAGGGAAGTATTTCCTAATAACAGAATGGTCCATTCATCAGAAGCAGTACCAGTTAGAAATGGACATGTGCCTAATAATAGAGAAAAGCTAGTCAAGGTAAAGGAAGCAATAGATCCAGTCACACATAAAATACTTAGGAATAGAACAAAATATATACGTTTTCTAATTGAAAACTGCAAAACATTGCTGAGAGCAACTAAAGGAAAGCAAAACCATGTTCATGAACTGTTAGGTGCCTTTTCTTCGCCAAACTGACCAGTTGCTTCTATGCAATTCCAGTTGGCCCCAGCAGGCTTTTAAAAAATGGAAAATGGAAGCTGGTTGTGGTTGTGCACACCTGTAATACCATACTGTGATGCCTCTGGGAGGCTGACACAAGTTTTCAAGTTGAAACTCAGCCTGAGCAACTTAGCAAGACGTTGTCTCAAAATTTTAAAAACACTAGTAATGTTACTCAGTTCAAAGTCCATAGGTCCAGTCCCCAGTACCACGCCACCCTTCAAGAAGAAACTGACAAGCAAGTTCTAAAACTTACATGGAAAGTCAGAGGATCTACCATAGCCAGAAGATTTTGAAAAACAAAAGTAAAACAAAACAGATTTTAATACTTAAAACTATAATAGTCAAGAGAGTAAGGAACTGGCAAAACAACAGACATAGATCAGAACAGTCCTGCTACAGACTCATATGTAGACAGTCAGTTGATTTTTGACAAAGTCAATTCAAATAGGGGAAGGAAGGTTTAACAAATAGTGCTGGAGTAGCTGGATGTCCATAGGAGAAAAAAATGAACCTCCGTCTCACCTCAGCTGTCACACAGAAGCAGGTATAGGCTTCAACATTTAGATGTTAGGGCCAGGGATTTAGCTCAGTGGTTCTGCCACCTGCCTTGTAAGTGCAAGGACCTGAATTTGATCCCTGGTACAAAAAAACAAAACAAACAAACAAAAAAAACCCACACATTTAGATGTTAAAACTACAGTGATTCCAGGAGCCCCCATAGCAGACTATATTTTATTGATGTTGGAGTAATCAAACATTTTTTTAGAAGAGATACTGAAAAAGAAACAGCAGTAACCATTCAAGAAAAATAAATAAATTTACACTTTAGTAGAATTTAAAACATTTGTTCTGTGCTAGATATCACTTAAGAAAATGCACAAGCAAGCCACCAGGTGGAAATACTCACAGCATGTGTGTCCAATAGAGAGCTGTGTCCAGAACAAATGATGAACTCTTACAGCTGCCTGACAGCCTACTTTTAAAAAATGGACAAAAGACTTGAACACATACTTCAAACAAGATAAATGAATTGGCAGTAAACACAGGAAAATTGTTCACCATCATTTGCCAACAGGAAAATGCATAGTAAAGCAGGCATGGGTGAAGTAATGTTTCACATTCACAGGAATGGCTGAAATGAATTAGCTTGGCAACGCCAAGGTTGGCAAGCTAATGGAGCAACTAGAACCTCACAGGCTGTGTCTGGAAGTCTGAACTGATACAGCCATGGGGAGACTTTATCTCTGTGTAAGCCGGCACCCTTTCCGTGACTCAGTACTTCCCCCCTTACAGTACTCAGTCAAGGGAAGTGGAAACACAGTTCCACAAAGACACAGGTAGAAATGTTAATTGAAGGCTTATTCATAATGGCCCCAAACTGGAAACAATATAAATGTTCATCAGCAGGACAGTGGATTATGGTCTATGGTCTATTCATTCAGTGACTACTGAGGAAAAAAAAAATGAACTAACATGGATTTTTTTTTCCTGTACTGGGATCAAATCAAACCCAGCACTTTTGCATTAAGCTACACCCCCACCCCTTATTTTCCCTCCATTAACTTTATTGGTACATTTAAAGCAAGCAGGGGTCTTGCTAAGTTGCCTGGGCTGGGCTCAAACTTGTGATTCTCCTGCTTCAGCCTCACAGAGTGCTGGGATTACATGTGCCACCAAGCCCAGCTGTGTGGATGAATCTTTAAAGGTATATGTTGAACCAAAGGAGCCAGGAAAAATAAAAAAGAATACAGTATGCCTTCATGCACTTGAAACTCAAGAATAAGCAAAATTAATCTCTCGTATTGAAGTCAAAATATTGGTTGCCAGGGTGGAGTAGAAGGACTGGCTGTAGGTGTCACAGGCACTTTGGGGGAGATGGAAGTGTTCTGTGTCTTAAGTGGGGTGCTGGTCCCATGGATCACACAATCTCCTGTTCTCTTCAGACACTATACTTAATGCAGATGTACTTCATGCTGTTTAGATTCTACCTTTTTTTTAAAAAGTACTTGAGCCTCCCTGCCTTTTGGGGGCACAGGAAGCTATGGATCTTTCGTTTTCAGAGTGCATGGTCACCACTGTTGTTTGATGTTTTATGCTCACAACTGCTTTGGCAGCTCTGACTGGAAAGGGAGGTTTATTTGTGTATAATTGGGTTTGTGTGAGGTATAGAACCTGTAAAGACATCAACAGCATAACTTCATTTTTCTTAAGTCCCAAAAGGTGACTTTTAAAAGGTTTGTTTTTCTGGGTAATATTTATAATGTTATTGGAATTTTTTGTTTAAGAAAATATTCTGACTGAGTACAGTGGGTCTGTTTTTGGGCAGAGGAGCCAAGATTTGCAATTTCTAAAACCTCTTCCAATCCTGACACTAATACCATTTTGAATTTTTGATCCTGTTGTAGCTGAGGTTTGCGTTCAAGACCTACTTTCCTTATGCCTCTCCATCCCTTGCCACTGTGCTGCTGAGACACCCTGAAGGTGAGTTCAGGAAGCCTCTGCCCAGATCAGGAGGATTTCCAGGGGAGAGTGTGTAGAACCATGACCTCACCCTCACAGCCCATATCTGTCCGCTAAGGGAGCTGGCATTAGTTATATCTAAGTCCCTCTTTGCTCGTGGAGTCTCAAATTCTGTGGATATTGATATGAAAATCTGAGTCAGAGATGGGGTGGTAGGATTCTGGATGATGGTTTTGTGTGGACGCAACAGGAAAACTACTGTTTCAACAAAACGGAAAGGTCCAGAATGTAGCTCCTGCAGCAAGGTCAGGTAGGCAGAACCTCGAGTTATCTCTCTGGGGAAGCTGACTGGGCTCCAAGAGATGGACTGGAGTTGAGATTCCTTAAGTTTAAATACTTAAAACCAAAAGACCACGTGGTGAGGCATGCGCTCGGCCTGTCTCCCTTTCTCTACTCACGACTGTGCTGGATATCTGCCCCACACGCAGAGTTGGCACTGAGCAGAAGCACAGAGCTTCCTGTACTGTTCCTAGAACCGTCACCTGCTTATATTGCTTTTGTTCACAAATGCAAGTAGGTTTTTATAGTAAAATCTCCTACTCATCAGAACTTTGTTTTATGACTATAGTGAGGCCTTAGGGCATAAAAGATGATCACTCATAAGCTGTGACTATACAAGATCCATAAGAAGAGGGGACATCAAAAAGTATCTCTGTAACTAGTAAAAAGAAGAAAATTTAAAATGCCTCCCAAATGCTATGAGTTAAGGGTCATGGGAGTTCTGAAGAGAATGTGCTCTGAGGCGCCCCGTGGTCTGTGACACTGAGGAAGAGTGAGTCCTCCCTATGGTATCTGTCTTGTGTATCTGATTATGTGACTACATGAAAACCTTTTCAGATGTTGATTAGAACTGCAGATGCATGCATGCTTAATGTGCTTAAAGTCACAGGATAACTGTCAAACCAAAAAACCTTACCCTGGAAAAGATACTTGTTTGCATAATGCCCATGTTTTGTTTTGTTTTGTTGTTTGCCCTTGTGTCCTTAACTGTAAATCTGAAATCATATTCTGAACTGATCACGACCCAAAGACATGTTAAACAGTTGGGCAGTACATTCCTCATTCCTTTATGGTTTTAGTCCATGTCTATGTATTTTGAAATCACAAATTATTATGGGTGGTATAAGGGGTGGGTAGGTAGAAAAGGAAATCAGGTACATCAGCAACATGGCAGTTTGAAGTCCCAGGGTGGGCAGTTAATGTAGTTGGTATCTACTGCCACAAACCCAAGTTAAAGATGTGTTGATATCTAGCTGTGGTTAATACTGATGGTCTTTCTTCCCCAGGGTAAGAGAGAGAGCCTGGCTGGCAAGCATGGAAGTGGGTTCCACAAACCAGGAAAAAAAAGGCATTTCCCGCAGGCATTTCCCACCTTATCCACAGACAGTTCTGGTAGGGTTGGCCTTTGCTCTGACCCCTGACTCTTTCCTTGCCCTGCAGACACCCCCCAGGGATGCCGCCTCCAGCTTCTGCAGCGTATTTCCCGGATGCTCCAAGAAGTCGTGGAAGACCAGCCTTGTGGGTGAGCAAACGCTGACCACCTAAGCCAACCTGCAGGTGGCTTCCCTTTACCCCACTCTTCCCTGACTGACAGGTGAAGGCCTTCCTGAACACTCAGCAGCCCGGTAAGCGCTATCACTGTCCATGGAAGGCAGGAAGCAGAAGTGTCACCTGCCATGTACAGGCCTGCATCGTGCCAGCTGTGAGTGAGATCATGCTTTACAGCACAGTGATGGAAAGGACAGGTCCTAGAAAAAAGCAGTGTCCACATGCAGGGGGCCCTGGCCATGTAGATGTAAAGGCATCTCTGGTTCTCAGTCTTCTGAGACCGCTAGACTGAATTCCCTCCCACTAAGAGGGGCATCTAATGTATTGTGTTTCCTTTCCCCCACCTTATTTTTTCTTTTGTGGTACCAGGGATCGAACTCAGGACCTTGTGCTTGCTAGGCAGGCACAGCGCCACTGAGCTAAATCCCCAGCCTGTTTCTTTAGTCAATATTTTTCCAAACTTGGAAAATCAATTCTAGCATAATACTTAATGGCACAGCATTCGGTGCCCCTATACATGCTGTCTTCTTATGTGCGCTGTCCTCCCAAAAGCATTCGCATGTAGGCTTGCTGCATTCTCTCTTCGGTGTCCTCTGACAGATGACACGGTATTCACTGTGTGTGCTGGCCTACTGGGGCTATCTTATTTGTCCCTCTTCTGACCCTTCTCTTTCCAGACTCTGTGGTCTCATTTCTGAGCCAGCATATAGAATGGTGGGTGCCCTGTATCCATACTCACTGAGGGTCTTGGTGCCATTCTGTCCTCCCCACCAGGGTTTTGACCAACAGGAGACAAATGGGAAGAAAACTGGTGGCCACATAGGGAGCAGTGTGCCAGCTGCATTAACCACCTGCCGTCGGCCCCAGTACAGCCTTCCTGTTGTCCCTGTAGGAGAACAAAGCTAGACCTTTGACCTCGTGGGCGCCTGCCCTCACCTACATTTGGGAACCCCCTGTGGGAAGCTCTGAGAGGAGGCATAGTCACTGTCCTCTCTTGGTCACATGGATGGGCAGGCACAGGCAAGACTTAGTAAAAAGAATGGGAGGGAAGTGGGACCTGTGTTCAGTGTGCTTGTCGTGAGATCAGCTCCAGCGAGAACATGGGGAACCCCTGTCACTCTGAGACATCTGCGCCACCTGTGGCCAGCGTGGCCTTCTTATTTTAGCTTGACCTGTTGGCGAGCTGCTTCCCCTTTTTTAGGGATAAGGAAACAAGGCTGACTCCCACCCTTCCTTTTCCTCCCTACAAACTCCATCTCAGAACATTTAATCATATGTTCTCAGGAAGAATGCAGACAGCAGGGCCAAAAAGATGCTTAGAGAGGGGAGATCCCATGGGCCAAGGAGAGGGACGTGGGGCAAGTCCAGCATGGAGATACCACAGGTCAACCCAGACACTCCTATTCCTGTTACTCCTCAGGCCAGCAGAGGCAGGTGTCTTGTCAGAAAGGGAGGGGTACCTTTTTGCCTGTGGAGGCTGGCAGACTTTCTCTGGATCTTCATCAGGACTCCCAGAACCTCCCTCCTTTCCTGTAGCACCACCTTCCTGCCCTTATGGCTGGAAGACAGCACTCTCCACCTCAGCCCAGTGGCACTCTCATGTGGAAGGCAGGGGTGCCATCTGGCATTGCTCCTGCTGGTCACAACCTCCGATCTCCTTAAGGTACCTAGATATAAAGACTTAACTGTCCAAAAGGCCTCCCACATGAATGACCTGTGATTTGGTTCCAAGTGGCACTCAGATAAGTTTCTTAACTTGTGCTCCTTGAAGGCCAGGCTTCACTGTCAGTACAGTTTGTTAGTCATTTACAGACATTGATGTTGCTTTAGGAACCAAAAGAAAGCTAGGCACAGTGGCATAGATCTGTAATCCCAGTGAGTTGGGAGGCTAAAGCAGGAAGATTGCAAGCTTGAGGCCACCCTGGGCAACTTAGCAAGACCCTTTGTTAAAAAACAAAATAAAAGAACCAAAAGGAAAAAGCAGTGAGGTTGCTGGCTGCCATGTGTCTGGCTTTGTTCCAGGTCCTGTGGCGCCCCCTTTGAGAGCTGGTTTTTGTTCATTCACTTCGGAGGCTGGGCTGATATGGCGGCTGAGCAGTTACTGAGGTCAGAAACAGAAGCCCCTGTGGCGGCGCTGCTGTGGCTCTTGGCGTTCTACTACAGGCCTCTGGACTCAAGTCAGCGGAGAGCACAGGCCATGGTACGTGACAGGCCGGGAGCGGGGAGGCACCCAGGTAGCTTTGCCTACTACTGACCCTGGTCCCAGAGCTCTGGGCGGCCAAGGCGTATGTCTAAGAACCAGTAGATACTCGTATGCACAACCAGGGACATGGCTGCCTTGTGCTCAGTGCTGTGCTCCTGCCACTGCAGCATGGACTGGAGAACTGATGCTACCTGTGCCTTCAGGCTTCCTCTCCTGGGACCTTCCGCCTGCCCTTGCTCAGCAGCCATCTGCCCTCGGCCTCATTCCCCCTAGGGATCCTGTACAGGGCTGACACTCCTTCCAGGCAGAGCCCACTGTCTGCTGGTGTCTCTCATTCCCACCCTCAGCCTGGATGCCCTGCTACCCTCTGATCAGTCAGCAGGGCCTCCCCTCACCAGCTCTGTTCAGACCACTTTCTAGCATGATCACGTGATGTTAGCCACTCTACTTCTGAGGAGGGACTTGGTCATTTGCTAAATAACAGAGCAGCTAAGTACAGGATAGGGTAGCTGTGGCAAAGGCTGTTGTTATTTTATGTGGGGTACAATAATTACAGGAAGCTGTGCTTTGATTAAAGGCACTGGCACCTCCCTTGCAAACATTTATTTGCTGGTTTTTAAAACTTCAACTGCCAGTGTTTCGGGCTAATTTTAATAATTAAAAGGAACAGGTTTCATTATGTACAGAACAATGCTCTTATTTGCTTTGTATTTTCTGTTTTTTGAAAAAAGCAGAGGCCAGTACAAATGTTTGCATATTTCATTTGTTTAAAAGCTTGATGGCAGGGGAAAGAAAAAGTTTTAAATTTTAAAAAGGTGAAATTTAAGGATAATTTTTTGGATCAAAATAAGACATTTAAAAATTCTTCATAATCCACATATGTATTTGAGGATTGCTATCTGATTAAAAACAAAGCCTGCTATACTCTTTAAAATATCACATTAAACTAATTAAGGAAAAACTCTAGTTTATGTTTTTCATCATCTTATTTTTAACAGTAATAGCATATATGAGGCACTCATGACTTCTATATGAATTTCATATTCAATTTTGTATAAACTTAAGTTGGTAAACGTGTTAGATTCCACGTGGATCGTAGACACTGACAAAGAATGATTTGCGTTTGAAGTAAAATGAAGTAAATTGTCCAGTAAGGTTAAATTTCTTTTGCTTTGGCACAGCTTTTTACTAGTTAACTTGGGTCCTTTCTTTCTCTTTCTTTCTTTCTTTCTTTCTTTCAATAAACCTATACATAGTTCTTACTTAGGAGATGTGGAGATGCTTAGGTATCTTGAATAAAAGTGGATTAATTCATTTGGCATTCTTGGCTGTCCCATCAGAGGCAGCCATCTGCCTGTGATTGAAGCCAGAGCTTCATGTCTGTAATACAGAACTGGTCCCTCCTCAGTGCCTGACCTCAGGCATCGCTGTGTGTGACATCTTGGGAGGAAGCACACTGAGGTTAACTAGTAATAAATACCTCTGTGCCCCTGAGCTTTGTGAGCTTTATCCCTTAAGGGTCTGTCGGGTGACCTTAGAACACACTGTGAACTTTGTTGAAAAGTATGATCAGTGTGTGACTTGATGGACCTTGGAAATACCTGGGCCTTGGTGTTACTTAAAAGGCTTAATGAAACCACTCCTGTGGGACGCACATGGCGAGTCACTCAGTTCCGACGTGTGCAGGAACAGGCTGACAGCTTGACATCCAGTCCAGAGGACACCCTCTCTGGCAGGCCACTTTCTCTGCAGCAGTGTCATCTCCTTTGCTAAGTGAATTGGAGCATGATGAAGACCTGCAAATGTTAGATTCAAACCCTGTACCTTTGGCGTTCTACTTCTAGGAATCATTCTAAAGAAAGAGATCGATACAAAGACTTATGTATGGGAATAGTCATTACAGCATTGTGTATAACTGCAAATATTGGAAATGGCTTAAACTTTTAACAGTAAGGTGGTTGTCTGTATCCTAATCTTGTTACTGGAGAATACATGCAGTAGTATGGTAAATTGCTCATGGTACATTGTAAAAAAAAAAAAAAAAACATACAAGATACAAGACAAGTATAGTGAGCAGTATATTTTCAATGCATAGAAAGCATTATTATTAACTCTTGATGACAGAGTTGTAGATTAAATTTTTATCTCTTTAATTTTTCTATTGTGAGCATATATAAATTGTTATAATGTGCAATAAAAACAATACTTTGAAAAGAAAACAAAAGAAGTCTAATGCCTTTCTCCTGAAAAAAATTGGAAAGCATTTAAAATACTGGCATGTCATACAAAAGCTTTTGGACGTGAAAGGCACTAGCAAGAACATCAGTCCAGGACAAAATAGAAAAGAAGACCATTTCTTAGGGGCTACTAGACAAGAGTGAGAAACCAAAAGCCAGTGAAGAAGGAAATGGACATAAAGACGTAGCCTCCTGAGCCCTGGCCACTCTTCAAACCCACTTACACAGTACCATCAGCTGAAGGCAGGCGGACACAGTGGGTGTGGGAATGCCACGCGTTGCGTGGGAGTGCCCCATGGTGGTGTTTCTCACGGCCTCGCTTGTGGTCCAGAGAGCTTACACAACGCCCCAGTGTGCTGCCGCTATGACAGCATGGAGTAAGGCCTTCGCTCCCAGGAAAAAAGCAACTCTGGTCATGGGAACTCTCAGAACAGTATTCTTTCAGAAGTGATGGAACATAGCTGTTATAAGTTCCATGTGGAATCTTGGATCTATTGGTTTTCAGGTTTTGTTTTGTCTTCCAAGTCACGACTTGATGCACCATACTTATAGCAAGCAGAAGACTCAGCATGAAATAAATATTTTTTATGTAAAAAAATACACAGACTTAGAACAGTTACCATTATTATGTGAATTCCACAGACTTGTGATCTCTACTTGAGCTTTAAACATGTATGCACAGACTGTCCCAGTGTCTGAATCAAAACAAAACAGGCAGTGTGTGTGTGTGTGTGTGTGTGTGTGTGTGTGTGTGTGTGTGTGTCTGAGAAGCAAGGCAAGGTGGAGGCAGAGGCGGAGGCAGGTCCGAATGGCCCTCCCCACACTGGCTCAGCCAAGGCTGCTGCGCTCTAATTGATTTGTGGCCTAGTGTGAGGCAAGTCTTCAAGGAACCTTTTGTTCTTTTTCCCACAATATAGGAAAAATTTGACTACATTCTGTGGGGGACTTTTCTGTTTCCATTCTTTATGAAAAAGGTCAATTCCTGGCATGGTGCCCTGGCTGCTTGGTGAGCAAGACAAAAAGAAAGTCAAGAAGTTTCCATCATGCCCATTTGGGTTTGTGTTGAGCGTTGTGTGAACTGGGCCTTGACTCCTCTCTGGAGCCCCAGGCGTCTCTTTCTGGGGCCTGCTTCAAAGCACAAGCAGAGCCTAGAGGAGTGGTGGCAGTGTGCTGTTTATCATCGAAACCTGTAAAAGGTTCACCATCACTGCACTAGTGGCCCCTGAGTCCTGCTTTTCCCTAATCTCTCTTTTCTCCTTAATCCCACTGCCCAGGCAGAGGTGGAAGCAGTGCTCAGCCGCCTCCAACTTCTGATGCTGCCTAGAAGCACTCCTGTCTCTGCTGAGGAACTGCAGGCAGCCACTGGAAAAGGCAGCAGTGCAGACCCTACACAGTCTGCGTGCAGACAGCTGATCAGGCACCTGCTCCTAAACTTCCTGCTCTGGGCTCCGGGAGGCCATACAATTGCCCGGGAAGCCATCAGCCTGGTAAGTATCCCTTTCTTCTCCAATCCCAGTCCGCCCAGGTGACAGGGTGTATGGGATTATCTGACAAAGGTCACGGCTTTGGGAAGCATTGCCTGGGATGCTTTTTCCCACACAAGTGAAGGGTCAGGGAGGGGAACAGCTGGGATGGACCCAGGCCTTCCCTTGCAACACCTGCAGATCACAGAGGAGAAAGCAAAGGCACAGAGCCAGGAGCACTACCTTGCAGGCCACTTGGCTTGCTGACAGGACCCATGGTGAGAGCCAGCCCTCCTGTCCCTTGTCACAGCCCTGCCAGCTCCTCCGCGTGGGACAAAAGCAGGCTGTAGTGAGAGTGCACTTGAGAGCAGCCACGCAGCAGCCACAGCGCTCAGCGTTTTACGCAAGGAAAAATCAGTTACAAATGAACCTTTCCTGAAGCCCAGGTGACTGGAAGGGGAAGAGTGCTCCAAGTCAAAAGTGACACCATTCGTGACATTAGATCTGGCACCAAGGACACAGGCAACGAAAGGAAAAACAGAGGAACTGGCTGTCAGTACTGGTCATTAGGAAATGGAAATCAAAACCACACTGAGACTCACCTCACACCCATCAGGACAGCCGTTATCAGCAGAAGAAAAAGGGGACTAAATCTTGGTGAACATGTTCCAAAATTGGAATACTCATCCATTTCCAGTTGGGAGTATTAGTGTGGTGCAGCCACTGTGGAAAAGTTTCGTGGTTCTTCAGAAAGTTACACGTGGATCCTAGGGCTCAGCAGATCCGTTTCCACATCTATACACAGAATGGAAGCAGGGGCTTGGACAGTTATTTGTACAGCGCTGTTCTTATTGGTATTATACCCAGTAGCCAAAAGGTGCAAACACTTCAGTCCGTGAGCAGGTGAGAAGGTAAACCAGGTGTGCTCTCTGTGTACAGAGGAAAGAAGTTCTGGTGCATCTGTAATGTGGCTGCACCTGGAAGCCGCTACGCTAAGTAAACCAGTCACTGGACATGTGCCGTATGATCCCAGTTATGAGGTACAGTACGTAAAGTAGTGACCAAAGTAGACTGGAGCTTGCAGGGGTTTGCTGGATAAGGAATTAGTGTCTTTAAGGGTACAGAATTGCAGTTGAGGAACATGAAAAAGTTTAAAGTTGGATGACGGTGATGGGTGTGCTACCCTGTGAACATCACCGTCCTGAGCTGTAAAAATGGTCAGACTACAGATTTGTGTTACACATATTTTACATTTTTAAAAAAGGTAAGCACCAACAATGCTGGCTTGGGGAGTTTATTTTTGGTTTTGCTTTTACTTTTTATTGACATTTAAATACCAGAATGCCTCAAAACTATCAATCAAGATCATCAAAACAAGAAAAGTGTGAGAAACTCATACACAGCCACCAGCAGCTAAAGGAAGCCAGACAGTTGAGTGTCACATGGTCTTATGCATAGGTCCCGGGACAAAGAAGAGCAGCAGAGAAAGACAGCGAATCAGAGTGCAGTCTGAACTGGAGTAACAACACATCGGTACGGGTTCATTAATCGTGACTTGTGTGTCACACTAATATGCGATAGTGACAGGAGGGAACAGGTCTGGGTAAATGGGACATCTGTACTGACACTGTAAATCTAAACTTGAAAGTCAACAACAACAACTGTGGATCATGAAAATGTTGGCATTTTCTTCCCCTGAACTCTGACCCCTACTTATGCCACAAGAGCTGTGGATGGAACCTCAGCCCTGCTGCCGGGATTACGCCCTGTAGCCTGCTGCTGCAATCCTGCGTGCTATCACCTTGTGAGTAGTGGGAGCCCTGTCCAGGGTGAGAGAAGGCCCCTCTAGGACACTGCTGTCCTGCCTCAGTCATTCCATCCAGTTTCAGCTAGCAGGGGAAACTGTCAACATGCCAGGTGGCCAGGCTGGGGTCACCCACAGAGGAGCCACTGGGTCACACCACCGAGTTCAGTTTGCTTCCCCATCACACAGCAGTGCTGCTGATCTGAACACGGAGCTGCAGGAGTGCGGAGTGCCCCGATCCTCTCCAGGGGCAGGTGGCTCCTCCACTCACGGGCTTCTCACTGCACAGGCCCCTGCTGGTTCCTGCCTGCGAGCCCTGGAGGGGCCCTGGTCTGGCCACCTGGTCCTTCTTCAACAGCATGGGTGTCACATCCCAGGGCCTCTTCTGTGAGCTCAGAGGGTGCAGTCACCGCTGAGCCTGGGCCTGGGCCTGGCATCTGGCTCCCAGTGGGCAGGACACCCCATGGCAGGCACAGTAACTGTCCCTTTAGAGCCTTTGGGTCACCTTCTTGCCTCAGAGTGCTCTGTTGAAGTGGCCATCACCCACCCGAAGCACCCATGCAGAGTACAAGAGGAAACTGACCCGGGGCCACTCTGGATGAACATTTCTTCTATATAAACAAGACACACACAAAGCAAAAGTGTAGATCACTCTTCCAAAACTTGGGGCTTCTTCATGCTGCTTGTATCCAACCCCCTACCAAAAAAAAACTACCAATAAATTGCATGCACAGCTAACTTGTGAGATTTTTCTCCCCTCCCTTTTTTCTCAACTGAAATTCTTAGGAAAATATGGGCAACAACAAGTAACGCCTCGAGGCCATATTTAGCTGTACTAACAATGCCTCTTTCCTGCTTCCCTGCAGGAATCGGGTGCTAAAACTTTAGATGCCTTTTGAAAAGCAAGTGGGCTGGTTTGCTGGCCCAGGAATGCCACTGATCAGACTGTCTGTGTGCAAACAGGTTGCACTTTCCAATTCTCATGGTAGTGTGAGCCTTTTGCAGAAAGTCAAGCCACAGCATGCTTTCTGCCTTTGCTCCCTAGGGTAAATAATCCCAGAGCTTGTGACTGACATTCCAGAAATGCTTCTGTCTCTGAGCAGCACATGTTTTGCCCTGTAAGCCAAGGCTTTGACTGTAGAACCTTGATGTGGGGACGGTGGTCACCAGTGTGTGCCTTGGCTCACGGTGTAGCCAGCCTCTGAGCACAGATTTGCTGTGCTCACAAAGAAATTGTTGGCCCTGGAAGCTTTCCTTCGGACCTCGTAGAAATACTGTGATCTTCAGAGAGAGGGTCACTATGGGTATCTGTTGGACAGAGAGGAATCTGCTGGACAGTGTTAATTTCCCTTCTCTTTTCTCTCACTGCAGATGGCCTGCACTGATGAGATGACTTACGAGATTATCAGCTTTCTTGACCAGACCTTATACAGATGGGATCATCTTCGCAGTGAAGCCCCCGGGTCAGCAAAACTGGCCAGAGAGCTCCTTCAAGAGCTGCGAGCTCAGGTCTAGCAAGGAGAGCAGACCATGTGGATGTTTGAGGGCATGGGAGCATCAGACTTGCCAAGGCCACAGCTTTGTGGACTAAGTCCTTTGAGCTGTGAATTGAGCTGTACATATCTTGGGCCTGGGCCGTGTACAGAGTTGGGATGAACTGGTGGTATGTATTTTACCAAAATGAGAAGCCATGTGCCTTAGCCTGGACTTAAACTCACTTACTAGTTACTGCTGTGCCTTGGGCGTTCTCTTAACCTACCTAGCCCAGGATGCAAGGCAGAGTTACTTGAGAAGGAAGACAGATTCGTTTTTAACACATATCAAGCCAAAATGCATAACTATTACTTGAAAACATTTGGACCAAGAAATTGATCTTGAACCACCAGTCAATTTAGCCCTTTTCCACAAATTATTTTTTAGGAAATCAGGTGGTTATAACATATTTCTTTTCATCCTCTGAGATCTAAGACAAAGGCACTGTCCTGCTTCCCTAAGAAATTCTTCATCCAGGAGTCAGGATCCCTCAGGTTTTCTGCCTACCCAGACAGAGAGGAAAGAGTAGCGGTGGGGTGTGGTGGAGGACAGCACCACCTGTGAAAAAAGTCCAGTCCTGGCTCTGATGCCCTGCTTCCTTTACTGACTACTCACTACCACCAAGGAGCTCCTGTCACAGCACAGACTGCTGCCAGGTGACACCACAGAAAATAGGGACCAGCCCAGGACCAGTTGGAACCAGCAGGAAGGGTTGGTGTATTAGTTGTGTGGTTAAATGGTAAAAGGAACTGGAAATTCCTAAGAAAAAACTGGAATCCCAAGGTTAATGTTCATTCACATCAGCTAAAGATTTTTTTCTTTCAGATTTGTTCTTGTATTGATCATACATACTTATCAAATGAGCCAAGACCTTTTATGTTCATTTGAATTGCTGTATTAGGAGTCTCTGAATCTGGGCTCCTCTTTAAGGAAAAAGTAATATTTTGTGGAAACAGAGGTTAACATTTAAGGAATTACTTATTTTGGTGTATGGCACTGCTACTAGATCTACCAAAGATCTGGAAAATGCCAAGAACTTTTGACCTGAGCCTGCCTCTGAGAAACTATCCAGTATGAAAGGGCTCGTGCCTCCCTTGAGCTCTGCACATCTCTCCTAGGCTCAGTGTGAACCAGAGCCTGTTGCTATGGAAACTGATCAAGCCCTGTGGACATAAAACAAAAAGCTTAATTGGTGGCAGCAGATAAGTCCTAAAAAGCAGGGCCACCAGGAGTAAGCCTTCCCAGCGGGATGGGATCCAGGGAAAGTCCAAGCACTGTAATATCGTCATACTCACCAGAGTTCCCTCCTCTACCCATCCCTGCTTTCAAGGCATTTCTCTCAGACTGTTCAGCTACGTTTTGAAATATTTCTTGTTCTATATTTCACTGTGTCTGAATGTCTCCCAGTACTTTACAAAATATCTGAGTCCTCCCAGCTTTGGACGTTTGAGCTGTAGCTAGCCAGAACCCTGAGTCAGCGGTCTCCTGGTCTCCCCTGAGGGAGCCCATCTCAAGTGGATCCTGCATGTCCACAAAGTCTTGTTTCTGGGGAAAGCAGACACTAACTTGGTGACTTGAGGGTTTTCTTTTGTTTTTTTCCTTTTGTTTTTCCCCACGTTGACAAAGGTTACCAGTGAGGAACAGTGCACAGAGATTAGAAACAAAGGCAGATGCATGAGGGGGAGGGGCCACACCTCCCAGCGTATGTCCCTCCGAGCAGGCCCTGGGTCCCCAGGAGGCTCCAGGCCAAGTTACTGTCATCCCATCCACAGTGGAGAGGGAACATGAGGGAGAGCACGGAGCACTGGAGCAGTGCCCTCCCAGAGAACCAGAGGCAGAGGCCTTCTGGTGAGCCCAAGCCGAGTGAAGGCCAGGAATTTGGAGCGTGCTGAAAATTAATGAAGTCTCCCTCTTCCTCAGTTGCTCTAGATTTGGGGACAGTCTGGACATGTGGGTTCTTTTCATTTTATGAAACTCTGAAGAAGCCTTGAGAATGACCTCCAGGCCTGCAGTGCCTGAGTGGAGCCCGATTCACTGGACTGGGGCCTCCATCGCAGCCTGTGCCTCCCTGGTCACATCCTTCTCGGCTCTGGAAAATTTCATACTGAAGTCTGTAGAAGTAAAAGGGCTCAGATCTGTGTTAGAAATCTCGGTGTCTTCTGGGGTGATTCACGTATGATGAACTCAAGGTATCGGCAATGGGTATCACCAGGCTTCAGCCAGAGAATGTGGAAAGTCAGCTGCAGTGATGAAGAGGATGTGTCAGCGCCCATAGTCCTGGAGGCAGCCCTACCTGTGCCAGTGGGTCAGCAACCACCAGTGGGGCCTTTGAAACAGGCTCCAGCAGGGACAGAGGACTCTGGGTGGTCTTCTCAAAGAGCTTCTCCCTCAGTGTATCCACTAGGCAGCCCAGGTCACTGACTTTTTACTACAGCTGTGAGGAAAGCTGGCAAAGTC
This sequence comes from Fukomys damarensis, assembly GCF_012274545.1. Lineage (NCBI taxonomy): Eukaryota > Metazoa > Chordata > Mammalia > Rodentia > Bathyergidae > Fukomys > Fukomys damarensis. The sequence goes on along the minus strand of NW_022900939.1, from coordinate 25,532,785 downwards.
CAAATTTGGCTTGATTAACATCTGTGATGTTGCTGGATACCTTGGATACCAACACAATACAGAAGGAGATCAGCTACTGGGCAGATACAAACAATATTCTTTTTTAAGAGTGTTCTGAGCCAGACATGGTGACACATGCCTGTAATCTCAGTACTCTGGGAGGCTGAGGCAGGAGGATCACAAGTTTGAGCCTAGGCAACTTAGCAACCATGCCTCAAAACTTAAAAGTAAAGGTGAGGGTCTGGGAATACAGTGCTAGTGTTAAGGCTTTGGGTTTATTCCCCAGTTCCACAAAAAGCAAAAACAAAAGACTATCTGAGAGCATTTTAGAAGGTGAAAAATCTCAGCACTCAGGCATAGAACAAGAACAGGCACAGAACAGCCTTGGTGAAGAGCCAATCGCTAGCATCCAAAGCTGGGCTTCTCCAGTGCAGCACACTGGTACTTTGGATCAGGCAAGTCCCCACTGCAGGCCCTTGAGCTGTAGGGTGGCCAGCAGGGTCCTGGCTTCTCCCTGGTGCTAGAAACATCTGAGGGCTGTTCTGCAGACAGGTAAGGACCACTTCTCTCACGAGTGGGGAGATGTCCTGGACAGAAATTCTACTGCTGTAAAGATAGAAGGTAGATTAATGAGACCCTAGTAAGAGAAGTAGACAATCTGACTCCAAAATTTACATGGAAAAATAAACATTCAATAGTAGAACAGTTCTGATGACTGAGTGTAACAAGTATACCACACACTGGTCTCTATCCTTAAGTCCCAGAAATTACAAGAATTTGGTGCTTTTTGTGAACAAAAAGATGGGATGGAAAGAGGAACAAGAAGGAAACTGTACCTGTCAAGGTCCTCAGTCTCCCCTGGAGCTCCCGCCAGCAGCCGGCTTTCAGGCTTCCTCTGCTGAGCCGTAGTTGGTCAGCAGCAGTAGCTGCCCTTCCTGATTCCCACTTCCTGGTGGCATACTCGGGGCCTCTTCCAGCTCTGTGCCTCCTCCCTCACTTTTCCTGGATTCCATGCTGCCTGTGTCACCTCCATGCAGAGGGGCCACACCTGCCCCAGGGATACCGACCTGAACATCCCACTGTAGTTAGGCAGGCATCTTCACTAGAGGCCTGACAACCACCTCAAGCTCGACAGATCCCACACGGACGGCCAGACCACACGGTCTCCTCATGTCACAGATGGTAACCCCATCTTTCCAGTGCTGCAGGCCTACTTCTGTAGCTATTGATTCCTCTCACCTCCTCTCCAATCCATTAGGAAATCTCTCAGTCTGACCATTTCACCCCACTGCTTACCACCGTGGTCTAGGGCACCAGCATCTCCTGCCCAGTAAATAGCTGTTGGATGGGGACAAAAAAAATAAATTAATTAAAAAAAAATATATATATATATAAAGAATTTGGCATTTCAATCAGCTGTGGAAAAGTGGTGGTGGAAAAAAGTTGAATTTAAATATATATATATATAAAGAATTTGGCATTTCAATCAGCTGTGGAAAAGTGGTGGTGGAAAATGAAGTTGAATTTCTACTTCTTAGACCAAAATAAACCTTTCAGAATAAAGTGCCCAGGTCTCTTTCTTTACCCAAGGTCAAGGTCTGCAGGACTGTCCCTGGATCTCCACATTTTCTCCCGAGAAGGTGCTAGCAGTGCTGCTTGGGAAAAGGGGGCTGCCACTGCTCTGGGAAGATAGAATACTGAAAAGATAAAAAAGTTAGAACTTCCCAGTCATCACTTAATTTGCAGACAGGTTCACATGAACCCTGTTTTCCCCCTGGTCCCATCCCCTGCGTACTCACACCCTGCCTGCGTTTGTAAGCTCACAAGCTCAAAGCTCTGCTTGAGCTGAGGCCCCACCACTGTCCCATACTTGACCTCCACGCAACCTCAACACATCCTCAGCTCTGTGTGGGCGTGAAGGCTGAAAGAAACCTTTTCTATACGTAGTGCAAAACTAAGAAACCACAGAAGAGAGTGACAAACCTAGCCACACAGAAAACAAAAAATACAGAGGTAAGCAGGAAAATACGTACAACCCAGGACAAAGCTATAAGCCTCATCTACAAATCAGTTAAGAAAAGGCCACAACAGGAGCCTTATAGGCAAGGAACACAAATTCTGCATACAGGAAACAGGACAAATACAGCTTTCAAAAGACTTAAATGATCTTTAGCCAGGTATGAGGCACACACCTGTAATCCCAGCACTTGGAAGGCTAAGGCAGGAGGAACCCAAGTTTGAATCCTACTTGGGCAACACAGCAAGAAACCCTGCCTCACAGCTTATGCAAGTTAAGTTACTTTTCATACCGTGCTACAAAGATGGATGTGGAAATGCTACCAAGCTACTGTGTCGCAAGAGGGACGGAGAGGACCATTACTTCCGTTTTGGAGGGCAAATTGTCAAGTACCAAAAATTTTAAAAACAGTGCAGTAACAGGATTATACGATCCAAGAGTTCCACTTAGCGATATGTACATACCCAAAAGAACTGAAAGTAGGAGTTCGAGGTATGTGGACATGAACACGTCACAGTAGCTGAAAGGTTATGGACACCCTGGTCTACCAGCAGGCGAATGGGTAAATGACACGGACACGGAGCAGGGCATCATTCACCCTTAAAGGACGTTTGGACGCATGCCGCGGCATGTAAGACCGTGCTGAGCTAGATGAGCCGGACAGCAGGACACATACTGGATGATTCCTCTCCTGCAGGCAAACTCTGAGACAGCAGAGTGCTGGTGCCAGGGATTTGCGGGGAGGCAGTGGGGAGTGGGGAGTCAGTGCCTAATGGGTCCAGAGTTTCAGTTTGAGAAGTTGAAAAAGTTCTGGAGCCGGATGGTGATGTTAGTTGCACAATAATGTGATTAGGTTTAATGCCACTGACTTACACAGTGGACCCTAACGTTATGCCCAGCCTCACATACAAGTTGAGTTATGACCAGAATTTTTTTTTTTTTTTTTTTTTGTACCGGGATCAAACTCAGGACCTTGCACTTGCGAGACAGGTGCAGTGCCACTAAGCTAAATCCCGACCCTAGATTTTTAGTTTTTAACTTAGGACAAAAGTCTTGAGTTACAACCTGAGTGCCAGTTGCTTGTAAACAAGGACTTGCGATGCCAGAAAAGTATGTGTGAATGTCAGTCTCAGATCACAGGTACATGTCTGTGGGTGTGATTTTGGTCAGTACTTTATACAGTAACTATGATTACTGCTATCAAAATGGCCCCAAAAGAGCAAGAAAAGAGGTTAAGGCAGGAAGGGAAGGTAAAGCAATCAAAATCAAAAAGAAGAAGGAAATTTTGGGGAAACATTAGAATGTCATTTGTGTGACTTTTTTTTTTTTTTTTTGGTTTTTTGAGACGGTCTCACTATGCAGTTGAGAGTGACCTGGAACTCACTATGTAGCCCTGGCTGGTCTCAAACTTACAGCGATCCTCCTGCCTCAGCCTCCCAAGTGCTGGGACTACAGGCATTGGCCACCACGCCCAACAAAAGCTGGTTTCATCTTTTTTTTTTTTTTTTTTTGGTT
>NW_022900939.1:25483447-25529228 GCF_012274545.1 Fukomys damarensis | reverse complement strand
TTTGGTTTTTGAGACAGGGTCTCACTATGTAGTTGAGACTGACCTGGAACTCACTATGTAGCCCAGGCTGGACTCGAACCTGCAATGATCCTCCCGCGTCAGCCTCCCAAGTGCTGGGATTACAGGCATGCGCCACCACGTCTGGCTGTGTGACTAATCTTGCTAATATGTACAGCATGTTGAAATCCACCTTCCTGACAGAAATACAGAGAAAAGATTTGTATAAGGAAGCTAGTGTTGCTAAAGGTGTTACTTAAATTAGTAAGTCATGATCAACAGTGTTAGATGAGGTTAAAAAAAAAAAAGGCTATTATTAGTGTGGATAAACGAAAGACAGCCTGAGTCTATAATTTGTGAAAATGCTAGGGCTATAAATGCAAATCTAATAAAGGATAATTCATCAGTGAGTGATAATGGCAAAACATTTCATGCCAGGAAAAGGTGGTTTCACAATTTTAGAGCAAGAACTGGGGTTCATAGCATAATTAGGCATGGTGAAGTAGCCAATGCTGATAAAAGGGCTGCTGAAAATTACACATGCCACTTTGAAATGATGACACAGACAAATGGCTTTTGCTCTTAAGTTTTCAACTGTGATTAAATTGGCATTTTCTTCCAGAAAATATATTACCCAGGAAGAGACCAAAACGCCAGATCCCAAGCCTATGAAGGATAGGCTAACTTTAGAGCTAAATGCCAATTGTGAGTGGTGACCTCGAGATAAAGCCTCTCTTGGTTTATCACTCTGAGACCCCTAGCGTGTTCGGAAAACAAAGTCATGAGGAGTAGGCTAGGGGTCATGTGGACATCTAATGCTAAAGCCTGAGAATGAGTACTTTTTCTTGGGTGGTTCAGGGAGGTTTGGTCCTGTTAAGAAATATCTAGAAGACAGAGGTTTACCACTCAAGGCTCTCATCATGGACAGTGCTGCTGCTCACCCATGAGATTTGGAGGAAGAATTGGCTGAAGAATTCCCATGGCTTCAGTTGAGTTCCTCCTTCCTAATACAACTCCTCTGCCACAGCCTATGGGCCAGCAGGTTAGAGCTAACTCTGAGAAGCTATTCACCAAGGAACTGTTCTTGAAGTGCTCCCAGTTGGTCTCAGGTACAGCATTCTTTTCTGTGTGGAGTTGAGAAATCCTGGGCCAAAGTCTCTCTGAGAACACTGCCTGGAAGAAAGTGTGGCCTAACATTACACTGAAGGCTGTGTAGAGGAGCCTGAGCCTTCAGTTGACCCAGTGGCTGACGACACTGTCCCTACAGCAGAGGCCACGGGCTTGCAGGTAGACGGTGGTGATGCTGAGGAACTGGGGAGGAACACTCAGAGGAGCTGTCTGCAGAGAAACTTCAGCAATTTCTGGCCAAGCAACAGAGAAGGGCAGCTGAGGAGCTTTCTGAAGAGGGGGCGTATCAACGGTAAGTGCAGAGAAGTTCTTCTGAAATAAAGGAAGTGCTGTAAAGATGGACAGAGCTACAAACATTTGGAGAGAAGACCCACCCAGATAGAGAAAAAAACAACTGCCACATTCACTTGCTTAACGACAATGTCACGTCACACTACACAACAGTGTTAAACAATCCTAGAACAGTTTTTAGTTCTGAAAAGGTTGAGACCTAGTGAGCCAGAAGCAGGTCTTAGTAGGCTACAGATTCCCAAGGAGAGAGAGGACGTCGGAGAGCCGGATTCCTGTTCTTAGGGAAGGGGAGTCTCCTTCCAAATAGTAACTGCCTTCCAGTTCACCCTCCCTTCCTGCAAGCCAACGATGTCAACTTGAATGGTGAATATAGCATGAAATTGCTTCTGATAAACTAGGCACATTTTATAACTGGTGAATACACTAGGAAAAATATTGGTGTTTCTGGTAAAACATGGACATTATACAACCCTTTTTATGCAGAAGTTAGTTAAGGGGAGCTTTGGGAGGTTCAGAATGCATTATGGGTATTTCCATTTATTTCGTATGGGAAAAGCGGTCTTGACTTAACTACCAACTTGAGTTAACAGCCATCCCTCGCAAATGGATTGAGTTCCCAAGTCAAGGCTCCACTGTATACTTGACATGATAAATTATGTTATGTAAAAGTTTCTAAAAATTACATATCCTTTCACATTCTAATAAAAGCAGTGCTTCAGACCCCCACTTCCCGTTTCAGATTGATAGGTCCCATCACGAGAAAATCTAGGCGCTTTCCTCACATATTTGCACACAGAACTCCCAGGGTTATTTACTGCAGCAATGTTTGACCAGCTGGAAATGACACTAAGCGTCATCCACAGACACTGGTTAAACAAGGGAGAGTGGGAGAGCACATACCTTTATGCTCCAGGCCAGGCCCTGACTGAGCCATTGAGGGAAGGGGGAGGGAGGACAGAAAGGGAGGAGGGGAGAATTGACACGCGCAGGTACCAACTCTCACAAGGAGTGTACTGCAAACGTGAATACAATGTTTTTAAAAAGGATTTCACGTACACTAACTCGGTGACGGCAGACCTCGGGATGAGTGAGTGCCCAGACTGCAACTCAAAACCCATTCGTTTATCACAAAGTGCCAACACTGCCAATAAACCTGAAAATGGAGGTTTTAGTTTAGAAAAAATAACTCTTATATTAACATCTTTTGTCTTAAAAATAACACACGGGCCATTGGTTCGTCACCAGTGCACAACTCAATACAGTTATGCAGAGTTGACAGATGAGGAAATGGAGCACAGAGCGGTCAGGTAAACTGTCCAAGGTTATACTGGTGCCATCAGGCACCTGAGCGGAGGGAGCCTACAAAAAGCCTTTATTCTCTCAGTTTATGAGCTATTCATGCATTGGAGCCATCAGTGTGGAGGAAAGCAGAATTCATGTGTGTGTTTGTCTTGATTCTGTGGCACGGGAAAATCAAAGCGTGGACCTCTGTATATTATAGTTGTCCCTCTGCACCCCCAGGCTCTGTATCCGAGGATTCAACCAACTGCAGCTGGAAAGTATTTGGACCAAAGATTGCATCTGTAGTGAACATGCGCTGTTTTCCTTGTCGCTGTTCTCTAGACAGTGTAACAACCATTTGCACACGAGGAATACAAGAGTGTGAGCACCCTCAGACTAGCATCTCTGGGGGGTCCTGAAGCTATACCCTTTGGACACTGAGGAAGGCTGTACCGTGCTGCTTTTGGTGTAAAAAATGGGGAAGAGGTGGTGTACTGGAGTAGAAACAGGAATTGGTTTCATCACAGCGAGGGGACTGAGGAAGGGACTAGGTGATGGAGAGGAAACTTGCTTTCTGTTTACATATTGCTTCTATTTGCATGTTTATGCAAAAAAGTAATCATCAGTACACAGAGAGGATTCTTGTTTGTTCTAAGGGGGTTGCTGTTAAACAATGCTAAGAGGAATACAGGCACCATCTGTAACTTTGCAAGGAGACAGCTGTCTGCATTCCCGCACCTCAGTAGGCATGTGGTACTTTTATGGTTTTTTGCAGGACTTATGTTCCAGCACCAAACATGGAATTTTCTAGAAAAATGTCACCTGTTTCTTACGGATCCATATGCTGTGATGTGTACACTCCAGGCCTCAACTTCTTGAGCACCTTCAGCTGGAGAAGTCTGAGGGCTGTAACCCTATTCCAGAATATCATCTGTCCCTCTGCCACCATCTGAGTTTCCTGGTAAACACCTACAGAGCAGCCTCTGCCTCCATCCGGGTGCACTGAAACCTCTGCATTTATGTCCTCAACATAGTTACTAAAACAGATAAATCATAACTACAGCTCCTTCCCCTCAGCTGCCTTTTCCTTACATCTCAACATAAAAGCACGTGTTCCATCCTGTGGCAAACACTACATCTCTCTCTTAGTTACCCCCATAGTCCACATTTCAGGCATTGCTTATATTCTGCTGTCAGAACATGGAAGCCCCCGTGGTGACAGGTCAGGAGTGCAGTGTCTTCCCTGAGGGGCTTTGTACGCCTTCGAAAGCCTGCTTAGTCCTCTCTGGACTTTAGGCCTCAGGCCTGCAGTGCCAGACTGTGGCAACAAGGGAGGTCACGGGGACAGAGAAGACCTTTCTAGAGCCTTGCCCGGAACCCTCCAGGCAAGGACTCCTTGTGGACTGGCTGTGGGGTAGCAGCCGACTCCAGCAAGCACTGGCCGAAGGAAAGCACAGGCAGAAGGGTCGCAAAGAGGGCTTAAGACAGAAGTTGCAGGGCACAAACCCAGTTACCCGTGTGTACCAGACAAAGCCTTAAGAGCAGCTTTCTGGGAAGGTGGCTATAAAGCCCTGCCGTGCCCCTGGCTGTCACCTCCCAGGTGGGCAGCCTGCCAGAGGACGAGGACAGGACAGTCCTCTGCGAATCCCAGGCTGCCCTGGTCCCACCGTGCAGTGCCTGCCATGGGTCGGTGAGGGGCTGTGTGGCCCAGGGACCCAGATGGGGTGGCAGGGCTGTGTCTCCCGAGCAGTTGTCCTGGCACCTGTTCCCTTTAAGTCTTTGGGGCTGAGGAGACAACTGTAACCTGTTTTATCTAGTGATGCTCTGGTAAGCAGACTTACATCGTGAGCTGCCTGAAATAGACTGAAACATGCAGAGGGGTCTTTATCTGCATTTCTGTGTTCCACCTTGCGTCCCCTGCCCCACCACAGGCATGGTTTCAGATGCCACCAGCAGCTCTTTGTGGAGCCTTCTTGAAAACCAGGGGGTCTCAAACCTCCTCTCCAGACCGAGCATCCAAGAGGGGCCAGTGTGGCCTCTGCCAGAGTACCTGGATGCCTGCTGGTGGTCCCAACAGAGGTTCTTGGCAGCTGGCTGGTCCTAGGAATGTTGGTCATTTTATGGTAGTCTCTTTCTGCCTCCAGGCTTTGCTGATGGCCTTTTTTTTTTTTTTTAACACTGTCTGGTCATTGGACTGGAACAGAAATGCCTTATTAGACAATCCATCTCCCAGACAGCACCAGAGGGTGGGAAACTCCATAAAACCTTGCCCTTGAATAGTCCCAACTGGCCTCTCCTCCCCCACACCTTGTAAACCCAACAGCCCATCCAGGGAGGGCCGAGGTCACTGTCCCAGGGGAGAGAGCCTGGGTGAGGGGCTCATGCTGCCCCCACCGAGCCCAGCCTCTGAACTGCCTGGGGAGGTCCAGTCAGCCCTTTGACTCCTCCAGTCGCCCTGGGTGTCAGGCCTGACCTTGGGCTGAGGTGGCTCTAGGGGCTCCATGGCTGGGTTTTACTGCCAGCTTGGTGCGTGGTATGAGGGGCTTGGCGGGGGACTGAGATGGCCCAACCTGCCATACCCTGAGGGGCCAAAGTCCCAAGGAACCCCTGGAAAGCAAAGGCATTCCAAAGTCACCCCTCCTTGGGAGTGGCCCTGCCAACTGGGGGAACCTGGGTACCCGATTCTGTTTGGAAGCTGCCTTGCAGGGAGAGACATGCTCCGTCCCCCCTAGATTCCTGCCCACACTCCAGCATCACCCACCCTCCCCGTAAGGGTGGCTCTGGCTTGTCGGCTCTATTCTATCTGTAGGATGAGGGGCTGTCCTAGAACAGGAGCTCCCAAAGAACTGGCCATTGACTGCAAATTGCTCAGTGGGTTACAGGGGCCGACAGTGGCAAAGGGCATGGCTGCTCACCTGCCTTGGGCTTTACAATGTTTAGGCAGAACCAAGGCCAAGAGGAAAAGCTGGGGCCACCTGGAGCATGTCTGAAACTGACCTCTCAGAGCTTCCTCTTTGCTTTAAAGGGTGGTTTATCATTGAGGACACAGTGCTGGAGCCGTTCTGTGACATCTCTCTGTACTGCTAGCCGGGATTGCTTTGCCTGGGAGGTAGACTTTATTTCAATGTGTTGACTTGAAATTTCAACAAAAATAAATGCTTTAAAATCCTTTACAAAACAGGCCGACCTAAAATGGGGAGCAGAGACATCTTCTCTTGTATTTCTCTTCTGGGCCTCACCCCGCATTTCCTGCCTGGGTCAGTCCAATTCCCAGAACTTCTCCCCCACCCCGGCCGCTGCCCAAAGCCCCACAGCCAGCCAGGGTGATGGTTGCTGCACACCCAGCCCTACAAGCCAGCATGTGGTGGGGCCAGGCCAGGCTTGGGAGTGGGGGAGAGGAGACGGGGTGAGGGCCCGAGCCAGGGCCAACACCAGAGGCCCAGCTGCCTTGCCTCCTCCAGGGACCTTGGCCACAGGTTGGCGCCACCTGTTTCCCTGCGTGTCTGAAGCAGCAACAGACACCGACTTCAAAATGCCCCCCCAGAGAAGAGAGGCCTGTGTTGCAGGGCCAACTTAGGGCTCTTTAGCGGGAGGAAGGAGCACTTCCACTTCCTGAGGCCCCAGTGGGCAGGGATGGACAGAGCAGCTGCCCTTAGATCTCTGGAGGCCAGTCGCTTGGCAACTACCATTAACTCACTGGCCAAGACTGTCTCTTCTCTTAATAAACCTGGCAAATCCGGTGAGCTAGAAGACCCACAGTCTGCACCTGATGCTGGTGGGCTGAGGCAGCAGGGCCAGGTGTCAGATACTGGCAGCGACTTGTGGCTACTGCGGAGCCCCACCCAGCCTCCACCCAGCCACAGAGCTCCCTTGGCCCATGAGGGCAGGATGACAAACACAACCGTCCTCTGCTCAGCATCTAAAACTCCTTCCCCATGGCAGGTGGGAGGCACAAGGGGTCAAGAATGACCTGACTCCGGGTCAGTCTTACAAACGGCTTAAGAAGCCACAGTGACAAGAAAGAGGAGCTGGTTATTTCCTTGCTTCCAGCTAGGCCAGAAGCGGATGGTGTCTTGGCATCCTGCCATCCTGAGCGCCCTTCTAATTAAGCCTCATCTATTTGATAAAGTGTTTCATCCCTATGGGTTTGGGGTGTGGAGCAGGTAATATCTTCCCATCTGCTCCATGAGGCCAGAAAGGGCACAGAAATGGCGCAGCTAAAAAGTAAATGGGTCTTGGTCTGTAATGTTAGTTACTAAGGAGGCTGAGGCAGGACTGCTGCCAAGTTCAAGCTCAACCTGGGCAGCTCAGCAAGACCTGTCTTAAAAATGAGCTGGGGATGTCCCCAGCGAAAAGGCCCTGGGTTCAGTCACTGGCACTGCATGCACGCGCGCAGGCACACACAAAGTGTAAGCGTACCCCACTCCCAGGCAGAAAGCTCTGTACCTTCCATGGTGAGGATACACAGTGCATCAAGTTCAAGTTTCCAAGCTTTCCAAAGCGGGCCCTGCCCTCCCCGATACATCTTTACATCAGAACTAGGAGTGGAGAGCACTCAAGCAGGGCTTCAAAATGCCAGCTGGCTGAGCAGCAGGGCAGTGTTCCCAGAAGTCCTGGACACCGAAGCCTCCCCTGTGTCCCTAAAAGGTACTGTAGTGGAGGGGACCCTGAGCCGCACAGATCCACGTCCAAATCCCGCCTGTGACTTGCAACTTGGGGACAGGGCAATCTGTCCAGGCTTCACAGCGAGAATTCAGGGTCTCTGGCACATCTGCGTCCTCCTCCCAGACAGCTCTTCTTTCACTAGGACAGCGTCCTCCACAAAAACTCCCCACCCGGACCCACGCACCTCTGCAAAGCTGTCAGTGACCCACAGCATGCTGACTGAAGTCCACCGCACACCCTGCTTCACCTAAGCACACACTTAAAAGGGGAAAGTTGATTCTCGTTCCTTAGTTACCCGAGACCCCTCTCCTGGCTGCTCCTGTTTCATACTTGAATACAGAGCGCTGGGCCAGGCCCCGACCACAGCTCTCACATCCTCGGGGTTCTGGGGTGGAAGGTAGCAGAACCCCCCACCCCCACCGTCCAGTGACAAGACTGCTGCCCAGTCTGCCTCCTGCCTCTTCTCCAGGGACACTGCACACAGGCAGAGCCCACACATCTGGGTCGGGGAGGGCCAGCTCTACCCGCGGTTCCTCAGCCAAGGCTGTGACACGATTATCCAGTTCTGACTGGTCCCGACTTAGCACAGCCCTGGCCCAGAGCCCAAGCAGTCAAAGCAAGTATCCACCTTGGTGAGTCACGGGAACCAGGGGGCAGCAGTCTGCAAGATCCCACCTTTCAGCAGCTCCGCCTTGGTTTAGTGGATTTTAATGTAGACACAAAGCACTGCTTTCACTTGTTAGGAAAACAAGAACCAAACCAAAGCCCTGGGTGGAAGGTCACCCCCAGCTCCCTCGAGGGAGGGGTCTGCCTCGGACAGCAGTCTCTGCTTTGCTTTAAAGAAAGCCGACGTGTTCAGGAGAACCGGGGAGTTAAAGTAATCATTTATTCGAGTCTTCACAGAAAGCAGTGTTTTTATACTGATTCAAATCCAACAAGTTTTGATTCTACCAATATGATCTACAAAGCAGGTGTACAGGCGAAGCGCAGGTTCCCAGGAATCTTGTAAAGGGACAGTAACTGGTACGACCAAGTAAAAGCTCTGAAGACACAGGCACCCTAGCCCGGCACGCTAACATGGGTCACTGTACCCAGAAGAGGCTGGAGCCTGCACAGCCCAAGCAGGGCAGGATGGGAAAGTTCTTGGGACTTGGCTCACCCAGTTCACATGACAGCACCATCCACCAAGGTAAGGTCTGCTCCAGACACCTTAAAGGTAACCTTCCTTCTGCAAGGAAGTTTAGTTTTCAGCTTTTTTGGGGGGTTGGGGGGGGTACCAGGATCAAATTCAGGAACTCGAGCCTTCGAGGCAGGCACGGCCCTTGTTTTTTATATTTCAAATACTGTGGTAAAGAAAAATGATCACACCAGACTTCCATGGTGCCTAAATGTGCCCAAGATGCCACATTTTAGAAGTGAGAAGGCCCAGGGTGCAGACTGATTAATTCATTTTACTTTTATGTTTATAACAGTATCAACACTACCATAAAAAGGACAAAGAAACTCATGTGGGAAAGGGGCACTTGAATGTGGAGGATACCTTCTCTCATACATGTTTTTTCTTATTTATATGTTTTTTTGTGCCAGAGATCGAACTCAGGACCTCACGCTTGCAAGGCAGGCGGCAGCACCCCTGAGCTAAATCCGCAGCCCTTTCTTATCTTTAAATAATATCAAATAGTAATCAAATTCAGAAACAGAGAAACAAAAACCCAAATCCATTACATTTTATTAATACAGATTCTTATCCTTCAGTTTTGTAAAAAGGCATCACATTTTTGGAAAAATCCAAACACTGGCCATATTAATCAAACTGATTCTGTACAAGCTTTAGGAACTCATCCAGAGGAGCACATCAGAGTGTTCACGGGCAGCACACAGAAGCCGTGTCACTGAGCGATCTGTGTGTGCGCAGCCCCGTGCAGAGGGACCACAGGAAAGGTTCAGCACGTTTCCCTACGGACCTCAGGTAGCTTCCGTCATTTGTGTGGAGACGGCCCTACATCACAGAGCTCCAATGCAGACTCCATATCTTGAGAGTGGGGCACAGAGGCAGCCGGCCGACAGTTTATGAGGGCTGGCCTTTTATACAAGCCCGGCTGAGCCCAGCCTGTGGGGAGAAGAGCTGCGAGAAATGAACACTGCTGTTGCTGATGGCTTTAGCAGCCACATAATCCTTCCTTTGATGTGCAGGGTCAGTGTGATCCTGGGCCCACCAGGCCTAGGAGGAGATGTACGAATGAGAATCTCACTGTGATCTCTCCTGCAAAGGAAACAGCAGTAAAATTTATTACTCAGTCACTATGGAGGAATTCTTGTAAACGAGGACCTTTGTGCTCTGGGGAGAAGACTTTCATCAGAGGACAAAGATGAGACCCAGGCCACAGCTCAGAATCCTGTGGGGTTTGCAGCTTAACACAGCCATGGAACCCAGCAGGCTGTGACAGAAGCTTCGTCTACAAGACAAATGAGAAAGACCCCTTCCAGCCCCACTCTAACTGCTTTCAGAAGTCTAAACCCTACACAAGGAGGCGGCCCTGCCTCCGCCACACATGGGACAAACGCCGAGCTCTGGTGCTCACTACTCTGCCGCCTTCAAGACTGGGAGCTCAGTCGGTTCATGCTGTCAGTTTTACAGATCTACAGGTCCCCACACCACAGGACACATACAGATGGACACTCCGCGAGGGTCTGCTGCGGGGGCCGCTGGCTGCTTCCTCGAGGACAGAGTCGACTGCCTCAAGGTGCGGGTGCACACAGACGGGAGGCTTTGCTCAAGGGCTCGACTCCTGTTCCTGCTGAACTGAGCCAGTGTGTACAACGAGAACTGATATCAGCTCAGTAGGCACCGGAGGGCGGGTCCAACGACAGCCGGAGAAGCAGCGCCTCAGCTGGGAGCACGGCCCACCAGCGACCGCGGGGGACACCAAGACCTGGGCTGCAAACAGAAGAGAGAGTTCACCGGGCCTGAGAAGCAACAGAACCCACCCCGCCCACAAGCAATCAGCTGTACTACCGCTTCACTCAGTTTCTGGGATGAGTTTGGCTTTGGTTTTTAAAATAATGTTTGCAATTTCTGGTATATTCGGCCTTCCAGACAGACGTCTGGCTCGTGGGTTTGTTTCTGCAGATGCGCTGAAGGACGCCGGCACCCAGCTCACACTCTTCACAGGAAGCGGTGTCTCGTGGGCTGGGCCAGTCTCTTCCTCCAGAGCTGTGCCCACACCGCACCGGCCGCTCCGCAGGGCCACCCATCAGCAGTGGCCTCTGCCCAGCAGCTCCAACTTAAATGTGCCCATCTCACCTTCTCTCCAGGTGCAGAACTTAGCCACTGTGAACAAAGCGGAAACCAATCACTGTTCACCAATCAGCTAAGCTCTGCACCTTGTTAGAGAGGTCATCGCAGGGCATAATTAAAGGGCTGGCGAGCATCTTCCTCGGTCCTTGGCTTCGTTTGTTTACAAAGAGCTACGAGGCGCAACTGTTCTCCAAACTGCAGAGAGAGAGGACCTGTGGTTTCGGTTTCGGGAGGAGCAGCCAAGGTCGTGGTTGCGTGGTAATCCCTGGCAATGTGATTTTAATCTTAAATCACAAATCAGCATGCCAGGAACCCAAGCAGCCAGAGCACTCAGGAGCAGCACCGCACCCTGCCACACCCACTGCCTCCAGGCCGGCCACATCACTTAGCTGGCACCCTAGAGTTTTCAGATCAAAAGCACTCAAAGATGACCCCTGAAACGCAGAGAAACTCCGGAACAGGATGCGGATGCGCGCTGCTGTTCAGCCATGTGACAGGCCAAGAGGGCTGTCCTCCCTCTAGGTCACTGCCTTTAACCCCTTGGGACACACATGCCTCTTGCCAAAGAGATTCACAAGATCTGGGACAACTCCGGGCCCGCTCCGGCAGGGAAGGTTTCCCTGCTGGAGGGTGTAACTCAGGAGCAATCTCTGTGCCTGTTCTTCCCAGTGGGTGGGCGCTGTGACCCATACATTCAGCTAAAAAGGCAGGGACAGGAGCACAGAATTTAAGGGGAGAGGAGGAAAAGGCAGGCTTGTGACTGGGACAACATTTTTGTTTACTCAGGGACAAAAAAATCACCATGAAGAGTCAGGAGACCATGTGAGCCTCCGTGGTTCTCCAATGTAGGGCCGAGAAGCGATCAAAGGAACAGTTGGCCTTATCGTAGTAGTTTTCATACACCAAGTAACACAAACCCTCCATGAAATTAAACATCTCAAGAGAAACATGATTGATGGGAATTACTACAGGAGAAGGGTGACGAGGCAAGTGCAGCTGTCTCCGTGTTTAAATCAGCCCGCCGCTGGGAGTCTGGGGAGCGTCTGATGCAGCTGCCCCCCATGAAATGTAAGTCACCCTGCTTTTCCCACTGCTCCCACTTCCTGGCCCCAGGCTCTTCTCAAGAACATGATCATATTTCAGAAAAGCTTTTCTTCCTTCAGTATCAGCTCTTTCAGACAAACAAGACACTTAAACACATTAGACAGAAATGGGCTTTGTAAGAGCAAAACTTTAAAGGTAAACTGAGTATCGAACAAAGGCAAACACCAAATACTATTCATTAAAGTTACAAACTTATATAACAATATGAAAAATGCTTGAGATTTGATGCTGTTTTCTAAAAAAGAGTACATTATATCATGTAAAACCTTGAAGAAAAAATAACTGAGAAGACACAGACATGATTATTTAGAAGAAAAAACACAATGATCTCAGAGTGTAATTTAATAACACTTTATGCACGACTACTAAATTATGTACTTTATAGAACTTACATTTAAAAACCATCTGCTCGGAAGGAAATCTAACAGGTCCATCTCAAGCACTATAGCACAGGAAGCAATCTAGGACTCTCCAACATTAAGCCAGGAAGAAATTCGTCTTCCACACCAATGAGAAATAAGGCCTCCATCGGGCACAGGGTGTCCTCGAGTGGACACAACACAGCGCTTACCAGCTGGGCCAGGAGCGGACACCCCGAGAAACCCACGTCTGCACACAGCCAGGGGAGAAACTCCCACACCCCAGTGGGTCAGCACTTCTGCTGAAATTCCCACTCCATCTCCACACTCGAGAGTCCCCCAATTTCCCCCAAAGGTTACTAAACCCACGGTGGCCAAAACAGTGGCAGAGATCCGCCTGCCCCTGCTGTACCCGAGCGCCTGGCCGTCGGCCCCCATTCGGCCTGTGCACCCCAGGAGGGAGCAGTGGGCTTTACTGCTTCACCTCCTAAGAGGAGTGCCTGGTTAGTACCACACAGCGGAGAAAGGAAAGAGAGAATCACCTCTTTAAAACAGCATTTCAGCCACCACCTCCACCGAGGACTTGTCCATCTGCTCCTTGACCAGCTCGAAGCACCTGATGGCGAGCTGCTGCTGCCTGGCATCCTCGCGCACCATCAGCTCCCCGTAGAGGTACACACCCATGGCCTGTGGGCACAGTGCCAGACGGCGTTAGGAAGGGAGCTGTTTCTGAGCTGTTTCTGCCCTCGCACCTGTGCTCATGGTCTGGGTTTGCTTCCCACCAACTGGCTGATGTTGGAAGTGCAAAGGCCGAGAAAAGATCATCAGGTAGCTGTGCGTCTGGAATCTCCAGTTTCCAATCCCTGTTTCTTCCTGGTTTTCATGTAAATTCCATGCGGTTCATAGCTAGCAATCCTGCCAACAGATTTGTTCATTTACCTGGTGTCAGAGGGGTGCCTGTGTTGGGAAGGTCTGCACACAGCCAGCGGCCTCTACAATGACCACCAAGGAGAGGCCGGTGCCTGCTGCGGGGCTGCTTCCTGGGAGAGTGTGTCCCAGGACTGGCTTGATCCCCCGCTCAGAGAGCCCATCATCGCCCAGGGCAACAAAGACCATACTGCCCGGCAGCCACGGGTGGAACCACAGGACGCCTGTCCCTTTGCCCACCCTGGCCACTTTCCTGCCACAGCCTCAAGTGCAGCAGACACTGGCTTTTCTGTTTTGAGAACAATGATGCAAAGACTGACATCTGCAATTTTCCTACATTTTAAAAACAGCCAATCATGTTCTGCAAGAGACCAAAGGACCCCTTTAGTTCTGCCTGCTTTGTTGTTCCAAGTTGAGTTACTCCAAGGGTCACATTCTGTTGGAGCAAATTAAAAGAAGGAATTCAAAGGCAGCACAAGATAAAAACTCAGCAGTTAGGGATTTAAAAGTGTCTTCCTGAAAAAGCTCAGACATGGTGATCCTTATATGGCAAAGAGCATGGTTCTAAGTACGCTCCATGATTTCTGGTCTTCTGAACAGACCTGAAGTTGCTCTCACACTCAGTTCTCATGCTGTCTGCTTCTCCAAACACCTCTTGCTCTGCTGTGCAAATGTGACATTTCTGCTGCTACAAACTCACGCACTTTTCTTTGTGGGAATAACCGGCCCTCACTTGCTGGCTGCCCCCTGCACCAAGACCCTATAAAAAGTCCTTTTGTTCGTCCCGCCTT
This sequence comes from Fukomys damarensis, assembly GCF_012274545.1. Lineage (NCBI taxonomy): Eukaryota > Metazoa > Chordata > Mammalia > Rodentia > Bathyergidae > Fukomys > Fukomys damarensis. The sequence continues at coordinate 25,515,387 of NW_022900939.1, read as the reverse complement.
CTCCTTCCACCCCCACGGAGCACGGCTCCATTCCACCAGCCCACAGCCTTGGCAGGCAGTTCCTTCAGAACGCTCCCTCTCTCACAAACTGGTGGGGAGGTTTGCGGGGGGAATAGGGGGTTCTGTGTGTCACAGGAAGCACCCTGAGCCATGACCCTGATGTGTCCTATGCATGTCAGAGGCTGTCAACAAGCATATCCCCATATATGTGCCGACACACACACTTCCTGTGGGCTCCAGGTCAGGCAACCACTTCCTAGGAGGGAAGTTCTCACAGGGCTTGGCAGATGTCACCCAGATGGCTTCCCGGCCTGGGCTTTCCAAACCAACCTGCACAGAAGCTTACAGCCAGGCTCAGGAGACTGAGACACGAGCCCTGGCCTCGGCCCGAGAGGCTCTGAAGAGGCCCACAGGTGACTAGGTGAGTGGTCTGCAGGCAGTGAGACCACAGGTGCATCTGCACTGTGGAACCTGCGACTTTACTCGGCACACAGGGTGGGCACATCGGCTCCAAAGACCAGTGGTGCCTACGATGCTCAACATCTTTGGAAATGATTTAAATGTTCTCAGAGAGATGCCAAGAACTTGGGTCTGCCTGTGAAGGGCACCAACAGGGATAGGCAGGGGTGAGCACTGAAGGAATCCTCACCTGGTCATCCTGAAGGAATCGTTCCACGTGTCTGTAAGCGCGCGTGTACTTGTGCTTCACAATGAGCTCACACCAGCGATGGCGAACCTGGGGAAGAAGGGAGACCGCGTAAACAACAGGCCAGCAGTTCCACGGCAAGTTTAAAGAGAAAGAGATTTTTGCACGGTTCTTGGCTATTCTCTGAAGCACACCAGCACTGCTAACACATTCATTCATTCATTCATTTTGGGGGGTACTGGGGCTCAAACTCCAGACCTTCCACTTGCGAGGCAGGCGGTGGAACCACTGAGCTAAATCCCCAGCCTCAACTGCTAACACATGTAGTTGTACATTTCATTTCAGCTTAGTTTCCTTTTAAAAGAGAAGAACCAAGTCCTACAGAGGACAGCCCACGGTTAACCCTCACGAGGGAGAGGGTGCATTTGAATCCAGTGTTTCACTGTTTTAGGCATGGCTTTGTAAGCAACTGACAAATCCAAGACTGGACTGGAAGGCGAGGGCCACGGCCCAGGCCAGGCTCCTCGTGGCAAGCTTTCCCACAGGGTAAGGTCCCCAGGGACGCCTGTCACGCCCGGCCACCCCATTTCCAGTAGCAACGACCAGTCCGATAAAGCAGGTTATAACAACAAGAGCGCTAAGGGGAAAATGCTGCTCTCTAATCTCAAAGAGGCAAAGTGCACCTTCTCACAGTCTGGGCAAGAACTAGAGCAGGGTGCGTGCCCCTGAGCACAGCATACCCAAGCACACAGGCTAGAAAGGAGATGCCATTCTTTTAAAAGACATATTTTCTCTGGGAGGCTGACACAGGAGGATCTCAAATTCATGCCCAGCCGGGGCAACTTAGCAAGAAATGGACTCAAAATAAAAAATGGAAAAAGGGATGGGGAATACAGTAAGACATGAATAAAATGCTGGGTTCGACCTCTAGGAGGGAGCGGCGTGGCGAGTGCAGAGACAGACACGGACAGACCTGACTGCCAGGCGCAGTGGCACACACGTGTAATGCCAGCACTCTAGAAGCTGAGGCAGGGGGATATCAAGTTAAGTCTAGAAAAACTACCAGTGAGATCCTGTCTCAAAAATTCGAAAATAAGTAACATTTTACTAGGCTGCACCTGCCCGAATTTGCCAAGAACCCTTTCTTCAAATCCAGACACTGAGGGTGAATTTGATTCCTGCCAATGTCCTCAAGAGGCACAGTCACCAGGGACAAGGGCACCCCTTGCAGGCAGGGGCAGGGAATCTCACTGTGCTGCAGGCAGGTTCTTCAAGAAGCAAATCCCACAGGACTGTTCCGGAACCCAGCGCCACACTGTAACTCTACCCGGCAAGTAGCCTGCCATCCCTGCTCTCTTACTGCTTCAACGCTGGCCGCACATGGAAAGAAAGGCACACTTTAAAAAAGCCTCTCACATCCCTCCCTGTTTTTATTGCTTTGAAAGAGGGAGATGTTTTGTACTGATCTATTTGCAACAATAAAAAAAAAGTAAGCAATTTCAATGTTTTGGCTAAGACCCTGAAAATTATATCCCTGTCTGCAGTCCTGGTTGGATTTTTCCTCCAATCTATTGTAAGTAGATTTATGTGAAAATAATTACAAATGAGTGAAACAACCGGGAACCTGGGAAGGACAGTGCCAGGAGGTCACACAGCCCCAAGGGAGTATCAGAGGGACAGGGCAAAGAGCTGATGGCCTTGGACACCACAGCAAGAGGAAAGCTGGTCCCCGCTGTGAAATCCTTCCACCTTCAACTAAACGTTAAAAACAGACCATAAAAGGGAAGGAGCAGCCCACGAAATACCCCGACCAGAGAATGAGTGGATGGAGCTCCTCCACGTACAGGGTGCCATGAGAGCGCCAGGTCCCATCCAGCACCGAAGTGCAGGCAGAAGGAGCCCCGTCTCCACCCTCCTAACCCTCCCAGCCACACTGCGCTCAGCCACAGCCCACTCTGGCAGAGCCACATCTGTCCGTGAGCTCTGTGGAAACCCAGTCAGCCCCGGGGGCAGTCTCCACCCTGGGCCCACTGCCCCACCAGCTCAGGGCAGACCCTCACTCTGTCAATGCAGGATGAGAAGAAAGCTGTCAGCTTCCGAGTGCTCATGCGGCCTGACCATGCCACAGCCTCTGCAGGACTGTCTGTCTTTCCAAAACCGGGCAGGGGTGGGGAGTACTACGTTCTTAGATTTTGAGAATGGAGGGTTTCATCTCCTTTCCCCTCTTCTGTGGTCTCCCTTGTCTTATTTATACACACAGAAATAACAAAGCCTAAACCCAGGCCTATTTCTGAGGAGGACACACCCCTGGGTGGGCAGGGCCAGAATGAAGGCCCAGGGCAGGGCTGCATAGAAGGGGCTCTTTCAGCATCACCATGAGGTCAGCATTTCCACTTCTACTGTCAGAAACAGTTGATTGTCCTGACTAATAAGAGATCCAGTCTTCTGACCCCTGAAGGCTAACACGCATCCAGGAAGGACAGGCTGACTCCCCCGCCCACTGGTCTCGAGGGGCAAAAAACAAGAAGCCTTTTCATCTGAGAGCGCTAAACGCACTGCAATGTTTCAGTGACAGGATTTTAAAAGACATCACAAAAATGCTGTGTGAGGCGGACAGTCCACCAGACAGTTCCTGCTCATACATGGGTTTTTACTTTATGTTTCTCTGGGAAACAAAATCCTTATTTTTCACCGTTGTACTCTCAAGACTCCATGTTTCATACAGCCACTTGTCACCACATGGGACAGGAAGACACCGGCGTCAGCCACTCCCAGCACCATTTCCAACGTGAGTGCAGATGGAGCATCGCTTCTCCAGGTCACAGACTCGTGGCCCCTGAGGGGATGGCCCTGCCCATATGTGACCTCGCTCAACTGACAATGGCAGGAAAGGGAAGCCCCCCATGGGCAGCCGGAGCCGCACTGTGCTCGGAAGCAGGTCCGCGAGAAGAAAGCTGTCTGCTTTACATATTTGTGCTTGCTTGCTTGCTTACTGTAGGAGTGTTGCTATGTGCTCCAGATGGCCTCAAACTCCTGGGCTAGAGTGAGCCTGGGCTCCTGTCTTAGCCTCCCGAGTAGCTGGGATTACAGGATGGAACCATTTGCTGTTCCTTGTTTCAAATGAATGAACGGGGACAGTAGTCACTGTCTTTTTTAACATTTCCTCAGTCAGATTCAATAAACACAGGGTCATCGCATAAATACAGGGCCTGGCACTGGCATTCCACAGTGGGTCTCCGGCCGCGAAGCCTCCTCGGCCACACTGGGGACAGGCCTCTCTGAGCCCAGCTCATCCTCTGCTCAAGTGTCAGTTCACTTCTGCGGAGCAAAGGCCACATCCCTTGGCCCCCTCTTTGCAGCCATGCTATGTGGACACAGTGTCCACGGGCGGCCACCTACTCTGCAAGCCAGGAGGGAAGCTGCATGCTCAGGCTGGAGGTGCAGACCCCTGCTCAGAGGGCACAGGGAGTTGTCCCACGGCAGAGCAGCGCCAACATCTGGATGGACAAGAGACACTGTCACCACCCAACTATCCTCTCCCAAGGTCTGGGAAACAGTAGGAAGGCGTCAGAGATCAGACCCCCTTCCCAGGAGAGCTGGATTCTGCTGTGAAAAGTGCAGAGAGCCATGGCACCTGCTCTAAATGATGCGAAGGAGGGTTTTTTCCTTTGGAGATGGGATAAAGTCCAGCTGCCAGCAGATCTGGGAGGAAAACCAATCAACCCGAGACCAAGCAATACACCAGTGACACCAAACCCCAAAGCCAGCTTCCATTTCTCCCCTCTTCACACTACAATTCTTTCTAGATTAATATACAAAATGTCAGCAAGGTGACCTCCCCACCCTGCCCCGGCCCACCGGGGACAGCCACCGTCCCACGTTTCACACACGACGTGAAGAGCAGCATGGCTTGCACTGCTCTATACTCCAGGCTTCCAGCATCCACGTGACAGTCTCACCTCACCGCCCCCGTGAGTGCAGAGAGGGTCCCAATCCTCATGGCCACGACTGCGAGCGTCCTGCCGCACTGTGACTCGGCCACACCCTACAGGCCGATCCGAGCTTAGGGCAGTGCAGACTGGAAGCGGCCGGCTGTGGGATGAGGTATGGACATCAACTCAACCCTAAGTGGAGTTTCTGCATCAAACAATGCGACCTCTGCGCGGTGAGAGGCTGCCCACATGGCCTTCCTGAGGCGTGGCAGTTTACATGCTGGCTAGAGAGCCCCCAGCCCCTGCTTGCTCCCCACCTGTCCCTGGAGGCGGTCTGTCTTCCCAGGTGTGAAGCGGATGCTGTCACTACCGGGGGGCTGTCTCTGCCAGAGTCCCAGGACTGGACCCGCCGGGCAATGGCTCAGGACAAGGATAAGGCCCAGGTGGAGACGGACTTCGGGGCAGCGTGACCGTTCTATGGAGAGCGAGGCCTAACCCTCTTCCTCACTTCTCATCAATTGTGTATTCTCTCACATTTCCCCCTGTTTTTCTCTAGCTAATTTGTTGGATGTTTCTGAATATAAGGAAATCAACTTGAAATTAGCTTGATTAAATAACAACTATTTTCTACATTGTATTAATCTTTGAGTTCATTCATGGTGGCTGTGTTTGTATTTCTGAACGGTATGTCATTAAATTTATTATTTTTTTCTTCCTATGACTTTTCAGAGCTTTGTTCATTTAGTTTTAGTGTTTTCTGGGTATACAGAAAGGGGCCAAACAGTAAATTTTAATTATACACATTTTACTGTACTTCAGTTGTCAAGAGAGTGGACAATGTAGTAACTTTAAACAGTGACTAAAATCCATCCGTCTCTCCAAACTCAGGCTAGGAATCTCTAGAAAGTCTAGAGGGTCCATCACCATGGTCAGGGCAAACTAAGACAGAAAGGAAGGAAGATGCACAGGCAAGGAAAGAGAGTAAGAGAGCAGGAAAGCAGCAGCTGGGCCTTGAGAAGCGAGCGGAGGCAGCGCGGCTCACACCGGCACAGAAGGGTCCCCTGGGCAGCAGCTGCTCCTCACTGGTCCCCCGAGCTGCAAGCGTCCAGGCGGCTGGAGTAGAACGGGAGCCCAGCGAGAGGACTGCGGTACTTCAGGCCCGGGGCCCGGGAGGGCACACGAGTGAGACAACCTGATGGTGGTGAGCGAATCTGCACTCTGGATTCTTCCAGTCATCACAGAACAGACTCCCGCACGACAGACAGGTGCCCACCATGGAACCCTTCCGTACAACAAACACCAGCTCTGGAAATCTGCTTTTCAGTTTCCCGCTCAGGCTGTCGGGGGCTGCTTTCCTTCAGTGCTCAGTGGGGCTTCAGCAGAGAGATGCTATTTACACTGCTGGAGAGGGACTGAAGAGCCATGCAGCTGCTCAAAGGCTGGGGGACACTGGTGCCGAGGGCTCGGCCGCAGGGCTCGTCCTGGAGCGCGTAGCCTCTGTGGTTCTTTGGGGAGGGTGCAGACAGGAGGGCCCTGGACTCTGGGGTGGGGAAGGTGAAAGGTGGGGAGCAGAAGCCACCCGTGTAAAACTACAACTGCAAGTAACCCAGTAACGGCTCCAGGGGGTGGCCCCTGCCCCACAGTGGGACAGCCACCAGGAATGTGACACAGTCTGGGGAACTGGCCGGCACAGCTCACTCAGTACGTGAACGGGCGGGTGTGAACAGGCTTCTGCAGGAAGCACACACGGCTCTGGCTTCGAGGCTGGCAGCTTCTTCCTCCCAAGCACAGTTGAGGCAGCCAGCGATGGGACAGGAATGGCAGGGGACAGAGTGATGGCCAGCACTGTCACAGGTACACATAGCTGTGCGCGATCTTCCATGCATGCTACATATACACTGCACGCACACACTGCAACAAAACGGTTGTTTCCCTCACTACAGGCAATGCTGATTTTACTGTTCTTTATTTTCAAAATGCGAGCTGCTGACCTACTAAACAGATTTCCTGACCCCTGAGCATGGTTTGGCCCACAGGGCAAAAGCTCTCTGACCTCCAGCGACCACGCCGCCTACCCAGAGGCCCTTTATAGCCCCAAGCCATGCCCAAGACTCAGGACACAGTCCACAAGCCAACAGGCACCTCTGTGAGTAACAAACCCTTCATCAGGATGTGCTGCTCCCTCTCAGGTTTCTCTCCTGGAAACAGAAAAGCCGTGAATGAAGCACAACCCCATGCCACACCTGACCTCTGCTCAGCCCAAGACACTCCCATGTACCCCAGCCAGTATCCTCCTGAACTCTGGAATAGGGGTGGTCAAGTGTTTTCTAAGGAGGGTCGGACATTGGGCATTTCTGGCGTTTTGGCCCTTCGGCCCTAGACAACACAGAGATGAAAGCAAGTCTTTGGATAAACGTTACTTACAAAGACAGGCAGTGTGGGCTGCAAGGGTCTAGGCTGCAGGTCGGAATGCTGCCCAGGCTGGGCCTAAACTTGTGATCCTCCTGCCTCAGCATTTCAGAGTGCTGGGATTACAGGCGTGCACCAGCACGTCCAACTTACTTATCATCTTAGAGACTAACGTCCCAATGTGGTTTTCAAGATTTCCTATTGTGTAATTCTTGTTATGAAAATCTCACCTGGAACCCCAGTGCATACAGATTAAAGAGCAATTCAAATCTTTATGTCAATCTTCTGATGACACCAGGAGGTAAGTCTCAAGCCTCCTGCCTCCTAATAGGAAGGCTGCCGCAAGGCCAGGGGAGAGAGACTGCCGCGACACTAGATGGCGCTGTGGTGGTCCCGCCACATCTGACTCCCAGGCTTCCTTCAGTGATCTGCTGTGCCCACACCCCAACTCACCGAACCACCCACTCCCCAACTTCCAGAGTTGGCTCTTAGTCTCTCTCTGAGCTCACGCCCTGGCACGGCTGCGTCACTTTCTCTGCAGGCCGGATGCATTTCCTTACACTATCAAGCGGACTGGAGAGCACCGGCCCTGTCTCAGAAAGCAGCACATGGCATGCTCCATGCAGACATCTCAGTGAAGACAGCCCTTCTGCAAAGCGCTGCAAGTTCGGAATGCTCCTCAGCTACTTTGAAATTATAATGCACAGTTGGAAGCTATAAAATGCTTTGAAGAATGCCACCCATCCTATTTATGACAGGAAGCACTCCCCTTTCTTTTCAGTCCTTTTGATTTTGAAATTTATTGCTGAAGGGGAAAAAAATCTATCCAGGGAACATGATCTGGGAAGCCCATTAAACCTCATTTAGGGTTCCATTTATATCTGTAAACAGATGAGGGCTCATGGCATTTTTAAGTCAGTAAGTCTACACTGTGATAAACAAACCTGCTTTCTGAATTTGTGTGCTTAAATCAGGTTTATTGGCTTGAAAGTGGGTTTACTGCTGGTAAGCGGGCAGCCTCGGCGGAGTAGTCACAGATGGAGGCATTTCTGGGCCTGTGCTATGCAATGCCAGCCGCATCTACCTGCTCGTCCTCATGAAGGAAGACCGTGGGACAGCCTCCCACCTGGCTGTCAGACCATGGGCACCTCTGTTATTATTTTATCCCTCCTCCCGCTCTCTCATCCTTACTGCTCCTCACTGCACAGGGCTGCAACCTGAACATTGTTTTTTAAAGCAAAGGGAATTAAACGTTGCCCCACTTGCTGCTGCAAGGCCAGGTCAGCATGTGAATTTGCAGGCCAAGGGTTTAGAGAGCCAGGAAGGCCCTACAGCTCTCTTTCTCATCTGAATCTGAAATGCTTAGAACTACAGTTGCACCAGCTTGCAAAACAGGTCGTCTGCACTGCTAGTGCCACCATGCTTGACACCCACATGGAGGACACGGTAAGGTCAAGTGTGACGACAATGAAAAACAAACGTCAAAGCCTCATTCGTGAGTGCAAGCAAATTCTAACCTTTCTTTTCTTATAAACAGACCATTTTTATATAATGATATTAAGGCTATTAAAAGCCCCCCCCAAAAAAGGCAGAACTCCAGAGCCAATGTGGGTCCACACTGAAATATGGCACAGCCTCCCCTTCAACCCAGCCAAAGCTGCTTACTGGATGGCCACACCCCAGGCAATTCTGAAACTAGGAAATGCCTTCCCCCTTTCTTTGTTTCACATGTGACATGTGGCCTTTGCTTATACAGGACTTTTGTTATTGGCAAAAGCAACGATCATGGTTTTACCTTTCCCATGAGCCTGTGCTTGCCCCAGAGGCAGACTTCGCTCTGAAGGGCCTCACTCAGTCTGCAAAAGGGCTCACTATCCTGAGGGGAGGCAGGACGTGGCCATCCCCACCAGGACACTGAATTCTGGGGTTAAGTTACTCCCGTCACCTGCTAGGCCAAACATGAGATCCTGGAAGTTATTCTCCAAGTATTCGATATTGAGGATAAAGTGAAAGAACAGAAAAGCTCCTGCCTCCTGGAGCTCACAGCTCAGTATAAAGTTGGAGAAAAATCCAACAAGATTCATGTATTGGTGATAAATGCCAAGGGATGCCATGGAAAGACCCAATGGCATAAGTGAGATGTGGGGTGGTCAGAAAAGGTTCCCTGAGAAGGAGAAGAACCAGCTGCTAAAGGGGGCACCTTGAGTCTGATCTCTCACTATACCATGTGTTCTGCAAAATAATTCAATCCTCCCCTTTCCTCATTTTTTTTTCTTTTTGGTAGGGGGTGGGGATCAAACTCAGGACCTTGTGCTTGTGAGGCAGGTGACAGCACCAGTGAGCTAAATTCCCCGCCCTACCCTCAATTCTTAATGACAGTTTCTCCAATGCGCTTCTCCACAGGAGGTAGAAAAACAGACTTTTAAAAAGAAAACCTCATGTTGAAGACAATAACTACTGTGGCTTCCACTGCCGTGACAACACCACAGAGGCAGGGTCTACAGTTTCACATCGCAGGAGCTTTCAATGTTTCCCAGGAGCGGCGGCTCTCTAGGTCTGCTGTGACTCAATCAAGAAAGAAGGTGTCTACAGAGTTCCACAGAAATGACGAGTGCACAAGAGATCTGTTGAGACGATAAAGGAGTGCAAAATGATTTTGGAATGGGAAGAATTGCTGCGGATTGAGTTCCACAGAGGGTTGTCACTGACCTGTGTTCCTCAACTACAAAACATGAACATGTGGGCTAAGGAACAGATCGACTTCATAAATAAACTATTAAAAAGTACTGCAGGGATGCCCTGAGACCTAAAATGTAGGAGCCAGAACTACAAAATTCCTAGAAGATACAGGCAGGAAAGTTTACGGTGTTGGATTAGGCGAGAGTTGCTTACATTTGACACTGAAAGCAGAAGCAACAAGAAAAACAATGGATAAAATGGACTTCGTGAAAGTCACACCTTTTGTTCTTCAAAGAACACTATCAAGAAAATGAAAAGACAAGCCACATACTGAGAGAGGGTGTTCTTACCAATCATATTTGCTAAAGGACTTTTATCCAGATTATATAAAGTACTTTAACTCAACAGTTTTAAAAAAGGGACAATTTCAAATGAGCCCAAGGCTGCCTAGATATTTTTCCAAAGAAGATGTACAAGTGGTCAACAAATAGATAAAATCTACTCAATATCATCAGTAAACAGGGAAAGGTTGATGAAAACTAAGTGAGGTACCATCCACACATCCAACAAGATGCCTCAAATAGAGACAGAAACAAGGGTGGATAAGGACAGAGAGAAACTGAGACCCTCAAGGCTCACTGGTGAGAATGTAAAATGGCACAGCCTCTCTGGGAATCAGGTTGCAGCTCCCCACAACAGTTCATCAGAGTTAACAGAGGACTCAGCAATTCTACCCATGGGTGCCTAATGGAAAGACGTGGAAATGTGCTCCTGCACAAAACCTTGTACACAAATGTTTACAGCAGCATTATTCATAACAGCTAAAGAGTGGAAAAACCTCAATGTTCATCAAGTGATAAATGGACACACAGATGAGGTCATCTATAGGAACAAAAATATCTGAAAATAAAAAGGAACAAACAGGTTAAGGGTAGAGTTCAACAGAGGGATTCAAACCTGAGCACAGAAAAAAACAACAAAGGAAAAGTATAGTGATGGCTGATACACACTACAAACACGGACAATCCTTAGAGATGCTACGCTAAATGAAAAGTCAGTCACATACTGTGCATGGTTCCATTTAGTGAGCGAAATTCCAGAGAGAAAGCCAGTGCTTGCGCACAACTGGTGGCTATGGGAGGACAGCTAAAGGGTGCTGGGTTTCCTTCTGGGATGATGAAAACGTTCTACAACTGACTGTGGTGATGGTTGTACAATTCTGAATATGCTAAAAACCATGAACTGTGGACTTTGGGTGGATTACATGGTCTATGAATCACATTTTCCAAGAAAGTTATTAAAAATAATCACCTTCACCCACCCTTGGATGAACCAAGGTTAAGCAAGGCTCAGGGGCAAGAGAAGCTGCCTGGAGTCCTGTGGGCCAAGGCAGCAGCTGAAGTCTCAGCTACGGCTGGCTGGCTGCTGGCTGGTTGGTCCCCTGTGCTCAGGGACTTCCTGTGCTTAGCCTGGGCATCTGCTTCCACCCACAGATGGGCAAGACCAGCTGACCTATGGAACACAGTTTCATGTGGTCTGAGGCTGTGGCAAGAATGGCACACACAATGAGTAGTCAAAAAAAAATTTGGTACCACCTCAAAGTCCAGCTGATATCTTCACGTTTTTAAATTTCAGACCCAGCCACATAAACGAAACATGACCGTGTACAGCCCTTGGGCACTGCCCACACACACAGGCAGAGCTCACCTCTGATCTACGCTGCACAGGTCCCACATACTGGAGCACCATGAGGCTTCCATGCTACGCAGAGCAGGGAAAGTGCACAGGAAAGGCACTTCACACTTGCATACTGTCTTGGTCATTTTCTCATCTCTAGGACAAAATACCGGACACTCACAAACTAAAGGAGGAAAGGTTTATTCTGGCTCACAGTCTGCAGAGGTTTTAGTTCATAGTCCACTGGGCCCAAGGCAGAACAGCAAGGCAGAGGGTCCTAGTGAAAGAAAAGCTGCTCATCTCACGGTGACCAGGAAGCAGAGGGGTCAGAGGGAAGGGAGACCCACACTCCTAGGTCACGCCCACAGTGGTGGCCTCTTCTGACCAGGTCCCACATCCGCACCCCGTATTCCACTCACCTTCCAAACACAAGGCTCTGGGGGTCATTTCAGACTCACTTCACAAATGTGAAAGAAAACAGTGTTTAAAAGCTAACTGTGCAGATTTTTGGTGTGGATCTCAAAGCAAAAAATTTAATACAAAAATATGTAAACTAACAAACCTAGAAGCACCGATAAAACCCCGGGCCTCAATTTCACTACAGAGGCCTTAGAAATAAGTTGAACATGAGATGCAGCTGGTTTCTTGGACACACCAGAAGAAGAAAAACAGGGCAATGCTATTTATTTAGACCCCAGAAAATGTGTAAATCTTCCCATCTTTTTCAGGAAATCTTAGATGATACCCTTAAATCTTCAGATATCTATAAAATTGGACCAGCGGCTAAACACAAAGAAGCAAGCAGCGAGGGACAATAAGGGACCAAATAACAATAAGGAAACTTTTCTAATAAAGTCTGGAGGAACCTGTAACTAGAGGCACATTTACTACACTCTTTTTTTAAACAGCCACATTTTAAAAAGTATTTATTTAACAGGACCTTTTAAGAAAAATAAATCAGATTTGCTGCCTGCAGCTCCTTTTTTATTTCCATCTATTTAACACTTAATTACCTAAAATAGGCTGTAAGAAGTCATGGCTAACAATGCACAGTCCCTATCTTCAGGAATAACAGAACCCTCTTAATCTAAAAAGTTTAAGTTCTTTAATCATTTTAGATCAGGTTTTAAAAACTCCTTTATCACAGTATAACCCAAGAAACACTGTATGTTGCGGGCTTTCATAGAAAAGTTCCAGGGCACTGGACTGAATAACTAAGAGCACTCTAAGGCACATGGTTTATTTAAAAAGATATAGCTTAAAGTAACTACTCCAATCCTTTCTTTCAACCTATACTGACCCCACCTTTAAAACCCTAAAAAAGGAATCACAATGCTGTGTTGAAGGGATAGCTGCATCCTTCACGAGCGCTATCTCAGCCTTAGGAAAACTCTGGAGCGGGGGTTTAGCTCAGTGGTGCCAACGCCTGACTCACAAGCACAAAGTCCTGAGTTCGATCCCTGCTACAAAACAAACAAACAAACCTTACAAAAACTCTGGAGCCATACTGTTTACAGGCTGTGTTCTGAAGTACAGACTCATCAGTACTTGGCCTCTTGATCTGCAACCTGAGCTTGACCACACTGAGGGCCCAACAAGCTAGACCCTTTGTACCTGCGAAGATGTGGTGACAAATGGCCCAGTGCCACATATCTGTGAGCTGTCAGGTGGAAGAGGCAAGTGTCAACTTGCCCTTGAGGAGCTCCCTGTGAGATAATGGGCCCTCAGATTTTGGCCCAGAAGAACACTTCACTAATTGCCACTCAACTTTCCGGCCCTCCACAATGCTGTCCTTTTTATGTTTGGCCTGAAAACCTGCCTTGCGGGGGGGTTCCGTTCCGTGATGGTGCCTCCTGACAATGCTGGGTGACGACCTGGTGAGCAGCTGGCTGGGTAATGAGGCCCCGGGGGCAGCCTGCAGAACAAGGGAGGAGAAGAGGCAGGCACCAGCTGTGGGTCTCCAGGCACCGGTAATGTTCCTGCTCAGAAGCCTGGGCAACCCAGGGCAGTCCCACGAGCGCAGAGGCCTTGGTCCCTGTCCTGTGTGCTGCCCCACACCCACAAGTGCAGTGGGGGAGGCACAGCTGGGGCCTGTTCCTGCACATCACCATGATCACAGGGCCCACATGAGCCAGAGCCATTGTTCCTGCCTCATTACGCTCCTTACATCTGCACAGGGGACAACGGAGCAGGAGATCCTGGGGTAGCACACTGCATTTTAACAAGCAGTCAAGCATCCTGAAATGGCTAGAGCACCCAAAGGAAGTATACCTGGCCTCTCCTCTAAACCACCGCATGAGAAAACAAAAGAGAAATGTCCTATGTGTGACCAGAATAGGAAAAGTCATCGGGAAGAAAAGGAGAGCCAGGAGCTGAGACCCTCAAGAACATTTTGAATCTGAAGGGAGAGGGTCTCCACATTCAGAGGTATGAGCAGAATCACAACCAGCATTCAGATGCCTCTGCCCCCTTGATACGGCGCTAGAGGACTGCGGATCTTTGAGTGCTCTGATTCACAGAAAGGGTGGTTCTGGCTGAGATGAAACTCACAAGTAGCTCAGAGCTGACAGACTCCGGCACTGCTGGAGTTCAGCCTTCCACTTCTAGCCTAAGACCCAGTGAACAACGACTTCATTAACAATGTATTAAGTACCGCTCCCTGCCTCTGTAAATCCCAGGCCCACAAGGTGGGAGGAGGTCCAGAGCCCCTGGGTGAGGTTAGCCAGGGCTCTACAGCCACAGCCGGTGATGTGGAACAAGGCTATGTGGTTGAGTGTTTGTCCAGTCGCAGTCAACCCTGAAAGTGTCCTTCTGAGAGGAGAACTGGGATGGATGCTGGCAGAGCTTTCTGGATACTAACGGCAAAGCAAGTTTGTCCTTTCTTACCAACCTGTTCCCCTAGAATGACTTGATACTGTAGTCTAGTCTGCAACACCTTGTTCTTCCAAGCAAAAGACTACTTTCACCTCTCCCAAGGTGACGTGCTCTGGGGCCTCAGGAGGGGTAGAACAGACTCAGGGCCACCTCTAGCTATTGTCGGCCATCTTTCTAGTCATCCCACTCTGGACTGTAGCCAACTGTCCATGGACACTTAAAACGAGACTTTGAAAACTGCCCTTTGTGAGCCAGCCACCATCTTAAAACACTGGTTCTTAGCCAGAGGACTTCCTCTGGAGACATCCAGCAGCACCTGGAGGCATTCTTGAGTGCCACATTGGGGGAAAGAAAGGAGTTGCTACTGGTGGACAGAGAATGCTAAACAGCCTACAACGCCGCGCACAGCCTCCTGCAAATAAGGAATAACCCATTATCCAGTCCCAAAATCAGAAGTGCTCAGGTTGAAAAAGTTTCAGGTAGAGCAGACCCCACTCCCTATCCCAGTGAAACCAAATCACCACTGGAACCAAAGGCCAGGAAGCCTGTGAGCGAATGTATAAAGAACCCCAACAGAATAGCTGGGTAGCCTGTAAGCAATGACTGTGACATAATTCCTGTCTAGAATCTGAGCAGATTCTTTTTTCTCTAATCTCTACCAGTCTGAAGATTAAGAGAATACAACTAAAGAGAATATAAATGTTATATTTAGCTAATAAAACTTTTACTATTTTGGACCAAATATATTTTAAAATGTGAATCTTACACGAACAGGAACTATGTTTACTATGCTCAGCTGGGGTATAGCTCAGGCAAAGAGAGCCTGCCTACCATGCTAGACGCCCTGAGTTCTTGTCTTATGTTATTCACAATCCCATGAAGAAGATATTCGTGGCTTAATTTGGGGAAATCAAGGCTCAGGATCCTGAACCCTAAAGCCCCCAGGGAGGATTCAGGAAAGTAGGTGAAAACCCCAAAATCATTCTCCCCAGCATTTTTCAAATTTCAACCCGTGATCCATTAGCAGATCATAAAATCAGCTTACTATGTCACTACCACATTTTAAAAGAAAATGAAATAAAACAAAACCTTAAAAGCTCTCAGCATAATTGAAGTACTGCCTTGTTGGTGAATAAAATGGAGCTGAGTAGAGGAGTGGGGTGTGTTGGCTGTGACCCCCAGTTGGCTGGGGCTTCGGATTTGAATGCAGCTCAACACTAAGTCCAAGCCGCTGGTGGCAACAGAGCCTGGGCCCGAGGGTTCAAAAGTGGTCAAGAAATGAAGACTGCAAACTCCATGGAGTAGGTACCGTCCTTCCCTCCACTGTAAGCCAGCCCTGATCCCACACCCACATAGGGAGATGGGAACGATGGGACCTCAGGGAGATGAGAGCATGTGGTACCCACATTTTCTTGCTCCGTTGAATCCAGGAGGCTTCTTCTTTATGACCAACAGGACTTCTCCCAACTCTCTGAGGAGATGAACGAATGTGCTAATGGCCTCTTCCACAAAATTAATTTTCTGGTTACAGCATACCAAATGAAACATCAGAGGACGCCACAGCGTGGAACTTTCTGATTTGCATCCACCACTCCTACCTAGGCCAGATGAGACATGAGTTGCTGTTTTTTAATTTTCAAAAAGGATGCTGGAGATGCTGTTGCCAGAGGTGAGCCCCGATGTGATGTGCTCAGTTGTGATCTATAGGTAGAAAGCTGCTTGAAGGTCCCTTGTGGGGCTCACAGAGAGAAGACATCACAGAGCAGGTTCCTGGGATCCTCACCTCACTGCTGTGGGGCAGCTGGGTTTCCAATGTAAGAGAAATGCTAAGGCAGACAGAATTTACTATTTCAAAGGATCTTGAAAAATACTTTCGGTTCCAAAATCAGTGGTCACATACATTTTTAAACTTTAAGGCTCTTTCTTTGAGCTACACTCAAAAACTGCAAAGTGCTTCTATAGATTGAATTTCCCTTTAGTTCATTCTCCTTCCTGGCTAAGGGAGCTGGGTACGAGGCTGGCAGTTCTGTGACCTGACTCCAACAGTCAGTTTTACCTTCCAGGCCAAGAAATGTGAAGGTGCCCTTGGCTCTGCCAGTCCACCCAGCACAGGGGGTGGTGAGAGTGGACAGGCAAAGGCATGAGGTGGTCTAGGGCATTATATGTCACCCCCCGCCTTCTCAGCACCTTGGTCCTTGTGTTCATCCCCTGTAAACCTCTGGGCACAGAGGTATTCGCTGCTCCCAGCACTGACCTTCTTGTTGGCACCACACAGGGTGCAGGAATGGGAAGGGTAGTAACCTGGACAGGTACCCAGAAGGCCAATCCTCTAAAGCCCTCAGCAGGCACTCAGCACCTCTCCCAGCAGAGCCTATGAGAACAGGACTGCAGCCACAGAAGCAGTACCAGGACACGTAAGAAGAACAGTTCAAAATAAGCTCCTTGGTAGGACTGCAGAGGCCTACCCCACCCAAAGGAAGGAGAGAGGAATAGAGAGCGGAGGACAGCCCAGCAGCTAAAGCAGCCCCAGCAGTGATCGTGGAACCATCTGAGGCATCGGGACAGGTTTCCATCTCGGTGCCTGCCAGACAACCCACTCCCAGGGCACAAGAATCCCTGCTCCACAGTACATAGCAACCATCGTGGTGCTGAATGCTTGCTGCATCGAGTATCTCGTTCAACACCGTGTTCCCAGGGACCTGTGGCAGTGGAGCAGAACATCAGGGCCATAACTCACTTGCTCCGGCCGGAAAAGCCCTCCAGAGCCATCTTCCACAGGGACACTCAGTACAAAGCCTACACTTCAGCGTCTCTTTGGCGACCTCTTGAATGACTGCTCCTAAGAGTCCCAGTAACAGTTTAACTTGCTTAGTCATGGAAGAGTACCAAGAACCAAGTTAGACTCCTCAAGAACTTTTCCACCAAGCAGCAATTCTTTCTCTCATGAAACAGTCACTTAAAAGCAGTTATGAGAATATTGTTTGGAATTCCAGGCACCAGTGTTTTGTGATTTTTTAAAAAAAAAGTTCTCAGAGATGCTTAGCTTTTTAAGTCCAAACACACTAACTTATTTAACTTATAAGAAAGTATTCTAATAGTAGAAATGAACACCATTCGTAACCGTATCTTCTTAATGAGAAATGGTCTGTGAATTCCAAACCGGAGTGCAGAGAAGAAATCTCACGTTACTGCGCTGGCCCGTTATCAGCCAGACTGAGGAAAGTGCCCATGTCCACCACTGGAGGGGACATCAGGGTGGGAGTGGGGACGCGGGACCTGTACAAGGGTCCCCGGGCAGCACAGCAGCAGCCTTACACCTGTTCCCATCTCACTTCCTCTTCCCGAGCTTAGGCTGGAGCTGAGTCAGGAGCAGGGTGAACCCGGTGGTGTAGCTGTCACTCGCCTTAGGAAGATGCTGTCTGCATCCAAGATCCATCCGGTTCTCAGCCTCCAAGCTGTGCTAAGAAATTACAAATCTCAGTATTCTTACTAAGGCTTAGAACTTTGAAGTGCATTAGGTGACAACATTTCTCTAGGGCTGCTTCCAAACAAGCAACCTGTCCTCACACATCACTGAATAATTTAGAGAGGAAACTTTTTATTTTTATTTTTAAAAGATAGAATTAGGTATACACTGAGTTAAATTTAGTAACCATGGGGGGGGGAAAGAAGGCAGTTTACTGTTCAATTTAATTTCTGCTAACCATAATTAAATAGTAGAGTTTCTAGAAAACACCCTGGTTATCCAAAATCATGTTACTTTTCTGGTTCTGAGTGACACTACTCACAGTAAGAAAAGTCATCAGTATAACTATGCGCCAGGACCCTGAGGACCTAGGATGGAGGCTCATCTTAGAAGAAACTACAAGAGGCTACCTAGAGGCTTGGCAGAAGGGCTGGCAAAGCACAGTCGGGCAGAGCAAATTGTCCAGGAATGGGTATGTATGTTTTCATGGAATCTTAAAAAGTAATGGGGAAGGGCCTGGGATGTAGCTCAGTAGCACAGTGCCTGACTGGCAAGCGTGAGGTTGTGAGTTCAATCCCTGGCACCCCAGGCCCCAAAAAGACAAGTATTTGGAGATGTACTAATTATATGAAATTCAAGTTTTGGGGTCCATGAAAGGTTTCACTGGCACACAGTCTTATCTATACTTGATTACAAACTGTCTATGGCAGGTTTTGAGCCACAACAGCAGAAAAGAATAATTGCACCAAAAACCATCCTGCCTGAAATATTACCTATTTGGTCCTTTATAGGAAAAGTTTACTGACCATTATTCCTAGCCCATACTGAGTTCACAGACACGCACATGTTGCTGTCTCTCCACGGAACCACCCTGACACGCTGGCTGTGTGGCCACCCACCTCCCTTAGGTCTTTAGGTCCTGGCTCAATGTCACTTTCTCCAAGTGGCCTTTCCTGAATACTCTGTCTAGAGAAACCGAACCCAAGTTCACCAGGCGCATCTCCTTCCTAGCTCTTGGCTGACGGTATCTTGTTTATTCACTTGCAAGCTGTCTGCTCAGAAGTCAGCTTCTGAAGGCTGAGTCCCAGCACCTAGAGAACACGTGTGAACTGCAAGCGTGGACCATGCAGGTCATGTGAGTGAGCCACGCTGCACTCAGACTATCTCTAGTCACCAGGGATCTAACAGAACAGGCTGCCCTGCCTTTGGGCCACGTGACAGACTTTGTGAGATGAAACAAGCAACCAGATAAAACCCGCTGTCCTTCTCAAAGGTTTAAAAAGTTATATATAACAAGTAAGTCAGGCTGTAAGTTAAGAACAGGATGTGCTTCAGGTCAAAAGGAAGAAAGAAAATAGGGCCTAGAACCTCATGGCTTCCGGGCATCAAGGGACAGGTGCCCAGTGCCTGCTCTGACCCTCCTGCCCTGGTCCATGTGGCAGGCGCCTGGCATTCCACTGCCATTAAAACAGCATAATGCCTATAAATAGGAGGGACTTTTAAATACTCATTAAAAATAACAGTCTGGCATTTGGAAACTTCTATAAACAAAAATCTAAGAGCTGAAATAAACAGCAACAGTTGTATATTTGATCTATGCTCAGGTGGCTGAAAAGCTATCCATGTTTTCTCTGGAGTTCTCCAATTACTCTTGAATTTGTGGAGTAATTGTGAATTTCAACTGCTTAACAATGTCCATCTTTCCTTTTAGGTAATAAGGAACTGGCCATTCTCAATTTACTCCATTCCAATGATTGTGAAATTGATTATAACATTGCATTAATCCAACATGTACAAAATAATTTCAAAAAATATGTTGCAGTGGACAGGGAGGTATTACGGTATGTATGGAGGCATTGTGATTTTTTATACACTTCATTTCAAGTGATTAATATGGCTGCCATATTGAACTGTACAGTTTTTAAATGTTCAATTATTTTCACCTGACTACAAACCAAAATCATCTGCATTTTCTACATTTTAGTTTTATAAAATAGAGCTTTTCTTTGACCTCTTCCCTTGTATTTTACTTTAAGATGACTAACTACGTTAAACATTTATTATTCTATGTTTTTAAAACCTGGAATTCATCTTAAGATTCATATTGCATTTTTCCCAATAAGCTAAAAGATATTAAGGACCACACCATATTGCTTTCCCACAAGCATTCAATTTTCCTCTTTAAAGCATGGCTGCTAGATTCAGTTCTCATTTCCTTTATATATGGCTCCTTTCCTGTCCTACGTGAATGCAACCAAGCCACAACTGAGTCACATTTTCTTAACATGCAGCAGGATGGCCCCACCATCAGTGCTCAAGACGAGCCACCCAGGCTCATAACCCAAACGCTCCACCCTGCTGGCTCACTCTTCAGGAGATTTCTGTCCTTCTTTATGACTTAAGAAGAGGGAGAAACTTAGGATCTCAAAATATTGTGGTTATAAACACAAACATGCTCAGTGCTGCACCAAGCGCAGCCTGGGAATCAGTGTACATTTTGCTTAAAGCCCTTGTTCTTTACTCACAAACACGTGGGATTCCGCTAATGCAAATGACAGTCTCCACAGCATGGGGCTGCAGTGGGGTCTCCACCTCCCCACCAGCAGGGAGCTAGGACCCTAGTTACCTCCGCATCCTGCTCATGGAGACAGTACGTCCTTTGGAGGGTCTGCAGAGTTGGGTGGCTCAGGGTCTTCTCTTTCAAGAGATGCTCCAGAAGCAAAACCAGCTGGTCTGGAAGAAGCTGAGGGAAAAATAAAACAGCCTGTGAAAATGCCATTCAGCTGACGAGAAATTAAATTCAAATGTTTAGACCAAGGACGGCGATGAGAAGGTAACCTGGGCACTGCCAGTGTGTGCCTGAAACACAGGCAGGCTGCAGTGCGGACTTCCATGAAACCTTGGGTTCACACTGTCTCCTCAGTCACTGTATTCTGGGGTATGGGGATGTCCTGTTTCCTCAGCTTTTCATTTCAGGTCTGTACTTAGGCCAGATCAAAATGGGTCTCATCTTATGAAACACTGTGGTTTATTAGATCCTTGCCTTTATGGCATGCATATGCTAAAAAATGTTATTTGGCGTAAAGATTTGAGAAGCCATTCAATTTTAGGCAGACACATGGAAGTTCAACAGAAATAAGCAGTTTCCGATTTCCTTTCTGAAGAAAGGAAAAATAAAGAGTACGCAATGAAACAATTATTATGTCTCACAATCCCTTCACTATAAAAATACACTAAAACATTAAAAAAATATATACACGCATGATCAGATGTATAACAACACACACATAAACACATACACAGCCATCCATATTCCCATGTTTTCTGCAAAGGACAGGTCAAAAATGGTATTACCAGTTAAGGGGAAAGAGAGGAAGAAGTCCTAAGGTGATACAAAAAATATAACCAATTTGTGATGCCTAAGAACTGGGCCGGACTTCATATGTCTGTTCATTACCACACCCAGGCCTAGCAGAGCACTGGAGCAACACAGTTCAAGATACACCTCACAAGAACAGAAAAGTGCTTACTCTAAAAATCAAGGTTTTAAAACTGCACTTATCTTCCCTTCATCCTGGCCTATTCCCAGATAACTCTGGTTAACAAACCCAAATGTCACTTCTTGCTATTCCAAATAAATTTTAGAAATCATTGGCTTCTCCGTCTGCCTGTGTCTGAGAGT
The DNA here is from genome assembly GCF_012274545.1 of Fukomys damarensis. Classification (NCBI taxonomy): domain Eukaryota; kingdom Metazoa; phylum Chordata; class Mammalia; order Rodentia; family Bathyergidae; genus Fukomys; species Fukomys damarensis. Next base: position 25,494,022 of record NW_022900939.1, on the reverse strand, counting down.
GCATGCTGCCTAGTCTTCCCTCCCCCTCTTCCAAAATGAGCGTGCAGAGAAACTGCTGGCCGCATGAACGACACTCACCACCCAATTTCACAAAGAAAGCATTTCTTGTATGTTCTCAGCCCTACCTCCCCACAGACAGGCAGGTGGCAGGCACAGATGCTCATCAGCTGGTTTTTGGGTGTGTTTATCGCCTGAGTCAACCTGACGGTCACGCTGTGGAGAGGCTCTAGGGCTGGCAGGAGTAGCAAGGTGTCTAGGGCACAATGACACTAAAATTATCACTGACCCAAGGTCCTTTACAGGACTCAAGAATGACTACCAACTCCCTTTCTTGAGAAGTCACTGGGCTATAAAGTGCTTTAGAGATAACAAGCCACTATATAACTACTAGTAACAACAGCACCATTCTATCATTTTTGATACAAGGCTGTACTTACAAGGTATCAAGTCTGCTATTTCATAGAAAAGGCCAAGCCTAGGCCCAGCCTCTGCTGAACCTCCTCAAGGTTCACCTCCAGCACACCTCAGGGGTCAGGCATGGGTTATGGCCAGCAGAGATCCTGACCCAGCCACATTCTGCCTCCCTTGTAGGCTCCTCTTGTCCTGGCTCCAACTCCTCTCTGCCCCAGGTCTATCTAGGACTGACCCCTTGGCCCTGCTGCTTCTCCCTCTCCCATCAAACCCTACAGTGGCTCAGTGTTTTTTTTTTTTCGGGGGAGGGTTACCAGGGATCGAACTTAGGATCTTGTACTTGCAAGGCAGGCGGTGGCACCACTAAGCTAAACCCCAGCACCCACTCGGCTCAATGTTTTTATGGAGGTCCTTCTCTGCTGGAAGCTGAATCTTTAGCCCATAGCTCCAAGTGGACCCCTAACTGTTCTAAGGCCACACCCCAAAGCTGCCTCAACCCACTTCACCACCACTTCTCTCGCTCTCACTGTTGCAGGAAGGCCTGGGACTCCTGCTGGAGTGTCCCCCTACTCCGAGGAGGGGCTCGGGTGAGAGGCATAGACCACACTACAGGACAACAGGTTGGGGCCGCAGGCTCCAGATTGGATCCAAGTGGCCCTGACGGCCCTGTGAGCAGTGTTGGTGCCGCAGCCAGAGGGCAACATCGTGCAGACACAGGAAGGCAGGCATCTGGGACCCGGCCAGCTGGGACAGAATGGGGTCCGTGTGTGCTAACTACAGCAGGAACCAAGCCCTGCCAATTTGCAGAATTACAGGGAAGGAAAGAGTAGAAAGAAAAGTGTCTCCCTATTGTGTATTTGTGCTTACAAAGAGGTCTATTGTTAGAACTGAGTTTGGGACTTGGTTTAAACTGAAGAGACGCATAGAGCGAAGGAAGCCTTGAGAGAAAGACCAACTAGCTTGGTCCTCAACTTACCCCAAGTGGGATCAACCAATAAACACAACTCCAGTTTAAAACTCCAAACACTACTAATATGGGAACCCAGCCCAATGCCTGGACTCATCCTGTGTATCTCACAGTTTCATCCTAAGAGGAAAGCTCGCACATCTGCACATAGAAGCAGAACTGAAAAGATCACTGAGAGCTTTTGTTCTCTTCAAATTTTACACAATGGAAATATTTAAAGCTAAGCCCTCTGACTTATGACAAGACAACTGAGACGCAGGGAGGGAGGCCACACATCATCAAACCTTTTGCATTCTTTATAAGTTTAACTGGCTCTGATTGGGGGAGGCAGAGAGCTAGGGCGAGTGCCTGTCTAGCGCCTTCTGTAGTGAGGCCTGGGGTGCACCCCACAAGAGCCAGCTCGTTCAGGAGCGGGCAGGACACAACTAGTACTACACAGCCACGCCTCCCTTGTGGTGCCAGGAGATTTAGGCCAGGCAGACTCCTCAGAAGGACTTGTAGAAATACTCTTACTCGGTAAACACCCTGCAGCTACCTGGCTCTCAAATGTACCTCTCTAACTTAGGGTGAAAAGGGTATTTCAAAAAACGAAAAAAAAGTACACATGATCAGTGACCTAATGCTGTTTGAGGCCACAGACAATAAAACTCAGTATCATTCATTCACAAGTAAACATTATACCATTAAAAATAAAAATGAGATCGCAGACCAGGAAGAGGGTTTTACTATTTGCTTTGGTGCAAAAACGTGGTTAAGTAGTTATACTTTAATACGATTTCTCTTTCTAAAATAAACATTCACTCCATGTAAAGCTACCCTACAATGAAAATGAAATAGTATGTAATATGCTAAAATGTTTGCAAAGCAACAGGAAGCTATCAGATCCTAGGCAAACATGCCTAGAAGCAGGGCCTGGCAGCCAGACCCACCCTGGCAGCTGGCACGGGGGAATGAGAAATGCTATGTGGATCATTCCACTCCCACCCACGGAGAAGTCCAATTTCACATGACTTCTGGGCCAACTGTTTTCATACAGCAGCACTGCAGGAGACAGACATGGCTTTAGTCGTACTATGGCACAGCCATGAAAAATGTCCCTGGGCATTATCTCCTAAGAAAGCAGCACCTTCACACACTGGAGAGAACCTGCCCATATTTCTGGGGTCTAATAGTGCTCGTACCCACACCACAGCCACAGAGATAAAGTCCTTCCCTTTCTTTGTACAAACAAGGAATTCACTTGCTATTATTTCCATATGGAGATCAGCTCAGTATTTTTAAAATGCACCCACCTCAGAAACGTAGACAAACTAAGGCTACAGGGTGCCAAAATCATGCGGGTACTTGAAAGAATGGCACAGGATGGTGAAACTTACAAATACAAGAAACAAAAATGCTAAAGCAGGCCAGTCAAGTACAAATGTTGTTTGTTACAGGGTTTTAGAAGTCTGTGTTCTTGCATAAACATGGAAGAGTTCACAGTTGCTCATTACTGAGAGGTACACAAAGAAAAAAGTCTACTATTTTCTGCAGTCAGCTGAAGAATGAGGCGATCTGTACAACGCTGAGCGGTTTTAAGAAGTTTTACGCAGACTCCAGGAAAGAAAGTATGAATTTTCCAAACCTACCCCCCTAACCTACCAGCAGCACAAAGAAAACAAACCCGGGCTCTCCCAGAAGCCTCTCACCGCTGTGACAGGGGCATCACTCACTCTGAGCTCCCTGAAGACCACCCACAGGACTGGGCCCTCCACCGTCTCCTCCATTAACAAGACGCGAAAAGGCCAGCTCACCTCCTACACCAGAAAGGCCACGGATGCGCTGAGCTTCCACAGGCAGGACCCACGACAATGGCCCATGGCGCACAAACACTCAAGCCCCGGGGCCTGAACCCTCCTCCCGCGGGCCCAGGAGGGCACCTCCTGGGCGCCCCGGCTGGTGTGCTGCAGGAAGTCACTGCGCAGCTCCTGGACGGAATGAGCCCGGGGACTAATGTAGCCGCCGATTGACAGTGGCGTGAGTTCTATTATTACCCCATTATCACTCTGGGATCTGCGCCTAAATGAAGCATGCTTCCTCCCTGATGCCATTTCCTTTTATCCTGGCTGGAGACTAAAAGCAGATCAATGGGGGCAATACATATGATGTCACTTCAATTTATAGCGATGGCCTCTCCCTCTTTCAGTCTGTCTGAAACACACAGAAAGATCAATTCTTCCCAAAAATGGTTAAAAAATGCTTAGGGAGCATTCATCTTCCAGAAAAGCATTCTCTGCTATATTTGTCTATGTTACTACAGCAGGAACTGTTTACACAGAACAAAACAGACGAAATGGGGGAGGGAGGGGAAAAAAAATCTCAAATTCTCCCCCAGGCTGGAGACATGCTGGCCGAAATCCAATGCAGGCAGGGCCCAACCTGGAGTAAAAGTCACATGCAGAGACCTTTGGTGTAGGGACAAGACAGAGACTTCCTTTGCCCTTGGATTAAAAAGGTGATCACTGTAAAGATATAAAATGTCTCTCATCTTTCGAAGGTCCCCCTAAGCCTAGCTCATTACTTGCCGCTCTTCCCAGAAAGCTCACAACCACCCTCACTGTGCCCACGTGTGAGAGGAGTAGTGTTCCTCCCCACAGTGCCCTCGCATTAAGGTGACAACGACAGACCTAGAAACCCAGTCATCTCTCGGACACAGCTCTGAACCAAATAAACAAGTACAAAGTCTCTCTACTGAATAAGTTTTACATGAATTTTGAAAATGGGACAAAATTAAGATATTAATGATAACATTCCTTAAAACAAGACTTCTTCCTCACAACCCAAAAAAGAAACAGGAAATGTGAACCCAAGTGTAGCCATGGTCTTCCTACCAATGTCAAAAAATGATCTTCGGTTCCTGCAACTTTTTAATGACAAACATTTCTAAGTAACAAAAATAGACAATACTACCTACATAGACAACTGTCCGCCCAGGACACACTGTCAACTAGAATATTGTGATAAAATTAGTGTCTCTAGTATACATTAGAAATTTTCAAGACAGAAAACTGGGCTGGAAATGCTACCGAAAACAAAAGGTATAAAAGAAAAACTCTTCCTAACATGTTGATGTAAAAACCACATTTCAAAGAACTGTCAAAACTGAAGACTTTAACTCCATAATGTTCACTTCAAGGGCACAAAATCGGATTTGCCTGCAAATGAAGGTCACCAAATAATGAAGAGTGAAAATAATTTTCTGCAAAATCAGTCAACCAAAAGGCACAAATATTCCCAGAAGAATGAGTTCATTTTGATTATTAAATATCTCCAGGGACAATATCCATAGTTAAATTTTAAAAAGACAATTCAAGCAGCAGCAGCTATTCATATAATACATCTCATTACAAAAAAAAAGTGTATTATATTTTTGGGAAACTCTTCCAAAAGCTAGTTTAAAAAGACAACTGCACTTTTGAGCCACATTGGCACTACAAGCATTTAAAAGACACCAACATAGCAAATAGTAACTGAAACAATTTATTGGCATAGGTCATTCTCTCTGTTTCCAGACTGCAAGTATCACATTTTTAATGTGCTATTATTTCCTTAACTTTTGTCAAAAGTATTACCCAAACTCTATGTCTGATACAGCATTATTTGAACTACACGTACACCAATATTGTGTGTTACTACACAAAAAACAAAGCAATGTAAACACTCAAACTGAAACTTGCCAAGGATTTTAAAGAGATGCTTGGGATTCTCACTCAGGTCTGCCTACTCCACCCTGGAATCTGGCAGAACTGCAATGGGGCCAAAGGAAGAACCTTTGTGACTTGAATTTTACATTTCTCTAGAAAATCATCATTCTTGAAAAAGAAACTAACAGTTCCTAAGTGCTTGAGACTACTCACTCAGCCATGACAATCCTGGCATGTTCAAAGAATGACTTGTGTAAGGATTTCTAAAGAACTGGAACACTTCAAAGTATCAAAGAATACTTTTAACTTTTCCTCTATTTTTTTCATTGAAATCCGCTTGTTTCCTTAGAATAATGCTCTTATTTAATAAAAGTGCACTTTTAAATCTTGAATAAGCACGTATGTTTTTATGAACTGTAAATTTACAGATGTCAGTATTTTCTAACTGTAAGCTCTAGTTACACACTAACATATGACGCTCTGAAGTCCAAAAAATATGAAGATACCTTTACTGTCAAAATCATTAATGTTTCTGAATCAGAATGCAGTAAACAGACTCACGGTGGGATGTTATGCAGCTATTAAAGAGTAGAGTGATACCGTTTCATATTTTCTAGATTTTTCTAGAACAGAATGTAGAACATGGTTCAATTTGTATAAGTAACTTTCTAAAGACATAGACAGGAATCAAGGAACTCTTCATATTGATTGACTTTTCCTCTGAGAAACCTACATGAGCTACTTGCTCTGTTTTCTGCTTCCAGGTCAAGCTGAAATATTTTCCTCAAATTCTGCTACAAATATTTCCTAATAATTTACTTAATGGAGAGAAGATCTACTTTATGAAGAAATTTGTTACCACAAGCTAATCTAAGAGCACAAACATGTGTAAGCAGAGATGAGTTAGCAAACTGGGAGCCTGGGGCCTCTGTGAAACAGGTCTCCCAGCACTGCCCAGCACCAAGAAATGTATCGCTGTCTCTCTAGCCTTAGTCTTAGCAACATTTTTTTTCTTTTTAAAATTTTTCTGTAGTACTGGGGATTGAACCTAGGGCCTTCACACTGAGCTGTATTCTCAGCCCTTTAAAAATTTTTTAAGAACTGGGCGAGGTAGCACATGACTATATATAATTCCAGCACTCGGAAGGCTGAGGCAGGAGGATCACCATGAGTTTGAGGTCAGTCTGGCTGAAGGCCAGCTTGAAAGACATAGCGAGACCTTGTCTCAGAAAGGAGTAATGTTGTCACAAAATCTGCAAGAACTGCTGTCAATAAACAATTCAATTAAGTCACTAAATAGGGCTGGAACTTGCAATCCTCCCGGCTCTGCTCCCAACATTTAAAAATAAATGCTGTGCTGATATATACGAAGCATAACATCAATCACGTGCACAGATTTTATGTTGTCATCTAAACAGAAATTGTCAAGAATCTGCACATTTTCCAAGGGAAAAATACCTACACTTTCATTCAAGCCTAGAATGTCCTTCTTTTCTTTCTCTGACTCCATATTAGTCCAATGTTAAAAATCAGATAATCTGCGTGGGTTTATTTATTAGAAATGTAAAAGTTTTAGCAAATAACTATACCAACATTTGGTCATAACATTTGGTTGAATTTATTTTATATGGCCCTATGTTCCTGGCTAAAAGTAATAGAAACTATGCACAAAAATACTGTGTTCATATGCATAAACAAATGACATAAAATCTGCCTGCAAAAGGTTTTTCCTCTAAATTACAAGAATTAGCAAATGGGAAAAACACTGATACAGAAAATACTATCTTTGCAATCTTACATACAAACACAAGGCTCAAGTTTAAACAAGAAAAACTGCGTTTAAAAAACAATTTTAACTTGTATAAAAAGAGTACAGTCTAAAGAAAAATCCTTGTAAACTGAAGCCAGATCTTGCTCATTTCATCTGCCACTTACTCCTATGTTTGACAGTCAAACACTGTTATCAAATTGAAATAAACTTCCTAATGACCAAAACAGTAAGATGGAATAGTATTATGGTACTAAAGTCTTCAAGAACTGCTGTCAAACAGTTCAACATATTTTTTAATATACGTAAAAGCAAAATTCTAGAGCTGCATGTGAAAATTCAGATCAGAAGTGCTTATCACTTCGAAACTAGAATATATTCAAAAGATACGAATTCAAATTTATTAACCTCAAGTTTTATAAACATTCTCTATAGCAACTGATCTGGTTGATGATTTCTCACATTTAAAAAGGTGACGGTAAAATGGATCAAATGGCTTTCAAGTGTAATGGATGCAATCAATGAAACGGTGGCTCTGCAATGTTTTTTAAAAGCTAATAAATAAATCAGATCCTGAGAGGAATCCTAACAACCTATTTTACCCTATGTACAAAAACTTAGTATTTCCTGGAGCGATCTGGCCTTTTGCTTTCCACAATCTCTTTGTTGAAACTTGCTAATAAAGACCAAAAGTAATAGCTTAAAAAAAAAAAGAAAGAAAGAAGGAAGAAGAAAAAAAAAGGAAGCCACAGAGGCCATTTTAGAGCTAATAATGATCACAAGTGTTGCAAAGTGAGAGAAAGACAAGCAACAGAAACAAGGAGAAACCAAGCTATTCCTCTGACTCAGTTAAAAAAAGCAATTCACACAAACACGAATTTTGAAGCAGGAAGCATAATTTATAAATAAATTTCACTTTGGGGCATTTATTCTGAGGGCTAAAACATAGACATTCCATTACTCCTAGTTCCTGTGCTTTCTTCTTCATAGAAGTTCAGTCCAGACAATATAACTGTATCTTTTTTTAGGCCAGATTGTATTTTCTTATACTTTCTATGTTTTCTTAATAAATTTAAACTAAGCATAAATTTTAGCCACATGTTTACCATTTGCCAGGTGCAATGTGTCATAAAGCTGACAGAAAAGCATATTCTTTAATATACATACAGCAAATCACAAATACAGAGGAAGGAGAGGAGAGATGAAGTGAGTGGTGATTAGAACGACATGAATTAATGCTAGAAAAATAAAGGAATAAAGTTGCTGTTATCTAATAAAATGTATAGGGAGTACTACTGTCCAATGTACTCTTCAAAGTTGCAGTTTTATTTCACAGCATGATTTAACGTTGGTAAGGTGGGGGAGCCATATTTCACTCAATTTCTGTACTCTCTTGGATTCCAGGCTGGACATTTTATAGCCTGGATTAGCTCCGAAAAGTTTTACGAGGAATAGACCAAAGGATCAACTTCTTAAGGGTTACTTCAACACTTAGGGAAATTCCTATTAATGGAAAGAAATGAATTTCACCTTAGGAAAAAGGTAGGCAAAAGAAAAGGCAGAATTTCAAGAATATTTTTACTTAATTATTAACTTTTCTTTCTCTGGCGTCGACACCTGGGAATGAAAGCTATTTTGGATACACGAGCAGGTAACAGAGGAGGGAACAGAGCAACAGAACAATAAAACGACAGAATAGGGCTAAGTCTGGTTACCCCAAAGTTGCATTAATACACAACTCACTGAGTAATTCATAAATGAATATACTTCCCATCACAACAAAAACTATTCCCAATAAGTAATTTCAACTAGTGTCATAAAAATGTTCTTTTAGAACAAAAATTTCACTTTTTGGCTTTGATCTCATCATCTTAGGTCTACTCTAACCTCGAGCGGGGACCCAGGACCAGAAGCAGCCTGAAGCTGTTAGAGGAGTAAGCAATATAAATGTAGCCTTGTTTGCTGCCATGGAAATATTCTCTTATGTGAATTCAAACACTTGAAAGTCAATCAACAGAAGTCAGTCTTCAAAACTGCAAAAACAGATATTCACAAATGGTAGCTAACTATGGATTCAAAATGCCGGTGTCTGAGATGCAGGGGGTCTTTCCACCGGTATTGATATGAATACGTAAGATAAGCTTCCTACAAGCAATCGAAAAATTCTAGGCACAAGTTGTTTCTAATTGATTCCAAAAGAAATTTTACAAAGATTAAGTTTTAGTGTTTCTATTATTTTTATATCTTCCTTTAAATATGTATAATATGCTCATTTAAGAATATTCAGTACTGTTTTATTGGAGTGATTTTTTTTCAACATCATAAACTTTGGAAATTAAAGGAAAAGTTGTTAACACATTCTAAATTTTCTGTTTAAATTCTAAAGGAAAATACTCGGTGGAAAACCGTACTTCCCTTCCTCTCAGTATTTCAGCTTGTCTATACAAATCAACTTAAATTTATCTTTTTAAAAAAGAAGCAGAAGTGAAATACAATTGTTTTTACACTGGTTTTGTTTTTTTGAGACAGGCTCTCACTAGGTAGAAATTTGCTTATTAAAACTAAAAAGAAAAACTAAAATGCTTGTCTCGTCGTCCAGTCACTACTGTTTACTTTCTGCATTCTAGGAGTTTCTATTGGTTTGCTATTAGCATCTCAAAAGCACAACAGACCAATATTTATCTATGCATTATATTCCAAATTGAAGCTTGCTTCGTTTAATTAAAACAAACTTGTTTACACAATGTATACGCATATCAATAGTCACACAGCATTGCATAAACATGTACAATTATGATGTGTCAATTAAAGACAAAATGAAACCAAAAAAACCCTGCAAAATTAGAAAAACCAGCGATCACAGATTTTCAAAAGTGAAAAGTGAACACACACATTTCAAAATAACTAAACTCAACGTCACAGGTCAAAAATCACTTTTTCGCTGATTTCAAGATTTAAATTCTCATCTGAGAAAATCACAATAGTTACAGTTGGGACCTAAGTTTTAAAATGAACAGACTGACTCCTTCCAGGATAACCCAAACTTTCACAGGAGTCAATACTGAAAATTCAGCTTTCATTGCCTATAGTGGGCAAGTCCGTTATTCGCTACAAATTTCCATCTAAGAAAGTCTGCTAGGAACTGAGACCAAAGACCAGAACACCCCTAGATCAGCCACGCGCACACCCTTAGACGAGGAAAGAAAGGGAACAGTCTGTAAAAACTGCTGACCTGTTGAACATTTTCTAAAGAAAACTCGAGCCCGAAAGAGTAATTTATATTACTATTTGCACGCTAGATTTGTCCTTTAAGTGAGCTTTCTCCAGAACATAATGTAACTGTTTGCAGATCTTTTTGACTGGAAGGCTTGGTAAACACGAGGAGTTACCATACCCACGCCATACCCCTTGAACTCTTGAGTTAGGAACATTTACAATCATATGCAAGGGAGGAGACAAAAGCAGCAAAAGCCACAGTCTTGCACTGTTGACCGGAAAAAGAAATCCCGTCAGCATCCAGAGCCACCACCGCAGCAGCAGGAACGCGGCCTTCGCTGCACAGGCGACTGCAAGGTCTGTTTGGACGCAGCAAGTTTCTGAGTGCGCTACACCCCGTGGGGAGTGTAGCCGAGGACGGAGGAGGAGTGTGAGGAGGATGAGGAGGGTCCAGAGACACCCACGCCCGCCGACGGAAGGACCACTTACCTGCCTGCACTCACCGGCCTGCACCTGCCTGTCCCGCGCCC
>NW_022900939.1:25482023-25483286 GCF_012274545.1 Fukomys damarensis | reverse complement strand
CCCGCCCCACCCCACCCTACCCGACTGTCGGCTCCCACCCAGCAATTACTCTAATTAGAAGTTCTCCTGTCGGCACTTAAACAATGTACAGACCAGTCCCAACACAGCCTGCAATTCAAATGACTTTGAGAACAAAGGCAGTCGTAGCTGTAGCAATTTTCCCTCTAATTTATAGAACTTGAGGACTTTCTCTCATCGCACGTGTTTGTTTTTTGTTTTTAAGTTTAAACCTCTAGTGTGCAAGCCCTTTCACAGATTATTAGCATTTCTATGGAAGAACACCAGACGAGAGCTATAACTAACAAAAGAAAAAAAGGGGGGGTTGACAAAAACCTAAACTTGTAAGTTTGATCCCTACTGAGAATCACCTGGTAGCAATATGCAAGATGAATAGATACACAAGGCTGTTTTCTTATCTATTACAGATCATGTGAACACATGGAATAAAAGCATTCAGGCATTTTCTCTAGTAAATAATCAGAACAATTAATTAGTAGTGGCAGAAATTGCTAATGGTTCATACTAAAACCAGATGAATGGATACCTGGCAGTGCAATGAATAAAACACAGAACTACAAACCTGGTCTCTTCATCCTCAACAACGTGAACATCCCCACCGTGTAAAAAGAGGCCTGTCTTTTCCAATTTTGCAGCAATTCCAGTAGATAAAGGTCACCAGACAAGATCCCCACAACAAAATAAAAAGCTCCAACCATCAACCAGAATAACTACTTTATCAGTAGTGACAGGCAGGGATTTCTTGAAGAAACAGGTCACATCAAAACAGGCAACACACACCCCAAAATGGGAAGAATCCACCTTAGAAGGGAAATGACTAGGTCTGTTTCCCATAGAAAATTATCAGGCCATTCACAAGCTCTAAGAATTAAACTCTTTACTCCTGTTTCAAATACACAGTGGAATTTGGGAGATGAGTAAAGCTAACCCCATAAAATATGTGCTTAAAAACATTTAAAAAAACAAAATCGCCTCATGCTCTATTAGCCAGTACTGGTTTGACCTTTAAAGTACCCATTTAGAAGAATTACTAAACCTGTGGGTTGTTTATATGAAGGATTTTTTAAAATCACAGGTAATGAATACTTAGTGGGAAAATAATAAAAGAAGCCAGTCTCCAAACTTTGCGTGAAAAAAAGGTTACAGAAATCTCTTCCAGCATGGCTCTCCAAATAGATTTTAATACTAAAACTTTCTGTTAGGTGTGGTATTCAGTCTCATTCCAGGCATTATACTATCATATAT
>NW_022900939.1:25446697-25481787 GCF_012274545.1 Fukomys damarensis | reverse complement strand
ATATATATTCTAAAGCTCTTCATTTTTAAATGAAGAAACTCTTTAATTGTTCACATTATGGGCAAATGATTTAGTACCTTATTTTCTTACAAAATGGCATTTTTGTTTAGTAGTTAAGTTTGCCTCTCAGGGGAACACAATTTAAAGTTTAATTGTAGTAACTGTTTCAAAAGTAAATCATTTTTGGCCAGGGATTTAGCTCAATGGTTCCACCGCCTGGTGCAAGGTCTGGAGTTCGATCCCCAGTACCAAAACAAAACAAAACAAAAAAAAGGGAAATCTTTTTAAACAAGAAAAATCAACTAATTTTAAGTTAAAAACAAGTAGAAACAAAATAAATGCCAAGTCAAATGCAAATATGCCTACCTAAGCTTAAACCCCCTTTAATGCCCTGAAAAGAAAATGACATTAAACTCTTAAGCTAAAAAAAAAAAAAAGAAAAAAAAATCAGGAGCCTGGGAAATAAAAATATAAAAAGGACTCTAAACACTTGTTCTGCAGATGAAATAAATATGGCTAGCAGCTGAGATCATGGGGAGAAAGCTCTGTCAGAGAAAATACAATAATTCCCCCAAATTTATCCGTTCCAAAATTCCCCACTGAGTCAAGATTTAGAAATGGAAATCTTTCTCAATTAAGTTAATGTGTTTGTGTACAAGACAGAACACTTCATTTTAAATGTGAAGAACATTTATAAGCTTTATGAATGTTCTCAAATACCTAAGAACATTCAAATTATTAAATATAATTCCTCAAAAAAAGGATTGGTTGGAAAAATTCATGACATCTGCCTCCCCAAAATAAAACACATTGCAATGGGACAGACAGGAATGAAGAAACTTTTTACAAAATACACCAAAATGTTCTCACAAAAACTGACATCCAGGCACCTGAGTTATCAGCCTCATCATGCACACAAACTTATGCTTTTCAAAGCAAAACAAAAAATGATAAAATTATTGGTCAAGTTTGTAATTTCGTTTGCAATTGAAGTGGAGACAGTGAGCCTGAGGATAAACCATGTCTCCCAGGTCTCCAATGACTCTGCTTCAGATAAACAGTTCTCCCCAACATCACAGAACGCACTTCTCAGTGACTCCGGTACTACTTGTTTCCAGCTATTTTGGTCACTTCCATTTCCCTTTCCCAAAGTCAGACTATCGGTCCTGGTCCCTGAAATGAGCCGCCCTAGAAAGGACCCCACACCGTCCTTTTCTCCAGTAGACAGGGGACAGACCGGATGGGACGGGAACCAGGATTAGCACAGGGACGTGTCTCCAAGATCACCCTGCCACTCTCCATCGTACGCATGCCCCTAGGCGACGCTCGGTGGGAGCTGCAGTGACAACCAACACAACCCTTGAAAGAGAAGATTACGAACGGGGAGGAGATTAAAAGTTCCAGCTCCGGGGAGAGGACCGCAGGGAGACCCGGCCGGGCGGATGGAGGGACCATCGCCTGCTGCCCATCCGAGTGAGCCTCCCGCCCAAGCTCTGGGCACCCCAAACTCCAAATCGGTGGCTCCCCCTAAAGCCTATCGTCCTGTGCTCCGAATGCAGCGAGCAGGCACGAGGAGGGGGTCATGACGGGCGGGTCGCCTAGAGAGACCGGGCTCCTAGCCTCGGCCGCATCTAGTAACTGCGCACCGGCTCGGCGACACAATGCAGCTCTCTCAGGGGCAGGGGCACCTTCCGCTCTGCAGACCCTTCGCTTTAGGGCGTAAATTTACATCTGCCTAGATATCTTCCTTCCCACTCTCGATGAAGACCCAGCTGTCCCCAGTCCGAAAGGAGCGGCACGGGATGCACCCGGAGAGGCCACCAAAGGTAACACCAAACCTAAACCGGGTCAAACAGTGCTCTCCATTCCCCTCCTTGGGCTGCCAGAGCGCCCCCTTTGATGAAAGCCCTAGGCCTCACCAAGTGGGTTTGCTAAACACAGTCCCCAAATTAATTGCTTATGATGTTCCTCTACCGGCACATCCTCTCCAGTCACACCAACAGCGACCATTTGAAGAACCCTTCACCAATCTTAACTTTCCAGACATAATTTTGCTTCCTGGGTTTTATCCTCATTAACCTCTAGAAAGGCTAAGCTCCCAGCTTTGGAGACCCAGCGTGTCTCCTTTGGTACGCCCTCACCCGGCCAGTTTTGAATTAATGTAATCCACCTTGTAGGATCAATTTTATTCTTGTGCTTATTAGCAGTGATTATCAGCAACAAAACGATCAAAATCTTTTAAAATATGAACTTTATAAGAGAAATTCAAAAGACACTTCACCACACACACACACACACACACACACACACACACAAGTCTTACACAATTTCACAGCCATTACAGGTAAATGTCATATCTATTTCAAGGATACTGCCACAGGAACGCTGCTGACACCTTTTAACCCCTGTAGCTCTGCCCTAGGAAGATGAAGACAGCACTTCCCCCCAGAACTTCCTTTCTGTGTATCTCAGTGGACTCTGCGATGGCCTTGTAGACAGGGGCAGTCACTACCCGGGGTCTTATAAAGGTGCCAGGATACACAAGAACATGACACAGAAGCTAAAACTATGGGAAAAATTTTATAGATGTGTGCCCTAAAATGATACTCTGTGTTAAAAACAGACCCTTTTTACTGAAGCTTTTCCTCTAAAGTATTAATAAAAACATTGTAGTACAACTCATAAGTGATTAATTCAATTATTTTTAAGTTACTAAAAGAATAATTGGAACACTCTTTGGAATAGAAATGTCTCCTCCAGACCAAAATGAAGAATTAGTTGTACGGCATACTTACAGTGTCACGTTGTATCAGTAGCTGACATATTAGATATCACAGAAAGACAGAAATCCCATTTAACCTAAACAGATGACTTTTTCTACTATAATGTGTGTTATTTTCCCAGTAGGTTATAAGATGTAAGAAGCTACAAAGCCATTCATTTCTAATTCCACACCGTGTGTCCACTCTCCAGCTCTATAAACTTCTCCGTTCACTACACTTTACTGTATCATCATCCTTGGTGTGGGGGGCAGGTTAATCATGGTGCTACAATCCTTGAAACCCATGAAATCTGTAAGGTTACCTGGCAAAGGGTAATTAAAGCTAGAGAAGAATTAAGGTTCCTGACCAGCTAACCCTGCTGATCAGTAGATTAGTAATACCTGATTAGTAGTAGCTGAACTATCCAGGTGGGCCCAATGGAACCCCACAAGGGTGCTAATGAGTAAAGAAAGCAAGCAGGACAGAGCCCAAGGGAGAGTTGCCAGATGTTGCTGGTTTTGAAGGTGGAAGAGGCCTACTGGCCTAGGCACACAGATGGCTCTAGAAGCTGGACAAAGCAAGGAAGTGGCTTCTCCTGTAGAGCTACAGAAAGGAATCGTGTTGATGTGTGTGTGGTACCAGGAATTGAACCCAGTGCCTTTGTACTGAGATGCAGCCCCAGTTCCTTTTCCACTTTTTGAGTTAGGGTATCTCTAAGTTGCCAGGGTTGGGTTCAAATTTTAACCCTCATGCTTCGGCCTCCTAGTGTGCTGGGATTACAGGGATATTATCACCACACCTGCTGATTTTGGATATCTGACCTCAAGAATTTGTAAATAATATATTTGTTTTGCTTTAAGCCACTAAACTACAGTAATTTGTTATAGCAGCAATAAGAAACCAATACATCTGTGTTCTAAGTTCTTATCAAGCTCCTTAACCTATGTAGCTTAACATATGAGGAAAGTAACATCCTTTGAAAGTTAACATCCTTCATCCTTCAACCACCCTGACACTCCTGTGTTCTTCTAGAAGAGAAGATTTCTTCTAGGTCCCTCCCAGAAGCCCCAGGTATCAGCTTTTAGAGGAGGTTTCAGGTTTTGAGGTTGAAGAGTTTGCTGGGGATTGTGAGTTGGGACAGAAGCCTCAAGAGGGGGCCTATAAGCTTTCTGGGTCTTGTGTTTAACTGCCTGGCTGTTTTTATAGCACCACTCAGGCCAGGGCACAGCATGTTGATGAAACAAAGAACAAACATGAAACAGAGTGCCATGGGCAACGGGCGTCTTGATCAAATCTAAGAGCGATTGGAGTTAATAAGTAACATAACCCCACCACCTTTTTCATGGCTTTAATTATTACAGCCAGTAAGAAATATTCAAGCCATCCCTGTTTAGTGATGTTTTATTTACCCCTAAAGGCTAAAGTCTTCATTAAATGCAGAAGACTTGTGTTCAATTCAACACATATGGTGAGATCACAGCCTCATTTATTGTCCTTTTTTAAAGTCCCACTCCCCACCCCAGCAAACACAACACTCAAGGACTCTATGTGTACAATACACAATTGTCATCTGGCAATACTAGAATTTTACATTAATACAAAGTTGATTTTTTTGAAAGACAGTCTTATTTCTGAAGTATTCCTTATTCAATCTGTAGCACAAACCAATCTTCTCACGAGGTCATTTCCTACAACATTTAATGCACATCACTACTCTAACAGGGTCTTCCTTGGCCCCCCCAAAAGTTTCACTCATGCCTGTTAATTGTGGCTCAGTTCCTGAGCAGCTCACAGCCTTCTGGTCTGAAACACTGAACAAAATGTCCAAGTTGTAAAAGGCACGGGCAGAAGGGTGGAGCCTGTTATTTACTGCAATCCACATGTCCGCAAGATTAATGCCCATTACTTTTTTCTCATGGTGTGGTAACTTCATCAAGGAACTGCTTGATGGTGATTGTTTCCCCCAAAAGAAACAATTAAGCAATCAAGTATCTCTAGGTGAGCTCTTCTGCAATTCCTTACCATGCCTTTCATCAGAAGAGTAATGTTTTCAGTTCACTTTGCCTTTGGACCAGTGGTGAATGTCTGTCAGTTTGTATTATTGTCTGCAGGGCTAAAAAGACATGAGAGGGGCTGGACTAATCCAAAATCCAGACTCTGTGCTACTGAAGAAGGGAGGCTGAGCTGGGTGTCTGTCATATGTGGCCTCAAAGGCAGGTGCACGGGACAGGAGGGAGCCAGGAAGGCTCACCACCTGCAGGGACCTAAGAGAGGAGTGGAGGAAGACAGAATTTCCCCCACTCCTCTTTAACAGCAGAGATGGAGAGAGGCTCTGAAGAAGAGCTAGAAGCTTGAGCAGGGGCATCAGCCTAACAAGAAATGTACTTGGCTGAGGACCTGGCACAGTTCCTTCAGAAAATGATGGTTATCTTGTGGCTTTACTATGGTCTTATGCTGAAAGTGAAGGTCGGCTTTGTGTCCGATCATCTGCTTTATCAGCAGGATTGTGCACCATGATATACAGCCCTCCTCCCTCTCCAGTTCTCACAAAACCTCCTGGTACCAATACAACTCTAAGGGGGAAAAGAATAAAATGTAGAATAAAGAGGCTCGGTATGATATTTCACAAAGGTCAAGAAAATAATGGCTGTTTGCTGCTACTAATGTTAAGTGTCAGCCTGTGGAAAAGGGCCTGGGTAGCGGAGCCCCTTGGTACAACTATGGCCTCAAAGTTCCTCTTCTACCTACTAAGGTCCTCTGGGCATGAGGAGAAACCATTCTAACATCTCTTGCTCTCCAGGTAGAAGGCAGGGGATAAGGTCTATGCTTTCCTTTTAGCTCCATGTAGATGTCCCAAATTAAAGGAAATCCAACTAACATCTTTAACACACTTCAGTTCCAAACTAAAGGAAATATGCCCATCATGTAATAACTATAAAAATGTAACATCCAGAAACCCGATTTTACAAACTCTAAAGAAATAAAAAAGGTGGTAATCTTAGCCTGTATTACAACTCAATGTCCTTGACAGTATATAACATCAATAGTTTTTTTAAAGATTTGTTAAAATTAAGAACACAAAAGTAGATGAATGACTGAGTAAACAAGCATGATGTCCACAGCAAGGATAAACTCGTAAGTTGTGTCTGTTAATACAGACAGCCCTCAAACTTCTGAGAAAAATATTAACAAAAAGCTTGTGTTTAAATGTAGGGCAGGACTTGAAATGCTAATCTAGTGTTTGGTGAAGTCATGAATAATCAGCATTGAAGACAGCCATATAAAACACAACAATGTGTCGGGTCCGCTAGTGCCACAGATTTCCTGCAGCAGCACCCTGGCCTTGGGGACACACCCTAAGGCCTCCAGTGGGTGCCGGAGCTGAGTACAGAATCACACACGCCAAGCACAGGACACTGTGACAGTCTGATAACCAAAAGGGGCACTAAGTGTCCTTTTTGACTGAGTGGGAAGCATCCCCAGTACTAATACTCTGGAGAAAGGGACGATTTGCACAATTTTCCTCAAAATACTTAGAAAGGCACATAACTAAAACCTATAAATTATTTCTGAAATGTTCCACTTAATATTTGCAGACTGCAGTTGACTTGTGGTAACTGAAACACGAAAGTGAAGCCTAAGGTGAGGAAGCAACTACTATATTGATTTGTCATTCACAAAAATATCATCCTTAAATCTGCCAACGCAACTCAAGTCCTGAAATTTTTATGCCACATATTTTGTACCTCACTGGGATACAGGAATAAGTGTCAAGATGGCGTGCAGCTGACTTTCTTGTTGTAGGAGAGTTTATGAAGCTGAGTGACCCTGGCTGACTTGTCTGCAGCCACAGAGGGAAGAAGCCACCGCCAGCTTCTCTTGCTAGGCCAGCAAATCCTTAGATTCCATGGACACTGCTGCTCTAGAATGAACAAACTCAATTCTTAAGAAACATCTTTCACAGGTCTTACCTTTCGTCCCTACAATACTATTTTTATTCTTGATTGATCCACGTGTTCTGGATGCAGACTCCAACCACATGTAAAGTGACCTAGCTGGTCCTAACTCTTCCTGCCATTATACTATTTTTGTGGGTGGGGGAGCATGCTGGGAAATGAACCCAGAGAGCTACATCCCTACCCTTTTCCCCTTTTTATTTGGATATAGGGTCTTGTTAAGTTCCCCAGGCTGGCCTTGAACTTACAGTCATAATGCCCCATCAACCCTCTGTTGATTAGCTGGGATTAGGAACATGTGCCACCACACCTGGCCTACAGCATGAAACAGAGGCAATGAACACATTATTCTCATGTTCCTTTGACTTCTGTCTGTTTAGGAGGTCCACAATGAGCATTATTTCAAACTTAGAGACGCTCAGCTTGCCACGTGAATCTAACAACATCATTTACATTGCCAGATTTACTAGCAAGTCTATTAAACTCTCCTCCATCCATAAACTCACAAAGGTCATCTTCAAAGCTCCAACAGAGATGTTAAGCCACACGCAGGACTGCTCCTGCCATTCCCGGTAGCAGTGGAAGTGCTGTGGGTGGGCCCTGCGCACCCAGACCCAGAAGTAACCTGGACTTGAGAAGTAATGAGTCCTGAGAGCTTCTATAGCAAAAGATGAGTACAGATCAATAAGGCCAATATTCAGGAAAGCAGCTGGTATCCTTTAAAGACTGAGCTTGCTGCTGGTAATTATAAGATGCACAATTTTTAAGGACCTTTATTAATGTAGCACTAATTAAAAGAACAGGAAAAGACATCCCCTTAACAATAAAGCCTGCTTCCTTGAGGGATCCCTTCTCTTGCAGGAGACCTTAGAGAAGGGCACAGAGTGTGCTTCCACTGTAAAAACATTAATCCTTTTGCAACAACAGGAATAATTTACTGCTACTCTGCCTTCATTTCCTAAGCTTAACCACTAGAATCTCCACATAGGCAGGTAGCAGCCTGGATTTGTTGGCTATAGTTACCAAAGGTTGTGACTAATGGATTACATCATTAGGCTTTTTATCATTTGATTCAGAGAATGTGTGTGCATTGTGTTGTGTGTGTGTGTGTGTGTGTGTGTGTGTGTGTGTGGTATGTATGTGTGTTTATATTCAGATTTAAAATCTGTCCAGTTGCCTAGAAACCAAAGCACTGAATACCCAGCCTCAGTCAGGCTAGGTTGCAACTGCTAGAAACCAGCATGCTCTCTCACGACTGCATGGGCTGGGTTCATTCGTGTTTACCTCATCATTCTAGTTGATGGTATCTAGTTTTCCAAGGAGTCTGCTTTAGTTATACTACCGCTCTCAGTAGAACTGGAAAGAAGTGAATGGTTTTTTCCCATCCTTCTTTAATGCATTTACTCCTCAGGAAATGTTTCTTCAGGACATTATGTTTAACTTTTGATATAGGAGACATAGGCCTTGGGCAGAGAAACTGCCTGCACCCAACACAAATGGACAGCTAGCCACATGGAAGGTTTCCCACACTGAGAGACTTTCATCTAAATTCTGAGTATCCTGTAGGTGTTGAAGGTGCCCAAAGTCCACACCATATCATCACACTCAAGGTAACAGCTTGTCAATGAGGAAGCTTAGGCCAGAAAGCTAAGTGAAAATCAGGAAGAGACACCAGGTAAACTCTTAATGTGTGGGTTTGCTGGTCCATTACTGAGACCAATCCTCTCCACAGGTCCTACAATTTGTCAGGACCAGAGAGGCCCACAAGGAGCTGAAGAGGACTGACTGCTCCTAAAATACTCTCCCCCAGGTCTCCATCAATCTCCAGAAGAAGTGCTGCCCAGAACAAAGGTTATTTTTTAAAATTCAGCCCACAAAATTAGGAGTGAAAAAGAAATATTAATATCCCAGGGAGAAAATTCAAGTTTAATTTGCTGGAAGACCCCTAAATTCATTGAAATTTAGTGCCTAAGACATTGCACTTGTTTACCATAATCACAAGTGATATAATCCTACTAATCCTACACACCCTCCATAACTGAATGTAGCAATACTTTTCTTGGGGGGTGTGGGTACCGGCGCATTGAACTCGGGTCCTTACGCTTGTGAGGCAGGTGGCAGAACCACTGAGCTAAATCCCCGGCCCTATGTAGCAATACTTTTGACTTCTAAGTGCCAAAGACAAAAATATTTTCCATGGTTATTTGTATAGCCCATCATTTTCTGTCACTGAACTCTAATCAGCTTTCTTGTTGAAATAAAGGATGATTTTTTAAAAACTCTTAAATTTCAATGATTAGAAATTGATAAAGAAAATCCTTACCACCACCTTTAAAAACACAATAAAGGCTAAAAGATAAACCAAAAGTAGTATTACTCCTGAAACTTTGTAATACAGCTACTCAAAAGCAAACTAACACCACTGCTCTTGGGTCTTTTTAGACAAATATTACAAAACCCTTTATGGGTCTTCTACAATATCCCTGCCTGCTCCTTAGGCTGAAGGAGGACCTCACACATGTGCTATGTTCACACTTAATTGCAACTTACCTGCTTTGAGAGAAAGTTTAAAGAGCTGGTGCCAGTGATACATTCAACTTCACGTCTTGCCAAATCCAAGCGTCACGGCTTGTGCTCAGATGTCCCCCTACAGCCTCATGCAGATGAGATGGCGCTTTCTTCTTTGGAGGTGGATGAATCCGCAATGTGTGGTGCTAGGATTATGGGCCTGTGACTACTAAACCACTACCCATGAGTGACTGGTTTGGCTCCACCCTAATCCCAGTAGTCTGGATGGGATAGAAGGGGCAGAAAGATGCCATTAAGGCCCCTCGTTGCTTCTGCTGTCTTCTACCGCCAGTAACTGTTTCTCCTCTACAACACCCCTCCGCCGTGTGCCACTTCTGCCTCGGAACCAGCTGATTACAGATGGAAACCTCTACCAGCTATGAGCTAAATAAGCCCTTTCCCCTCTAATTTTCGGTGTCAGGTATTTTGTCTCAGCAATGACAGAAAAGTAACTAAGACACCAAGTGAGCACTCATCGTACAACAATGCCAACAAGAGGTGACATGGGAGCCAGCTGTGAAGGAAAGCTGTGGCCAGGGCTGGAAAGCTCATAGGATCAAAGGGCCTGATCCCTGCCACCCCCAGCGGGGACCTCATGCCCTGATGTGCCTAGGACAGCTCTCCCTCAGGGACATTTGGAACAGGTGACAGCTTTCTCCACATATTAAGAAACCGAAAAACAAAAGCCAAACATTCTGACATTTGCTCAAAGGAATGAAATGCCACACGCTTGCTGTTTTAAGGGCAAGTAAATAAATACATAGTTTACTTTATGGCAAACATTTAAAACAAGCAGAACTTTTAAAAAAGATTATAAACACCTCTAAGGGGATGGAAATATGTGCCCTCACACCTTACTATGACTCTGGTCGTTTTAAGGGTAGCTACACTTAGGAATTTATTTAAAGCCTAAGATTCTTTTTCCCATGGGCAAAGATTAAAAACAAGTAGGACATACCAGATCAATTATGGCTTCAAAAAAAATCACAAGATTTTATTTTCATATTTTCAAATAACTGCATTTTCAAACTGTCCTGAGAATTGATGGTAATTTTTTTTTTTTTAAGCAGTGGAAGATTCCAAATATCCTGAACCTTAGTGAAAATATGATCACACGCAGGACTGTTATCTACAGCCTCATAAAGGAACCCTAAATACCACAGAAGCTTTAATAAGCCATCTTAATCACCAGAGAGCAAAAGTGTGGGGAGATTTAATACCCAGAAGGCTCAATGTAATCCTTACAATAAGAACCCTCTCTCTAGGGTCTGCAGTCACCACTCTCAGACCCATTTTCCAGGTGTGTGTCAGAAAGCACAAGGTAGAATGCAAGTCTGGGAGGAATGAAGGGCTGTGGGGAGGGGAAGGTGCCTGTTTTTACTGACAAGCAGGTTGTGCCACGAAGCAAATAGTTTGAAAAATATCATTGGAATCTGCTATCAAAGGAATTTATTTTAAAAACAGCAAAGCATGATTACAAAAGAAATTCCTTAGATAATTTACTATACCTTAGATACCTCGGCTTTAGATCTTTAAAATGTTCCAACTGGTCATGACCTTGAGTTCCTCTGCTAGCTCTGGTTGCTGACTGCTCCTACAGGATGTATAATTGGGGCAGATTTTTCAAACATGCTAATAATTAATGCAAATTCCCAGGAGAAAAGTGCTGTTATCAGGATAAGAAATGTTCTTCCGTATTGTAAAATAAAACGCTAGGTGTATAGGATGTCTTCCCACTTATCTCTGTTCACCACAAAACCAAGAACCTATCAACCAATCCAGCCCTTACGAACCATGGCAAGGCCTCGTCTCGAAGCTCCTCTTCTTAAGGGTTCTATATTACGGTAGCAAATAGTATCTGTTTTCTCTTGGGATGACTCATGTCAAATCCGACACTGTCCGGTTGAAGAGAACCAAAAGCACAACTGTTCCAATTCTCCCCATTTAAAATATATGGAAATTTACTGCTTGCAAACAAGTGCCTTTCGCTCATTAAAACCAATTAAAGCCAAATGAGTCCTTGAAGGCCACAGTGTGTGAGTTCAGGAAAAATTAATACCTAAGTAAAGTTTTTAAACTTTCTCACCTTTACTTTCAAACTATTTCAATCTCAGCCCTCATGTCATGTCTGCCTCATTTACAATTCTCAAATTATAAGAAGCGTGGCTTCAAATTCCTTATCTCACCTGTATCATACACTCAAATCTACCACTTCAGCAGTGCAAAGGAGAAATGGATCAACGGTCCCGTGTAAGGGATTTTCTTTATTGATACTTGTTCAATCTAACTACAAGTATAATGAAAATAAGGTGATGAAATCATTGTGGCTTTGACCAAGAAATAAGAACATGATTATGTTTCCAGTATAAGTGAAAACTCCCTGCTTTCAAACATGTGCCCTAGAACAGAGCAGCAGGAACATTAAGACTGAAAAAATCAAACTTCAAGGCTGGGCATGGGGGTGCACGCCTGTAATCGCAGCACCGGGGAGGCTGAGGCAGGAGGATTGCTGCGAGTGAGACCAGCCTGGACTACATAGTGAGTTCTAGGTCAGTCTCAACTACATAGTGAGACCCTGTCTCAAAAAAAAACAACAACAAAAAATCAAACTTCAAACAGAAGAAAGAGCAGGGACACATCTTCAACATGCCACCTAGAGAGCTACTCTCTCATCTGTAATGAAGTCCTAAGAGCTGACAGCAAAGCAGGGACAGAGAACATCATACAAGATTTTTAAATTCCCACTAGGTTAAGCAAATAAATAATTTGATACTGTGAATGTCCATTTTTCATATCCATAGATTTAAGTGAATTTGGAGCATTTAGCTTCTGAATATGCAATATGATTTCTGCTGTTTCTCATATGCAGAATCACTATGCATTTCATACTCTATTCCCACAGCCATAATGTCACAAAATACCAAAAAGCCTGTAATGTGCAGGAGATTTGATTTAAAGCTCATATTTCTAAATATCAAAAACTTTTCATATGGCCTATTTGGTTAAAGGCATATTAAGTGGGATACATTTATTATTAAGCACAGTGTCATGTAACTGACGTAACATTTCATCTTTAAGAAGGGGAAAACTTTAATTTTAGAACTGTACCTTCAAACAATCTGAGTTAACGTGAAGAATCAGTGACTATAAGACAGGACCACAAATACATACACCTTCCAATTCTATCTTTTACATCATCTTTCAAAGAAAGGTAGAGAAACATAATAGAGAGGAGGAGAGGAATTGGGCGAGCTGGTCTTGCTGGAAGAAGTCATTACGTGGATTTAGGGGAGATAAGAGATAACAGAGATGCTTGGTATCTGGAGGGCATGAGGCACCTGAATGGTCAGGTAGTGAGGCAAGAACTGCACCAGAAGAAACAAAGGCAACAAAAGGAGAGGTAATCCCAGCACTCTGGAGTGCTCAGGCAGAAGGATCCCAAGTTTCAGCCCAGTATGGGCAATTTAGTGAGACCCTGTCTCAAAATTTAAGAATGAAAAATGGGCTGGGGATATAGCTCAGCATGAACTACCTGGGTCCAATCCTCAGTACCATGTAGACAAAAAAAAAAAAAAAAAAAAAAAAAGGACAAGGGAAAAAAAGGAGAGGTGAAACAAGGACACACCAGCCTCACGCCTCAATTTTGCCAGCCTTTGGACTCCGTGACCTAGTGGTAAAGGACGGCCTCTGAGATTAACAGCACACAGAGGCAGAGCTATTCTTAGCTATCTGTGTTGGCTGAAATTGCAGGCACCATCCCCAACTGTCAGGTGTGCCTCCAACTGCTGTGTTTCCAAGTGAAATCTCTCTGGAAGGTATGTGGGCATCCTAAAAACAGCCATTCTAAAATTAACTCTTATGCTCTAGGACTTGGCATGGTCTTAGGGAAATCCCTATTCTTCCCACTTTGTGCACTTGTGAACACCCCACCCTCACTAGAGACCTCTGGGGACTCTTCAGGCAGCATGTCCTGTAACAGCAGTGGCAAGACAGTTTTATCACAAAATGAAAGCACAGAGCTGGGAATAACATAAATCACTCCAGTCAGTTATATATTTACCTGCTTGTGTTAGAGCCTCCTTATTATTCCCAAGTCACATCTAGTATTTACTACTTATAAACCTGTCTCTGCTGTGGCTGAAATAGGTCAGAATGAGATCTAGTGCTAGAAGTGAATGGCCAAGCACAATATAAGCTTGCAAGAACATCAGCTCTGTGGGAGACAGGTTTCCGGCTCAGCCCACTGAACATCGCAGGCAAAGGGCTCTCTGTAGTGAGCACAGCAGTCCTTCTCTGCCCCACTTCAGAGGAAAACCTCTCTCGGTTTCACCCTCAGCCTTCTGTTTTAGTAATACCTCTGGATGGCAGAATTTACTTAATGGAAAGAGATGTTTTTAAATCAGTGCTGTGGAATGTGCATCCTTTCCCTGAGAGGTGGGAGCACCACTCTGGTCCTGAACGAGCAAACCTTCTGATGGGCTGTGAAAGGTCTGCCTGTCTGCCTGGCCCCTAAGTGCTCTCCAGTCCCTGTGGAATGCCCAGTGGCCCCAAGTGTGCAACCACAGCTCGTGATGGGTGCCCCAAATGGAAAGTTAGACTACCAGAAGCAGCCAGCCCAGGCTGACCAGGAGCAGCGGGGTTTTCTTGGACATACGGGACGGAGTATGTTTCTAGGCCCACTCCAAGCCACACTGGAGGATTTCTGGGGCCTGCAGTTGGTTGAATTTCCTGGGACATGTGCCTTCTGATCATGTCCCTTTCCGTGTTATGGTTAAAGGATGACAGAAACCACAAAGTACAAAAAGCTACAGGGGACTGAGCAACTTACTCATGCCCCCTATAAGCACTAGAAAAAGACATCTTTAGCAGAAACACATGTAATCAAAAGAAGGGGTGGGGGCTCTGGAACATCAAAGCCCCTCAGTTGTGGCGCATGGTCCACAAACAGGATAATCCTCCAGATATCTGGGACCAGTCAAAAGACAAGGGAGCAAAGCATGTTCATTTGTTTGAACTGGGATACATTTCTTTCAAAAGGGAACATAAAATGACACAATCCAGCTACAGCTTACAAAGCTTATGGTTTAATCCTCCCCCTCTGGGGACTGGACTTGACTAGGATCTAAGGTACACAGGTGAGCTCTAGCAATACATTGGCTCCTTTAGAGGGAGTCCCCAGAGGCCCTTTCCTCCTCACGAGACAGCAGGGTGACCTCCCACTCCCCCAGCTGGCTCTTACCAGGACATCTACGCTGTGAGGGAGTTGGTTTCCTCCCGGGTTAAAGGAAGACCTCGATGGTGCTGTGTCCTGAGATCATGGGCAAGCCCAGCCAGTGTATATCCTGCTACTGGATGTCTGCGAGAGAAGAGGGCCTGCTTAAGTTTCATAGCCCTCTTTAAACTAAAAAGAGAAGATGCCGGCGAGCAAAGGCAGATAGGTCTACTGACTTCATTTCACTAAGTACACTGAGTAATCCACTGATAGCCAAAACAACCAGTGCTTTTCACACAACACACGTATCTGTGTTGGTGACTTCACCAGAGTCTGTGTTAGGGGGTACCCCACACGCTGGGATTCCACTCCCCCTGGGATTCCAGCCCCAGATCAACCTAGATGAGAGAGAGTTTTCATCAACTTAGAGAGCAAGAAGGTAGGAAATCATCAGCCGGGCCAGACGATAAAATACAAATACCAGAGAAGAGGCAAAGTATCAGTTATACTTCTTTCAGGATTCAATTATGCCACTTTGAAGTTCAGACTATTTGCATTTTAATAAAAGCCAGAAAGCAGGAGACAGCTATGTAACTGCTTATTTCTTAGAAGTAAGTTGGGAGTATCTATTTCAGTATAACCCTCCAAGTAGAACAGGAATAGCCCCACAGTTAATTGCCAAACAGGGGCTCATCTTCCATGATTTCCATACTGTGACTACACACTAAATACACCCACTGCGAGAGCGAGCTGGTAGTCCCCTCAGATCTCACAATGGATGTCGGTTTGATTCACATCCTGAGAGGAAGAAGAAACACAGGACCGCGGTCGCCTTTTTACACCGATGGTCACCCACGGAGAGTCAGAGAAGGAGGAATCCAGAAACCCCCTCTCCCAATCCAGCACAATATGGTCGTGAGCTCAAATTGCCCCGTATTTTTAAAAGTCTGCTCTAGGGCACAGGACATGGTTTTCAGGTTTACGTGTCTCTGGGACTCAAAGACTAAAGCTGTACCCAAATGCTAGATTCCAAAATACATGGTCAATCAAGATACTTTTTACAAAAGGTACAGAGCGCATATTTCAAAATAACTGAATTCAATTAATTTTTAAAAATTTAAAAGCAACCTGGGGCCGGGGATTTGGCTCAGTGGTTCTGTCACTTGCCTCACAATCACAAGGGCCCAAGTTCAATCCCCATTACAAAAAAAAAAAAGAAACCTTCTGGAGGTCTTGACATACCCTGTCAGCACCACATGTTCATTTGGCCGGGTGTGGTGGCGCACGCCTGTAATCCCAGCACTTGGGAGGCTGAGGCAGGAGGATTGTTGTGAGTTCAAGACCAGCCTGGGCTACATAGTGAGTCTCAAAAAAAAAAAAAAAGCAACCTGAACAAATCACCTTTGAAGCCACAAAGTAAGTAGAAGTCACAAATATAAAGCATATTCTCACTCTGCCTTCAATAATCATTTTCCCTAAAAGACTTAAAGGAGATGCACCAAAATAAGGAGTAAATAGCCTTTGAGTGACTGGATAACACAGCTAATTTAAAATTTTCTTTTTGAAATTTTCCTGTATTTTCTCTAACACAGTACCACTTTGAAATCAGGAAAGGAAATTCAATTAATTATCTTGAATGGGTTTGTCTGGACCTAGAACCTAAATACGGTGAACTGAAATAAAAATACAGGAAGGTATCCCTCTCCCACAGCTTAGGTGCTCCATGCAGAAACCAGGAACATACACGCCAGGGCCACAGGAATCAATGGGACACCTGCCCCTAGATGTCAACACCTGAGCAGCACGCCAGGCATCCTGGGAGCCCCTTACCAGGGTGTGCCGGACACGCTGTGCTCCATGCCACCCTGGTCTCCCAGCACACACACCACCAAAGAGAGGGCAGCCCACAGTGTCACTCAGACTTCACTGCAGGCTCTCAAAGGTGTGCGCAAAGGCTCAGTGGGAATTCAAGGTTTTTTTATTTTTGGTGGACTTACTGATTGAAAAATAGCTGCACTAAAATGAATTTCTGCCCCTGGCCTTGCCTAAGTATTTCTCAGGAGCCTTCAAAATAATGGCTGAGTTAACATTTTTTTCTCCTGATAAGCCTCTGGAGAAGGTATTTATAAAACACTGAAATGTCCAAAATATCAATAACAAAGGGGAAGACAGCATTCTTTATGGGAAAACCCACCATCCCGATCTGTGCTGAAATTGTCAGGGGCCAGTAAAGCATGACATTTCTCAACTTCCAGCAACGAAGGAGTGCCTGGCAGACATCAAATGGCCTGGGACGATGGCTGGCCGGCAGGTACATGAGAGGCCAGGAGGGTGACATGCAGCACACAACAGAAAGGACACTTACACATCCAGGCTCTGGGTAACTCACCCTGCTCATAAAGAGTTTTTGAAAGGGGCCACCCTGGAATGTGGGCAGAGCTCCTTGTCACAACATAAGCAGCAAAAGGGCAAAGGCCTGGAAAATGGAGACTAAAAGGCTGACTTCACATCTGTATCCATGCCACACTAGAAAGGAGCTTGGTAAAGTCCCTGGGGAGCCCACAGCCTGACTCTCCACCCACATCTCTGCCCTATGCCTCACAAACAGTATCTTCTGAGAAATGTGTAGTGGTATCTTGATACCCCTGATTCCCTACTGAGAGACTGCAGGTGACAGAGGAGATTCTGAATTGGTACAGGCAACAACTAGAGGCCCAAGTTTTTGTTTTGTTTTGTTTTGTACCAGGGATTGAACTTGGCTCCCTGCACTTGTGAAGCAGGAGGCGGAACCACTGAGCTAAATCCCTAGGCCTAGAAGCCCAAGTTTTAGGGGAGAGTAGGGAACCCATTAGAGAGTAAATTGACAGCCAGGTAGAACGGTTCAATGACAGGCAGTGCCCTGCCCACAGCTGCTGAAGTGTGGCCCCCTTCAAAGACTGCTGATGACCCCCATCAGCTCTGTCACCTTCCCTACACATCATTCAGCAATTAAGTAGCATGGACCTAAAACTTGTGGGAACCTGAAGCCAACGGGCCTCACGGTACAAGAAACAATGCCTCACTTTTAAAACTGTCCTGAAATTCTTAGATAACTAACACACATAATACTCATACCTGGCTCGGAAAACTGTAATGCTAATCTGCACCTATAATATAAAGGAGAGTTTAAAAGAAATGGTGTTATAATGCATTCACACAGGATTCCATACTGACAAGCTGAAGCCTGAGTGTCCCCTGAGATGTGACCCTCAGGCAGCAAGCAGCCTGTGGAATCACAGAGCTAGGAATACAAATTGCATCGGACATGCAGCATGGTACTTGGGCACCACGCACTGCTGTGCAGCTTTCCTGGGATGGCAAACAACTCTTAGAAAAATTCAACAAAATACAGCTTTCCCAGGTTTACCTGGTAGTCGTAGTCCCAGGAACTCCAGTATATACGGAACTCGTGCACATAACAATGGCTGGCTCTGAGCTCAGACACTGCATATGCCTTCCCCGCTGGACAGTCCTCCCATGGCACGGCCATGGCGCTCCTGGGCTCCACCGGCCCCAGGCCCAGAGCACCTCCCATCACAGTTACACCTCCATACTGGACAAGGCAATTTGCCCAGTGAGATCTGACCTCATGTGACAAAGTGCCTTTGAAGGGCAAAAATCATCATTATAAGCTGATTTCAGTTGTTTACTCTGCTATGAAACATAAGAGAATCATTCCTGCCACTACGTCCCATGCAAAGACTTCTGGCCCCTGTGTGCCTTGAATGCCTTTCCCCAGCCTTTCCTCTTTAACAGCTTGCATGCCCTCCCTCTTAGGAACATTCTGTTTACTGGGTCACTGCCAAAACCAGATTTTGGAAAAGCACAAGTTAAAAAAAACTAATGTGTTCACAACCAGCGTTCTAAGACTCATGCTTCTGCTCAAAGATTGGATATGAACCTCGCTCACAATTCAGGGGCAACTTCATCTGAGTGCTCTATCATGACTTATTTAGAAAAATAAGTATACTCGATCAGCTCACTGTCAAGATAAAACGTATCTGAAAATCTTCAAAGAAGTAACAATAATAAGCAACTTTGGTCATTTAGTCCTGAAAAGGCACAGTAATCCCAGATGTGTCAACTGATGTAATAAAGCCTTCCTGCCTCACTTTGAGCGACCTTGGGAAAGAGTCCAGATTCACACAGATATCAATAGTTGGATTTTTAATAAAGAATCTTTAAAAGTTCCCTAATTATATCAACTTAGGAACTATTTAAAGCACATAAACATTGGTGTACTACAAAGAAAAATGAGTCATGTCATATGGAGGAAAACAGACAGAACCTGAAACCATAATGTTAAGTGAAATAAGTCAGATACAGAAAATTAAATATGCATGGTTTCTCTTGTATGAGAAACCAAAAACATAAATAATCAAAAGAGTGAAACAGAGGAGAGACGTTAGGAAAGAAAAAGGAGAGCTTCTTGGATATGGGAAGAGACAGAAGGGTATAGAGAGAGGGGAAAGGTAGGGAGGAGGGTAAAGAGATTGAAAATGATCGTGATAGCCTATACGCACCAATCCCGCAAAGAAATTTAACTATGAGGTATTACAAACACACAAATTTTTAAAAAACACTAAGAATACATGGCTATATGGTTAGGTGCATGTGTCTACTGCACAATAGAGCAATGTATATCATTAGAAATACAAACTTAAAAACGTTGGTTTGAATCACAAAAAAACCCCTAAAAGCTAAAAATAGAATTTAAAAATACTTTACCGGGACAGGGATTTGGCTGTGGTTCCACCACCCACCTCGCAAGCACAAGGGCCCAAGTTCGACCCCTGCTACATACATACATACAAAATATTTTATCAATGTAAACCAATTTAATATTTAGACAACAGCATTCACCTACACACAAACTCTCCATGAAGTCCGCAAGAAAAACAACTAAACGGAACTGCCAAATGTCTGCAAGCCTTGCCAGCGGTAGAACGTGGAGAGCAGAGGATGGGGCAACAGAGACCACAGATCTTAGCTAACGTGCTAACAATGCTTGAGCAAAGCACAAAAACTTACAATAGCTCCTAGCTTTCTTTGTGCTTAAGAATATAAAACAACAAGCAAAGGTAAGATTATTTCTTAAATATAGCCTATGGCAAAGATATGAAGGAATTGGAACCCTCCTGTATCATTTGTGGGAATGCAATATTTTCCACTTTGGAAAACAATGTGGTAATTTCTTAAATCATTAAATTCACTGTATGACTCCTAGGTATGTACCCAAGAAACCAAAAACACATGTCTGCGCAAAAACCTGTATGAGTCTCACAGCAGCATTATTCACGACAGCCGCAGGCAGGAAACACTCCAAATGTCCATCAGCTGGTTAACAGCTAGACGAAAGCTTGTGTATTCGTACAACGGAATATTACTCAGGAATAAAAAGGAACAAACCACCAATATATATTATAACATGGATGGACCTTAAAGACATCCAAGTGAAAGCCAAATGTGCAAGACCACACATTGCATAATTCCACTGGAGTGAACGTCCAGAAAATGAAAATCTAGGAGAGCAGGATGACTAAGTTTCCTGTGGCTGGACAGGAGTGGGGGGCAAAAGAAGGGTCAATTAATGGGCCTTAGAGATTTTTCTGGGATAGTGGAAATACCTTAAAACTGACTTGCGATGATAGTAGCACAAGTTGGCAAGTTTACTAAAGATCAGTAACTAGTTTATGGCATATAATTTACCTCTCAAAGCTGCTAAAAACATTGAGACACACAGAGAACACACAGTGAGCAGATACGAAGTTTTAAATCTATGTCTCCGTTGTGCCTCTTACTTCCCTGACTTCAGGGTGGAAAAGATGACATCAGTTCATGAGCATTATGAGAATGCACAATTCTGCCATTCAGTTTCCTCCTTAAAGATGATAAAAGGAGCATGGGGGAGAGGGAGGCATGTGCAAGGAGCAAATAAATCTGCTCTTTCCCCATCACAGAGTTCAGCCAGGTCGTGGCTCTGTTAGACTTAGACCGTGTGGCTGGTGCTTTGTTATCGCTGTGCATGGCCAGCAGGGCCCTGCTGGAGCCTGCGACTGGGCAGATCCCACCGAGGACTCTGACCACCATACGGTGAGCACAGGACATATGGGCAAACCCAAGGAAGACACCTAGACCAACAACACTGACACTCTAAAAGTTAGGACATGACAGACTAGTACAATTTACATATTTAGCTCATGTGACTCAAAATCTAATACTATAAGCTACAATCTGCACAAACCTCAAAGTTAGGTTTTTCTTTCTTTTTTTTGGTACCAGGGATCGAACTTAGGACCTTGCACTTGCCAGGCAGGTGCAGTGCCACTGAGCTAAATCCCTGGCCCAAAGTTAGGTTTTTCTTGTTAAAGTAACTATCAACTTAATAATTAGGTACAATAAAAATATCAGTAAGGTAAGCAAGAGCCTGCCTCTTTCCTTTCCCTCCCACCTTCCGACAATTAAGTTTTGCCAAGCACCTCCTAAACTCACTGCTGTACTCACCAGCTCTGCTTTGAAGACCCACCCTACCCCATCCTCATGACAAGGGAAGTGGTGCCTCCCACACTGCTGTTGTGGACAAGAAATCTATGCTGAGCTATGTTTACAGTGGCCTCGGGCTGGCGGTATTTAGTGATGAAGGCCGTGAGGGGCACAGGAGACAAGCTCGGGGGAAACAGCGTCCTGGTAGAAGAGCAAGGCCAAGCCAACCAGTCCCCAGGGTCTCCTGACCATCCATAGCCAGGGCCCCTAGACTCACAGGCTGCCCTAACCAGGAAACCTAACTCCAGAGGGCAAGCATCTTAGGACCATCTTAGAACTGCTAGAACATTAGGTTATGAATAGGAAAACAACACAATAAAAAGTACTTGGATAGTAAGAGAGCCAATCTGATAGAAAGAATGGGAAATATTTTGGGTTGAAATTGACAGGGCAAATTTCAACTTTAGAAAAATGAAATACTGTGGAAAAGAGAAGCAGGAAATCGGAAATGCTATATTTATCCCCTCCTTACCCACCCCCAAGTCTTTAGGAAGAAAACAAGTATTCTGCCTCCCAGTTTTTTCCCTCCACCCAGAGATACTCAGGCAAACAAAGTGGCCAATGGGCCTCCACTGGCATGGTAGGCCACGTGCTTGGGCCCAGAGCACACAGATGCTGCCATCTCTCAGTGTCCAAATTGTCACACAAATACCAGACGGAAAACTGCTGTGGCCACTGGCCTGGCAGCACCACCCCTTGACCTATGAAATCTTTAGTCACTCTCATCGCTGACAGACAGGAAAAGCAACCCACGGGAGAAGCCTGTGAGAACATCCCAGAGTCCCCCACACCACCCCTCACTGGGTAGAACTGCTGTTCTTTGTCAACAGAAGTCAGAATATTCCAAGAATGCCAAGAGCTGATGGAAACGACTGGTGGCATTTTCTCATGATTCATCCCCACATTCCCATCCTACATATTTTCTCATTCCTTACTTTGTATTTAAAATGAACTTCACAGGGGAAAAGCAGGTATCAGGTGAGGAAAAGCAGCAACCTGCCTAAGCTGATAGAGCTGCCTGGCTAATAAAACATTTGACATGAAAATTATCCTACATAAAAAAATAATTTCTTTCCCCATAAAAAATTCAAGCATACTCATAATTTAAAGGGCATGTAGAGTTTCAATCCTTAGCAATTAGGAAGCCAGCGTCCACTGGGCTTTATCCAATGACCCTTTTAACTACTTGAAAATGATGTCTGATTATCAAGTAATGTTATGGCTCATCTATAAAAACTTCTTTCTAAAAATTATCGATCCTTGATTACATAAGCAAGGCCATTCTGAGAAGCCTTTTTAAATCATGCATAACCCATTACTCATAGCTGACACAAACACTGGGCCACTTTTTCAGTGTCTAAGTGGGTTTCTCTTAGTAAAGCTGTGCTTAGGGAAACTTACTAACTTCCGAGCCAATTGTACATAAGAATAAGTTATTGGAAACTCAGCCCTATAGTTGTGGGGGTGGGAGAATAGGGATGGATGGACATCTCAACACTTGTTTTTTCTAAGCTTTCTGGAATTCTTTCAGTGTTCAGGACACCAACAAGTACAGTATTTGTGGATAACTAAAACTTTGTAGGGCCAGGGATTTAGCTCAGTGGTTCTGCTGCCTGCCTCACAAGCTCAAGGACTCAAATTTGACCCCCAGTACCAAGGGGGAGGAACAAACTTTGTAAAGTGAGTTCACTAAGTCCTCAACCAAAATCAGTAACACAGCTCCAATAACAGCTCCAATGACTTCACCTCAAACACACATTGGCGGAATCTAGTGAAAACTTCCAAAAGAACCTGAGGCAGATTTGCCTAGAGTACAGTCCCCAGTTCTGGCTCTCTATCTTCAGCCTCCTGGGTCAGCCTAGAAGACAGGTGCACCTCGTAGCTGGGACTTGGAGAGGTAACTGGGGCTGGTGTGTGAGTCTTAACACTAGGAACATTTCAGCTAGCCCACAGACGCCACACCAATGCTACAAAACACTCTAAGAGCCACTCTTCCTGTAGCTACATGACCTGTTCTGTCCTCTTGGTTGTCAGGGTTCCTCTGTTCTTATAATACAGCACAGACAGAGGACTTTAAAGCCTGAAAATGGTATTACAAAAGCTCATCACTGATAATGTTAATGACTGTGAGCAATTATTTAGTGGCTGCTCTTTGCTAAATGAGGAAACTGAGGCTTATACAGGCTAGTTTGCCCAAGGTTAAAAAAGAAAGCAAGCAAGTTAGAAAAGAGTGTAAATGGGATTTCAATGTTTATCTGACTGTAAATTCTATGTCACAAAGGACCACAAAGCGGGAGAAAAAGACTTTAGATTCCAATTTAATTCTCATGGCATAGATGACCTGCAGAGCCAGGTGTGGCCACCTCCAGAGTTCTGTGGAGAGAGAAGTTAATGGAAACCACACATATTCTGGGAAGAGGAAAAGGAAGTGTCCATCCACACAGATTAACAAAACGGAACTGGGAAACTGTTTGGGAAGTCAAATGTTCTCCACAAATAAATACTTTTTACTGAGCTATTATTATTAAAATAGCTACTTCATTTTAATTTAACATTATTTCTAATACATTAAAATATACTATAATGGACTATCCTAAAATTAGAAAGTATACTCTGTTAAAGAGGAAAAAAAAAATCCCAAGACTGCTACATGAATACGTTATTCTTAATCTTCATGTAAATGACATGGCTCAACCTCGAGATGCCCAGATCACTTTAAAGACCAGTAATAAGAATGCTGAAGCTGGGTGTGGTGGTGCACACCTGTAATCCCAGCACTGGGGAGGCTGAGGCAGGAGGATCGCTGTGAGTTCGAGACCAGCCTGGGCTACATAGTGAGTTTCAGGTCAGTCTGAACTACACAGTGAGACCCTGCCTCAAAAAACAAACAAAAACAACAACAACAACAACAACAAAAATGCTGAAGTCCACACATACTAATAATATGCCCACTCCTTTCTCTGTAACACGCACATCATCTTAAAGCAGTGTGATACAAAGCAAATTAAAAACTGAGAAATTATGAATATTTATTCAAAAATCTACATCTAGAGTAAGAGACCTTACAGCAAATCTGATTTCCTCTCTTCTATTATTACCATGAACTCCATCAGGAGCTCCAAAAAGAAGCAACTACGAGGCTAAACAAAACTAAGCAAGAAGCAATCATTTTTGGCTCTCTGTTCCAGAGCCTACTGTACTGTACCTTCATTTTTTCCACAGAACCTCCCCATAGGATAGCTCATGATGACAATGACTTTGCATGACACATACGGCCATTCTGTAGGACCTAAGGTCCTGGTCAGCCTCTGAGTCAGAGTCAGATGCCAACACCACCAGCTCTGGAAATATCGCCTGTTGCTTCAGTCCAAGATGGAAGACTGTGGTTACAAAGCAGGCCCTCACCCAAACCTCCCACACTCCCACAGTCTGAACTGTGTGTTAGGTCTACACTCGCATGCCTGTAAGCCTTGTACACGTGCACACCGGATGTCACTAATCCTCTGCTGGAAGATCTTTCAGCATCATTTAGATTTGTCTTATGGTAGCCTGGTGTTCTCTGATTAGGTGACACTACAAAGTCACTGACTTAATCTCTACTGAAGACTCAAGGTGTGCCAAAATTCCCAACATAGGCACATCAGCACCTGTCACACAGCTGGAAGGGTGGGGAAGAGCAGGCCTTGCAGTGTCTGAATGAGTTCAGTCCCTATCCTCCGTTCTTGGGCCCACATAGGAAACTATCCTTTATCTGCCAGATACATTGGCTGCACAGAAAACACAGCAGCTTTTCCCCTAAACCACACTACTGTTCTTCACTTTGCCCTCCAGGACTCCAGAGAGTCCTGGAAACTAAACTTTCAGAATTCATGCATGCACAGCATTCATTTTATCAGAGCAGCTGTGGGGCTGGGGGTTTTATTTGTCCTGTGAGCAAATAGCCAAACACAGATGACCCAGTAAAAAATTTTCACTTGGGCTGGGGATTTAGCTCAGTGGTTGTGCCGCCTGCCTCGCAAGCACAAGAACCCGAGTTCGATCCCCAGTACCAAAAAAAAAAAAACCAAACTTTTTTTTTCACTTAACTCTAAATTTGCAATACATCAGGAAATGAAACTGCATAAACATAGAAAGCTGCCTTGCAGTCAAATTCCTAGGTATCTGGGCCACACTTAAGTTTAATTTTTAAAACTTACATAATATTTTTATGTCACAGTTGCTTGGTCTGTGACAAGTTTCACCAAAACTTCAGATAATCCGTGCCTTTTAAAGGCAATGGTTTAATAGGTCAATCCATGCAGGCACCTAGCTGGGTCATAACAGAACCTCAGCCTCATTGGAATGGCTGCACACCCCAAAACTGACTCTATGTATCCCAACCAAGCCACAAGAGAAAGGCTTTTAGTAAACTGGGGAAAGGCCCTCCAATGGAGGTGGCCTGACAGGGGTGTGACCCTGAGACCACCACAGATTTCTTCACTCCCTCCTCAGCGTCTGTGACTCACAACCTAATCCCAGTGCAACACACAGTTCCTTGCCTGGAACCCAAAGCTGCTTTGTCTCCAGGCCCTCCTTGGGGAGTTGCCAAGGTACATGGCCGGAAAGACAAGTAAGGGCTCCAGGGAACCCGGGTCTGGTCCCAGCACAAGGTCCGTGAAGTAAAGCCTCAGGACCCCCATGATTTTACATGCAAAATTAAGGGTTTGAAATGAAGAAGCTTGTAAATCCTTTCCCAGCTTCCACAATCCCAGTCCTACACAACTTCTCGAATACAGTGGTCAGCTGAAATTTCAGCTCTTAGCCTTTCCCTCCCTGTGGCTTACGGCCCAGCACCCAAATGTACTTAAGACCTCAGATAGCTTTTATAACGCAGTCACAAACACACTCCTCCAACTGCTTGATACAGTTTTTCCAGAGAGTTTAGACAGATTCTTGCTGTTGCTGATTTTATTTCCCTAAGTTGCCTTAACTTTTTGAGTTCTTCCCAAAAATCTTATGGATAGCAGCATGGTTCCAAAATGAGATTTCCCCAAGTCCAAAACACTATGGTCTCTTTAACATTTAGAAACTCAGAGTGACCAAGAATTTAAGGCAAAATAATCACTTTACAGACATCTGGACTTCATTTTTTGTCATAAATTACAACATTGCGACCCTGTGTAATGAAAGGCAGCAAATAGCTAAAATCTTTCCTTACACAGAAATCTGCAAAATGATGATGCAGGAAGAAATGGGCCCAACATTAAGTGCCTTTCACTGGCTGGGTATCTGTAGAAGTCCAAGGACCTACGAAAAGAACTGCAAAGCAAGAAAATAGGGCAAAAGAAAGAGAAGCAATTACTTATTGAGTATGTGAAATGATTATAGGTCAATTTAAAATAGAGATTTGCTAGAAAACTAATCTTCTCGATAGCCTGAAAAATACTTTTGAGAACTTCTAATCTAAAAGAGAAACAATGACACTTTATCCCACTAAAATGGACAAAGTGTGAAGAGATGCAAAGGAAACAACACAGTAGCTGTGTCAAACACAGTTTGTTTGTTTTTTAATAAAGCCAGAACGCACAAACTTGTAAAAGTACTATTACTATATCTGCTGCTGGCCAAAGAACAGTAACTGGAAGAAACGAGGCTGATTTTTTAAAAAGTCTATAAATAAATGTGAGAATGTTTTCTTGTCTCACTGTCATGGAAGAGACAAAACAAATAATGGTGTTACCTCCCACATGCCATCAGGGAATCACCCTTCCACAACCTTTTCGGAAGAGGTGGTGCTCTAAAAAGTATTAAATATTTAGTGAGCGCTGGTTGTCTTGGCTAGGGCACTTGCCTACCTCGTACCAGGCCTGGTCAGGGCCGCCCCTGCCCCTCCTACAGCA
Source organism: Fukomys damarensis (assembly GCF_012274545.1). NCBI lineage: Eukaryota > Metazoa > Chordata > Mammalia > Rodentia > Bathyergidae > Fukomys > Fukomys damarensis. The sequence goes on along the minus strand of NW_022900939.1, from coordinate 25,454,828 downwards.
GGACACGTGGTCACACGGCCCTGGTGGGCCAGCTGTGCCCTGAGGCTAAGCACACTCCTGAAGAAAACGAACCCCAATTCCTCAGACACAATTCCAGGGAGGATCAGAGTGGATATTTTTACAAAATAAAAAGAAAGCCACACCTAACAGTGCCACAGGGACACGAGGGTTCTGAGTCAGAATGAAAGCAGGTCACTACAATTCCAATCGACCTGGGAGGACCCCAGGTGCAGTGGCTCACTTGGGGATCTTGAGTGAGACACTGAGACTTCCCACTTACAGGGCCAGTGTTTTCGACCTGTAAAATGGAGGACAAAGGCACAATTAGGGTATCTACACACTTTCAGAGCCTCTGAAGAAACATAAGTATTAGGTACTATATAAAGTGCGGCTCAATCCTCACCAGAATGGCTAAGATAAATAAGTCTGACAGCATCAAGGTGATCAAGAGGTGGAGAAATGGGAAACCTTAAACAATGCTGGTGGGAATTTAAATTGGGGCAGCTACTTGAGAGGACAGCTTAGCAGTTCTTAAACAGTTAAACACACAACTGTCACACAACCAAATCATTCCAGCCCTAGTTATACACCCAAGAGAAATGAAAATGTAAGTCTACACAAAACCAGTTACACCAGTGTTCACAGAAGCACCATTCATAATAGCATCATAGTCAAAAGCTGCAACAATAAAAGAAATCTTAACATCTAACCACCAATAATAAACAAAATGTAGCATATCCATACAATGGAATACTACTGTATAATAAAAAGAACAAACTACCAATGCTTGAAAATTGCTGAGACTTTAAACACTATGATAAATGAAAGAACCAGATCAAAAAAACTAACACCTGTGTGATTCAATGAAACTTCTAGAAAACGCCTAAACTATGAAGTCAGAAAGGAGATTAGTAGTTTTCTGGAACTGAAAGGAAGGATGGGCATTGACTGCAAATGGTGACAGAATTCTTTGGGTGATGGAAATGTTCTAAAAATGGATTGCGACGCTGGGGATGTAGCTTAGTGGTAGAGCACTTGGGTGTCATACATATACGTGAGATTCTAGGTTTGGCCCCAGTGTGACCAAAAAAAAGAAAAAAAAAAGTGGAGGTAATAATTATATAACTGAGTCTCTCAAGAAACTGTTGCATATGGGTGACCTTTATGGCACATAAAATATGTGTGTGCACTAAGAGAAACTCAGAACCACTATCTTTTGTTAGCTGTAAGAGTCCTAAACATTCTTTATTGTCCAGAATACATGTTATCTTCGACACTAAAAACTAAAGTTTGTGGGGCCGGGGATTCTGCCACCTGCCTCACAAGCACAAGGATTGGAGTTCGATCCCTGGTACCAAAACCAAACAACAACAACAAAAAAAACCTAGTTTATGTATATGTGACAGGGAAGGGAAAAAAACCAGCCCAAACTGTCTATGAACAGAATCCAGAGGCAGGTCTGTTTCTTTTCCAGATTCCTCCTGTGATTCCTGTTTAACATCTCATGGCTTTCATAGCATTTTTTTCCTTAGACACCAAATTAAGGGTATAAAATTGCCACAAAAAATTAACAGCATGAGCTTTAAGATTTAGTTACATGAGGCAATACAGAGTGACTGCTGCTACTTTGTCCATGAAAATGGAAGAAAAATAAAATCATACTCTATGACCACTTTTTCCTATTTCACATGACTTCCTTGGTATTAATTATTGCAAATCAATTTGTTTCTCTTTTTACATATAGAAAAATCTGACTCTTCACAGATGTGTAGCTCTGAAAAGCCAACATGTCTTCATTTATAGTAACATACATAAAATGTTCAAGGTCTTGGAGATTTTTGTATGTCCATTTGTTCTGCATCTTTGGAAAGATAAAACAAATATGTAACTATTCTTCTAAATACCTTTAAAAAGAAAAAATAAGATCATGCTATAACTGTGGTGCTGAAAACATCTGGGATGTTTTCTGAATGACTATACAACATCCGAAAATCACAAGAGACTGAAACTGTAAAACTCTGGAACTTTTTAAAACTCACCGTGCCTAATTCTGAGACATTTTCTTACTTTGCCTTGAAACCAAATGTTTAGAGGAAATAAAACAAGACTTACTGATGAAAATAAAATAAAAATAAAAGGGAGAAAGTAGCATGAGTGGAATAGACAGAAAACCTTATATCCCTAAGTTTAGCCGTAGCCTAACCTTGCTGTGGCACTTAATGGGCAGCAGAAAAATACTAATTCATAGTCTGATTATGTGCCGTGAAGACAACCTGAATTTTAAGAATAGAAATCATCATATCCTCCAATCTAAAGAATAACAACATGAAGGAATCAGAACAAATGTCTGTAACCTGCCATGAGCACAGGAAGGGCTAGCAGGCAAAGGGAATATAGCTGTGCCTTCTCCCTCAGAGATCCAACAGGCCCTGGACGCCTACTGAACTCTTCTTGCGCCCTGATAGAGATCTGATTCAACATTCCTTTCTATTCTTGTTTTTTGTGTCTGTCAATTCTTTAAGAACTAGTTTCACTTCCTTCGTGTGTTTTTTCACTCTTTGCTCAGGATTTTGTATAAACTGTCTAAATAAACATATAATTTGATAAAATACATGCTATATACATAATAATTATCACATTTCTGGCCCCGAGTTTCCAGGTCATCCTAATTCACAGGTGCTAGCAGAATTTCTGTGATGGGTACCAGCCTCACTTTCAAAGCAAAGGTGAATTTATTTTTAAAAATTCTGTGTTCAAATAAAGGCACCAAAACCATTTATATGCAGATCAGACAAACCCCTATCTGTGCTTCCACATCAAGTAAAACCATTAAAATGAGCACAGTTAATTCAATTACCCACTTTCCCACCATAACTTCCACCCTGCATGTATAAAAGATCGCTTCATCAAAACCAGGCCCAGGCATGGTAACAGTAATCCAGGGTAGCCCCAGGTAATGTGCATCACATACTCATGGCTGCACTTTCTGCTAGACTGGCTTGGGCTTTTTATCACATGCTGCTTTTAAGCGATCTTTGATATGCGGCATGTCTTATCTTCCTATGGCTAGAAATGACATCTCCTGTTTTTGTGGTATTTCCTGCTGCTTCTTATGTGCTGGGTGATTAGCTAGCTGATTTGGATTTTCAGCAATCCTCATTTTCTCAAAAACACAGAACTTTAATTTTTTTATTTTCTATGCATGTATAATTTGAGATCATATAAGCCCAGAGATTTGTATGGGAAATATGATGGCTAAGAGTGTGAGAAAAATAAAAATGGAAATGATGTTTTCATTGAAGAAACTTCAAAAAAACTTTTAGTCCAGTCATCTTCCATGAGTCCCAAGAGCCTGCTTACCACATGGAGTCAGAGTAAGTATACTTACTGCTGGGACACAGAAAAATGATTTACTGGATATACCCACTGTCTGCGTCTCACAGACCCAGCCAACTCAAGTCTGTTTGCCTATAATAAAATGAAGCAAGCTAAATTTCAAAGTTCAAACAACAAAAGGCTTTACAGGATAACAATATAGTAAAATAATAAGTTCAAAATACTTCACATAATATACCTGGTTCCAAATCTACTCTGTGAAATATCAAAAGTCATTCTCATTTTACACACAAGGAAAAGAAAGCTCAAATGCCAAGCAACAATGGGGAAAAGTGACCCATAATGGTATATATTAGAGTAAAATTATTGACATTTAAGGAACAAAACTTGAGCACATGTAGAAGACCAGGCTACTCTGTGGAAAAGAGAAACTGAAATAAAATAACAGGCAAAGACTTTATATCTAGCTGAACTGACCTACTGGTATAATAACAAACTTATAAGCCCACAAGAAGCCCAATCTCTTCCTGAGAAATCTAGTTCAGAACTAGCTTCAGAAATCAAAATGACTGAAGAGATGTCACCCTAAGAGCAAATAATGAGCATTTAATATAGATTTGCCTGCAGAATTAAACTGAGATTCTGTAAGGATACAACGTGGTATAAGTAATGGCTATAGCAGTGGTGGCAAACCTATGACACACATGCCACAGCTGGATGTTTGTCATCATGGAAAGCTCTAAAAGGTTCGCCATCACTGGTCTGTACACTCTAATGTAGACACCCATCAAAGGCAGGATGGAAAGACTGCATCAAAAATACAAACAGCTTGTCAACTGTCTTATTGGTATTCATCTGGCCATAAAAAGATACTATTTCAAGCCACATGTTGGAAGATAAAGAAGGGGCAAGTAATAGTATCTAATTTCTGTATTGCTCACAGCAAGGAATCAATACACAAGAACAAAAGTAATACTATTATGCAAAAGAAACTATTAGGACAAAAACAGAAGCCCTCCCAAATACCAAAATAGGACAAAAATAATTAAATGATACAAGAAATTAGAGCCAATTATACTGATTTTATCAATTAATATAAAGGGGCTTTAACTAGCCCATCAAATGAAAGGATTTTCAGAGAAAAACAAAAGTTAAGGGCTGAGACGGATATGGCTCAGAGTAAAACATCTGCTGCGTGTGTGAAGCCTGGGTTCCACCTCCAGCACTGCGGGGCAGTGAGGCACACAATGTGGGGCAGAACTAAGACTTGTATCTGGTTTTGTGTCTCCAGGCTCTTTTTCTAGGAGGAATGAAAGAGATCACCTGTAATAAGACCAGGAAATCTCGACCACTCATACTTTAATGAAAATGTCTACTGTTAAAATAATTAAAATTCTGTTAGTAAAATTTTTTAAAAACGCTATAGCGAAGTATGAGTTTATAAAAATACATGTATCTTTTTTGAGATTCATTCCTTTAATTCATAAAGCAAATACTTAATATTTGCATGTGCCCAAGTTTTGTTTTTTTTTTCCAACACTGGTAATAGAATAGAACCTAGGGCTTTTGTACTGAGCTACAATTCAGTCCTTTTTTATTTTTAATTTGAGACAGGATCCCGCCTCAGTCTCTCAGAAGTCCTTTTGTATTACTGGGGACTCAATGTTGGGTATTATTTTTCCTAGGTATCTGCAAGGACTCAAAAATGTAAGTAATATATATGTCAGCTGGACTTAGATGCATGCTAGTTTCACCTTTTGCAACAGAAGATTAATGTAAACAATGGCAGGCCATAACCCACAATGACACCAATAGGTGCTACTAAAAATAATGCGCCTTATTAGGGCTAGGAGACCAGGCACAAAGCAGCAGCTCTTTAAAATGCCTATGGCGAGAATGATTGCCAAATAAAGCATTCTGTCATAGGAATGAAACTAAGGCTGCCTGTAAAAGTAACTGGAAATCCATGAAATTTTTCTCTGCTGGCCTCCTTTTTCCAGCTGAACTCATGAAAATGGCTTTCATCTTTCATGGCATGGAAGAGTTGATGACTGCTGGCATCAAATATGCTAAAATCAACAAGAGTGTAATTATCCACACACTTTCAAGTGTTTTCAAAAACGCTTGCTGGCTGGGACTTTCCTAATTTAGAAATGTGTGCTTTATGCTGGTGGTCTAGGACCATCAATAACCTGACAAAAAAGAATCCTAAAACCTTGCCCAAAGCATTCTTGTCTACAGCAATTAAAATATTTGATTAATATATACCTCACCCACTTTCATAACGTGTTTGATGCAGTCTCTCAACATTCTAATGTCATAGTGCTGGTTGGGACACTACTTTAATGGTACATTTACAGCAGCTGCTCCATGTAAAGCACTAAGATCAAGGCTTAACACATGGTAAGTGTTAGCTATTATTATATTAATAGTTCCATTCAAAGATTCTTTTTAAAACATGTGAATAAGTATGTGAGGGTAAGTGGATGACTATACTTTAATTTTCACCATTATGTTAGTTGAAAATAGGAAGGAATACATTTAGAATTCTAAGAACATTTTTTAAAATTGCAGATTCTTAAAAAATAAATCTATGGAACAAATGGTATAAAATTATACAGATCAGACTTCCTTCTGATAGTCACCAAAAATATATTGATTAGCAATCTTCCTAAGTCCAACTCTGAAAAGAAGAAGAAATAGCAGAAAATGCCAAGATTTGTGAAACCTGATCTAACTTGAGATCTGGGTACTGGGGATTTAATTTTTTGTTGTTGTTGTTAAGGATTAAAAAAAAAAAGGAAGTCCCACAAATAGGACTGAGATGTAAGAGTTCTAAATATTTCAGCAATAAAATAACAAATTGCATATTAACAGTACTATAATTATTCCTTTTGTTCAGTTTCTTTGTAATTACTTTTAATAAATTACCCTGCCTCCCCTCATCACTCAAGTAAGTTGTCATCCAAAGGCACAATCAGTACAACACAGGACACAAAGCCACTCACAGACAGGGAGGGAGTGGAGGAGGGTGGGCTGATGCCTCAAGAGCTGTGACTCACAAGATCCATGAGGCTTTTCCACGGAAATCAAGCATCAAAGAAGCTATTGTACAAGATTATGGGCTATATAAATGCAGACTAGTTATGAATTCTCACAGGGCAAGAGTGCTCTCGACAGCCAGCCTGGGAAGCCACGCTAAGGGAAGATGCCTCAGGTGTGGAAGAGGGGCTGCCTCAGTCTACCACTGCTGGAGGTGGCTCCCACGGAGGACCAGGGCCCCCAGGTTCAGCACTGTTCAATTCCCACTGCGCCTCTGCTAAGCCATGTGCACCGATGGCTCCCGAGTCCAGCCTAATGCAGTCACCATCTGCTGCTACAAGTTCATGGAAGAGCTAAGTAATTTTTATTAGTCCTAAATGTTGGTTTCCAGAAACAAAAACTGAACATAAAATAAGCTTTTTCTACAAAAGACAGAGCAGTGAGGCACTTTGTACAATAGTTTAAAATTTGTACCTACCTTATCACTTTGAATATTTCCACAGTAGCCTGTAATAAAGGTATCTATCTCTCACAATACATAAAACTTTTAAAGGAATAGTATGTTGCCAAATATGTAAGCCTGGAATCCGGGCTGGGTTTTTCATACAATTTTTAAAATCACCTGTGAATTATTATTCCAACTAAGATTATCATTGACCATGTGTCAGAGTCAAGTATGTAGATAGAAAAAATGAAATAAAAGTAGACCGAAAATACTCCATAATTTTAGGAAGAATTATTATCACAAAGAAAATAGTGATTTTTTTTCCTTCTAGACTCAGTGAAGAGAACTTATTTCACTGCAATTAAAATGGCCATTAAATACCAGAGGGTCCACATTTTTCATATTCACTGTTTTAGATTTTTATGTTTCATTCTGGATGTCTCAGTGAAAATATCAATACATTTTAAATAATTTTATGCTCCAAAGTACTGTACTGCAGGTCCTGTGCTGTTGTTGGAAACTATCTGCACCTAGTGTGAGTTATGACTAATTGCTAACAAAGGTCAGTCTTACCCTTCGAACACTCACAGGAAAACACATCGAGTACATATATAACAGTGGCTGCCAAATTTTCAATGTTTTAAAAGTAAGCCAATGAACACCTCTGATACCATTGTGTATATGTAGTGATGACCATAAAGGAGCACTGAAACACTTATTCTTTTCGTATTGTCATCAGATACACAAAAACTAGGAAGGGTGATTCCTCCTGATTTGAAAAGTGGAATTTTCTTCCTTTAAGGAATCAATCATAACCTATTCACACATCTTCTTTAAGTTACACTATTTTATAACGATTGTTTATTCTAATTCTTACAACTTTAATAAATTTTACTAGTATGTATTTATGAAAACATCATCCTCAATTTGATCGTGATGCGTAAGTCACATTTATCTTTGAATAACTTAAAAGTAAAAACTGGAAGAAAAGGCTTGTTCTTCGTCCAAAGTCTATAGCCATTTAGTAGACTATTATTTTTAAAAACACATGTACAATTTATTGTTGCAGTCACAACTGTTTCACATGCCCCTTGCAGAGCCGGCTGATTCACTCACAATGGTTCTTTGTATAACCATACATGTTCTCCTTGCATTTCTATTGCAAAAATTATTCAAACTAAATAAAACCAGCTTGAAATAATGCAAAAGGAAGAATATCAGAATGGAAGGAGAAAACGCCCCAAGACAGAAGCAGAAGGGAGGCGAGTCTGTTATTTTAAATGAAGGAAACAAAAAAAAAAAAAAAAA
>NW_022900939.1:25443440-25446481 GCF_012274545.1 Fukomys damarensis | reverse complement strand
AAAAAAAAAAAAAAAAAAAAAAACAGCATGAAAGAATTTGGTTAAACCAATGGACAAAGAGCTAGAATATGAAGGTAAAATAAAGTGGAAATAAATGTCACAGGAGATTATGAGAAGATGCATACAAGAGGATAATGTATCTCAGAAAGAGTAAAACTAAAAATCTTTTAAGATAGCAAAGAAAGGGTAGCACAGTTGTCTGCGGAGTGGGAAGGATATGAAGCAGGAGGTACAAGAGGCCAGGAGAGCTTTTTAAATCACTTATCTGGGCAGGACATCTCACTCACCCAATTTACTTTATTTCATTATTCGTTATTTTAACCCACAGCTGAGCACAGGCTGAGTTTGTTTTGCTTCCTCCTTCTGAGTTCACTGAAAAACCCAACTAGTATTTCAAGTTCCATCAAGCTGTGTCTATCACTTAGCACCTTGGAGAATTTCCTCAAGGGGGGTGGGGGGTGGCACACACAAACATGTAGATGTTCTTCCCAAGCAGCCCCTCGCCTATAAAGAGCCTGGCCTTTCACTACTTCTGTTTTCCTTTCTCAGGCAGGTCAGAAGGTTCTGCTTTCCACAAGGCAGTAAAAGTCGACCCTCCTATAGGAAGAAAAATATTATGACCCTATCATAGTTAATATAGACGACGCCTGCAAATGAAGACAGACCCTTGAGGGCCGAAGAAAAGGGCTGTGAGGTGACGGGGGAGAGAAGCAAGGGCAAGGAAAACAAAGTGGGCAATCCAGACAAAGGCTAGATCTAAAATGTGTACCTACTCGCATATGACTAAGGCTCACTTTATTTGACAGTAATAAAAAAATGCATGAAAGCTGGAAAAAACCACACTTTCACTTTAATATTGATAACACAGTGGATGCATGAAAAAGAACAAAGTGAATAATTTGCATCAACATAAGGCACAGCAGACAGTTTTTAAAAAATAACTTACTAGAATCAATAGCAAGGAACCCAGGTTTCCATCAATAACATGCTCAAATCTTGGCAAAAGGGTTACACCGGGTCAGGGGCTCAGTCTGCATTTCAAAACTGGCGACACTTCTACAGCTGCAGGGCAGCTTCTCCACCTTTCAGAAGGGTCCCAACGTTCCTCCTCCACCGGCCTTTGGAAATACGACTTCCGCCTCAGGAAGCTCCCAATCCCCTCCTAGTTGTGGCAGGGGTGAAACAGTGGGAAGAAGGCTGGATGGTGCACTACAAAACCAAGAGAGAACACTGGGGCCACTACTGAGGAATGTGCCCTACTATGACTCTGAAATTTCCTTTCTTTTTGCCCTTCCCAACTCTACCCTCAAAACCAGCCAGCTCTAAACTTCCCTCCTTGAAGATCTGAATGTTGGTGCCCAGCCTAGTTCATACTTTAAGACTGCTGCCCACATTTTCTGGGACGAAAGGGCAAGACGGGCTTTCTTCCCATAACTAACACAACAGACTCTAACAAGGAGAATGGTTGGGGAAACAACTTCCATTCTCAGGTCTCCCCCAGTTCTCGGAAGACACCGTGGTCAGATTTTGGGTGTCACAGATATGGCTACCTCTAGTTCAGATGTTCGTTGGATGGCACCTATTAATTCACAAAGACAATGGGCTCTCCTTTTTGCCCAAGAGACTATATTCAGGTACTATAATCTTATTCTGGGTATAAAAAACAATAGCTACAAACTTTTTTTTTTAAAAGTTTTAGCACACTATGATTCTTTCTTCATTCTCTGGCTATTTTATGGTCTCACGCATCACCTCAGAAACGTTTTAAAAACACCTGAATGATGAAAGGTAAACAAACATAACCATGCTGAGATGCGGGCCAAAAACTCAGGTATGTTTGAAAGGACTTTTCTATTACTGTTTAACTGAAAGTGATGCAGAAGGCTGTTTAAAAGGGGAGGAGGTGGGATACCACTTCTCATACACACTGAACATCTACCTACAAGCGGCCATACTCCTAGGCCAGTGCTTTTTCCAACTCTTAGAAGCAGCCCTGTGGTATCCTTAAGTGCACTCTCAAACTTCAGTGTCACCTTCCTTATGGTGTGCTTTTGTGCACATTCTCAGACACAGCAATGCCCATACTAAGGCAACTCATCCCAGACGCTGGCAGCAATGCTATCAGCAAGAATTTGGCTTCCGCACCAAGAGTGATTCATCATACATTCTAGCAGGAGAAAAACAACACACCACTATTTTAATCCCTTGGTGCCCCCAAGAACCAAAAGACAGTAAAAGTATAACTGAGCAAAAGCAACAAAAATCGTATCCGCTGTAGCATTTGTAAAAAATATTCCGTTTTAAGAATTTTCTAAGACACTTTGGAAATAACAGATTACTTACCTTATTTCAAATACTTATTACAGTGACAAATCAAGTTTCAACCTATGACAATTTCAGGAGAAAACAAGCAATCCAAACTTCTACAAAGTAACATGCTGAAAATCAATGTTTAAGAAATTTCTCCTTTGCTTTACAGTCAGTAAAATCCATTCTAGCGTTTTAAAAAGCAATCCACTTCTCCATGGGAAGCTCTCCGATGACACGGGTTAAAGTCCAGCTGAGAGAGTTGCAGCCTCCGCCACATCCAGATTCAGGTGGGAAATTCGCTCGGGGCGCCTTCTTTCATCTTTCAGAGGTGCCTCAGCACTCAGCTAATTAACACCAGTAGTCTAATAACAATGGGACCCGCTTAAACCCTGTTGCCTCATCCAGGGAGCCCAGGCGAGGTCTCCTGGCCACTCTCGCTACAGGAGAACACAGCGGGCTGGCGATCACAGGTTATCATCTAGTGTTTCTACAAAATCATTAAAGCCACGGCTCACTGAGAATTTAATAAAACTTTTTCATAAGGGCTACTGATTGCTGCGCCCAAGTCTTTCTACTGAGACCCCAGCCCACACTCCCAGGCAGGGACCCTACCTTTTCAAACACCTCTTCCTCCTCCCTGCGCCTCCGTTTTCGGGGTCTCCGGTTCAGTCGCAACCATTTCGTGACCTGAAGTCAAATCCACAGCGCATCTTGCACAGGTCCGGAAGCGC
>NW_022900939.1:25404615-25443222 GCF_012274545.1 Fukomys damarensis | reverse complement strand
CACCTCGGCGCGGGGGCGGGGGCGGGGGCGGGGCCTCCTTAAAGGTACAGGCACAGAGCCCCCGGCCCTAGGCTGGCGTGGGATTCCGTCTTGCAAACCTCCCTCCTCCCCTCCCGTCCTGTGCGTGCAGCACCTGTTCCCGCGCTGCCGCCCACGTAAGGCCTCGCGGGTGAGCGTTCGCAGTCCAAGGTCCCGGGGCCCCAGGTCTCCACAGGCCCCAGGGAAAGGAGCCTCCCTCCTGGGTTGCCCCCAGGCACGGCACCGGGAACAGGAATAGAATCTCCCGGAGAAGGGCCGGGGTGCATCAAAACCCGGTGCAGACAGGCAGCCCTTCACTGTCTCCAGCATCCAGAGCCACAGGGTAGAACTGCAAGAGGAGCAGTCTGTTTGCATCGTTAGGGAGATGGTTACTACTTAATGTATAAGATCGCGCGCTACCCCCAAATTTCCCCTTACTCCAACTCCGAAAGGCTTCCCCCTCTCCGCATCAGAAGGTGGTGAAGAGACTGCAAGACTGGGGAGGAGAGTGCTCCTACTCATACTACTGATTTTGACCATCCCTTTAACTTTATCGCATTTCTTTAAAGAAAATCTGCCTTGCTCTCTTTTTATTGCTTCTCTATTTTTCTTTCAAGATCAAAAGGTTTAGATCAAAGCCAAGATCCAACTCACTACTTTAAATAGAAGTAACTGCCATGGAGTAGTTTACACAAAGACTAGCTTCTTAATGGAGACATCAGAATGGAAAACTTTATTGAATCCCTTTATTCCATATTTGTAAGGAGACTACTTAAATGTGCATTAACGAAGTGTGTCCATTTCCTAACATATACAGCAGATCTGTTCAAGTAGGGGATTCTTTGTGTTTCTAGGAACACACAAAATCTAGCTCTAGAGAGAAATAAAATAGATATATTAACCATTTTGTATCAGTAACAAAGTGCTGTGAATCATACTCGTTTCCTAAAGATTTTTCAACATAACTAATCTTGTATATATGTACAACCATCACTTACAATTTTCTACCATAAAGGAAATAATGCTTTGTTAATCCTGGTTGCATATACACATACGCAGATTTTTAAAAATTACAAATGATGAAGTGCATTATGCAGAGATGTTTAATTTTAAATTAAATGGAAGGAGAACTTTGAACTATTCAAGCTTCCATGTTACTAATAACAGTGCCAGAATCAATAGAAATCTATCCTGGCAGACACTTCCTTCTACCCAGTAGAATTTTTTTCCTTGGAGTTCACTGCCCCTGGAACTCTGATACAAACCATTCGATACTGATGCACTAAACCAGTGCCTTGCTTAAATGGACCTTTCTTAAGGATACTCTTTGTTGACTTGCAATAATTTTTCAATCTATAGTTTTAGAAGGAACAAAATCTGAAATACATCCCAAAAACCTAGTAACAGAAGAGTAAAGATAACTATTGCCAATTAAATCTTATGACTTCTATGAAAATCACAAGTTATGGATGGTTAGTATCTAAAGGCTTTTTTTCCCCTTTATAACTTTCATCTGGTTGTAGTCTCAAACACACACACATACACACACACACACACACACGCACACTTCTTAATTCTGTACGTCTTAATTCTGAGAGCCACTGGAAAGTTCATGGGAACTGAGACCAGCAACTACCCTGCCACCTTGCCCTGGGGGAGGTAAGGTCCCCTTTCTCCTAGCATGGAGCTCACGAAGAGCCATATGCTGCACATAGGGAACAGTGTCATTGCCACTCTGCTCTTCTCTGTAGTCTATTCTAAGTACTTCCCAATGTGTCCCCTTGTCTGTCCTCTCAGCCCTCAACAATCAACTTGCCACGGCCACAGAGAAGCCAGAGTAGTGTTTCCAAAGGCAATACCAATGATACCACTTTCCCTTCCTGAGAACGCTATGCCTGGCTAGAGCTTACTTGGCCTCTATTTCTAGCACTAAGCAACACTTCTAAAAGATCTTTCTTCACTCTCCAGTCCAAATTATGTCACCCCATGACTCCTCTAATAGGATCCTGTTTATATTCCCTCAGGTGATTATCCTATACACCTATTTAAAATTTTTAAATTTTTTTTTTGAGAGGCGTTCATTTTTAGAGCAGTATTAAGCTCATAGAAAAACCGAGCAGAAAGTACAGGCTTCCCATACCCCTCACTCCCACAGGTCTCCCTATTATTAACATCCTGTACTTGGTGTAATTTTGAGGAAGTAGAGGGTATATTAGCTACAAGGGAAGAACCAGTGTTGATATACTATTATCAAAAAGTCCATAGCTTACATTAGGGATCACTTATATGATTACTGCAGCTATTTTTACTAAGTTAGAATGTTTATCTCCCTTAACTGGACTTTATGCTCTAAGAAAAAAGAGATTCTCTTTTGTTCTTGACTTTTGTCCAGTCACTAAAAACACTGCCTTGCACGTAGCAGATGCTCAATAAATATGGTAAGCGAATGGAGGTACAAAGGAATGAATGAATGGCACATAAAACTTCAAGGGGGAGGAATCTTAAGATTAAGATTTTTCTGATTAACTTTGTTTCACTGCTAAAATGTCTTAATTTGCAAAGAGTGCAGAATCTCATTTTTTAAAAGAGAGACATCACTTCCATTGTCAGAGTAGTTCTAAAATGTCTTTAATAAATAAAAAGGGGCTGGGGATTTAGCTCAGTGGTTCCGCTACCTGTCTGGCAAGCACAAGGACCTGAGTTCAATCCCTGGTACCAAAAAAAAAAAAAGGAAAGAAAAATAGGAATGAGAAAGGTTCTTTGTATTAATCACTAAAAATGTATGTATCCAAAATGGTGGTAGGAGCTGAGTTTAATCAAGAATGAAAGATTAATGTGTTATGTGATGCTGGAAAACAATATTAATTTTGTATGTGTGTTCAACACAACCTAAATGGATTTTTCCTGTTATGTATCTAAATCTCCCTTTCTTCAGAGGTTTACACCAATGAGAATAGAGAACTTTGGAGAAATTGGAGAAAGACAGTTTTTTAAAAAAACTGGAATCCTGTAGGCAAGGATAGATATTTTAATAACTATCTTTCAGAATGTGGTGAAAGTACTTTAAAGCTATCTTGAAAAAGCAGATGTTTTCTATTTGAATTATATCTTTTAAAATGCTTCAGCTAGTAGGCAAGTTAAGAAAGGAAGTTGTCCTAAGAAACTTTCTTGTCGAGGCAATTTATAAAAGCTAAAGACAATTTCAGAGGCTGTTTTTAAAATAAAGGCATTGCTTATTAGCTGGAGATTAGGAGAAAAAATGTTTTTCGGTTTTCTTCTGTGGATCCATATTGTTAGTGAAAGAAGTTAGTTATTTCCCTGTAAAAGACAGTAGTATCAGTTTCCTATTGTGTGTGTGCGTGCGTGCATGCGTGCCTGCGTGTGTGCGTGCGCAGCCCTTTCTCCCAGCTTCTTTTTGAATGAGGTGCGACTCAGAGGAATGAAAGTGTGCCTTCCCAGTCAACTGGAAGGCCTCCAGGCAAACAACAGGAGCCCTTCCATTATCCCAAACAGCCTCAGATGGCAAATTACACTCCCCTGGGCAAAGCAGAGGGAAAACTATCCACTGTGAGAAGGCGAAGGACCTCTTGAGTACCAAACAAGGTAGAGGGTTCCAGAAGCTTCATTTGGTTTCAGAAAGGCTCTACTGCCAACCTATATTCAGGATGAACAAAAAAACAGAAGTCCACACAGGTCTGGAAATAAAATCAAGGTAAGAATAAACTGTAGTATAGCAAGTAAAGGTTAGGAATAAATCAAATGTTTATGCCTTTAAATTTTGTTCTATTGTTTTAAAAATGTAATATGCTTTTATGTCAGCTTTTTTATTTTAGAAAAATTATATACAATTTGAATTACTGCCCATGGTGTCTCAGTGTTAGAACGAAGCCCTAGTTTTTTTCTGAAGTGGTCTGGCCATGCCAAACAGACCTCTTAGTGGAAGTCCTTATATAGCACATTTTTCCAAAAAGGAAATCAATCCCATGCTTGGCTTAGCTGACTGTAGAAGTTTATTGCTCTGCAGGGAACTCACAGAACTTCTTCCTCTCTGTAACCACCATTCTGATCTCACTGTTGCTCAAAGGTGAGTGAAAAACATTCAAAATCCTCAGTTCAGTTCTTACCTTTCTTTTTATGCAGTTTTGAGGATTGAACCTCAACGTATTAGGCATGCATTCTACCACTGAGCTATATCCCCAAAGGTCTCCCATTTCTTGACCTCTCTAAGTTAATGGAGCTATCATCTCCCTTAAAAAAAGGAATAGCTATGGCACACATCAGCACACAGACACGTTTCGGGATGTTCACAGATTCATCTGCTGCCCAAGCACCTTTCCTGGATACTATAAAATCCATCTGTGGTTTAAGCCAGACCACCATAAAGCTGGCCCTGGACTTCATCTTTTGGGTAGTCTGTGAAAGTCCTCTCATCACACTAAATTCTAGTAAGAAGCCATCAACCTTTATTGAGATGCATTGTGAGAAACAGCCCCATAAAATCCATTGCAATGTTTACCACAGGAATGGTTTAGAGGGTAGTATTAGATAGTAGTTTTCTCTGAGGGCCCACAGGAAACCTCCTCCCTGGTATCAGCATCAGGAATAAGATTAAGGTAACTGGTTTGTTCTATCTTATCAGTACTGCAATTTATCTTTTTCCCTACCATACAAAGCTTTGAGCTATAGGACCCCACTTTAGCCAGGATAGAACTTCAGGTCAGGCCTATCGTAGGGTTAATTTAATTCCTGTCCCCATCTTATTTCCTACCATTACTTTTACATGGATCCGTTTTTCTTATTTTAATGTACTTCTATCGTGCTATATTTATTTGCTTTGCAAGCTGCCCTTTTTTGACAAGGAGCGATCTGAATAAAGTATTCTGGGTTTATTTTTTCTTTGATTTCCTTTTTTCCTTTGGAAGGAAGATGGGGGGGGTGCAGAAAAATTTTATCATTCCAAAGTTTCTATTATCAGTATTTGGAAGTAAACTGTGGAACTTAAGCCATAATGATCATACTCTATAAAATTCAAGGAAGAGAACTATTTAAAAAACTAAAGTAAATATAACATAAACATCACAGGGCTAGTTTAAAAATGTTTATCAGCCAGATATTATATCTCTTTTGATATCAAAACCAGAGGAAAAGGACTTAGATTGCAGAAAGAACGATGTAAATTAGACCCACGCAAAGATTATTCACATTTAACAAACATACTGAGTCCCTGCTACAAACCAAAGCACCAGACTGTGAACACCAGAGTAGTGGGACACTGCTGCTGATCTCCAGAGACTCTCAGGACAAGGCATAACGGGGTAGTGGAAGGAACGCATGAATGGCTTGCTGGATTTTGGATCTATATTAGCTGTTTGACCTCTCTAAGCCTCCTTTCACATGTAGTTGTGAAGATCAAATGACACATAATGTACTTCAGACAGGAAGCAGTTGCTATTCACTGAGTTCTAAACTATTAGAATCGAGAAGCAATTCAACATTACTAGAAACTGGAGAGAGATGACTTTAATACGAAACTAATGCTGAAGCGCTCTACATATCAGAGACCCCAGAACCCTTGAACTGGTAGGGAGAATAGGCACGGCCAGGTCTTGTGCAGAAGCGGACAGTTTACAGAGTGTCTCCACCTACGGACGATGACTGCCTCTCCCTCATACAGTCTCCTGCAAGGGTGGAGAAACTTTAGGTTGGGAGGGTTCGTGCCTTCGGTACTTCATCTCGTTTGCCTTCTACCTCCTGGTTGGAAATTCAGTGCTCTACATCCAGCATGAGAGCTGACAGAGCAGCTGGTGCGACCATGTCACTTTGAAGTACTTGTTTATTCTATGGATCAGGGCAACCTCAGATCAAAACAGAGCTCTCAAAATATAATCTCATACCACGGAAGTCCACTGAAAGATACATTCTAGAAAGTAGTATGTCCTTTTCGCCATCTGTATGACTGTTACTCTTTATAGGACTTTGGCATTCGTGGACACTATAACCTTAAAGAGCTTTCACGGGTGAAATATAAATTACATAAGGGTTTCTTTAGATCTGCGGGTCCCACCTTGACAGCTTATTAGAATCGCTGTGTGTGTGTGGAGTGGGTAGTGATTACAAATCCCAATGCCCAGGTCACCACCTAGATCCACGTATCTGAGAGAATGACCCAGGCACCAACCATCTTTAAGTTCCCTCCCAATTCTGATGTGCAGCCAGCATTGAGAACCACTGATCTAGAGTGTCTTAATAATTCTCATCTCTAGTAGATAATTATACAGGAGTTCTAGATTTTTGGGAGATATATACCTTTCAAGGCCACAGGCACAAAGGATGACCACAGCCTGTGGTCTGTAACAGTAAGAATCTTTGGGGAAATGGCAGACACAGTGCTGGGCAAGATGGGCTGTTGCACAGACCCAGGTAACATTTCCCACAGCTTATACTCAGAAATAAACTTTGGGGCATGGCAAATTAAGTCTACACATTAAAACACTTAAAAATAAGTAATAAATTTTCAACACTATTCCCAGAAGGAAAGCAAGAATGAATGAGTGGATAGTTGACTTTTCAGAGTGTTTTTTCTAGGTTCATGGTTAACACAGTTCAGGATCCGGGGTGGAAAGACCTTAGAGCCGTGATGGTGAACCTTTCAGAGCTTTCAATGAAAGCAGACGGCTGGCTGCCACTGCCTTAGATACTTGTCCTCAAGGGAAATGTTCTTAGTGCTGACCAGCAGAGATGTCAAGGTGAAGACAGTGCTTCCAAAGTGCTAAAAAAGGTGACAGCTGCCACCCTATTTCTTGAAATAAGCACTTTGCTTATGAAGGACTGCCAGCTAAAATTAGGGAACAGAAAAGACCCTTGGCAGTGTGCAAAAGGTACTGTTCCATTCATGATGAAATCCATGCTAGTTTTCTTGAGTTTTGGACAGCCTGCTCTGACCAAATGGGCTCCTTTATTTAGAAAAGACATACATGTGCATGGATGCTATTAGGAAAATAATTCTGACAAATGCCTTTCAAAAGATGTTAATTGCTAACTAAACACACAAACATATCATATGTTGATATTTTACGAGCCTGAAAACAAACCCTCATGTCTAGGGGCCTTGCCATCATTTCCTGAGATGGCATAGGTGTGGTACCTGAAAGATGTATGTATGGACATGGCTTACTCTGTGATGCCTTTGAAGGAGAGGATGCAGGTAGAGACTGTGGCATTTTTTAAGGCTTTCAATTCAGACTGGATTGTCATTTGTTCTCCAAAAAGAACCCAAGGAAGTTACAATTTGCAAACAAGAAGGATGGGCCTCAATTATACTCTCAGTGGAGAAGTAAAATCTCACACACACATACACGCATGGGCATGAACACACACAGAGGAAAGTAAAATCCACCACACTGTGGCGGTGGGGTGACTGTCCCGAGAAACCATTTTCCAGAATATGTGTTCACCAACGTTTATCTCCATACAAGGAAGTATTCCAGGAAAGCTACGGGAAGGGCCCAGAATTAATTGGCTGCTAATCTCTTTTACTTTTCCTAGTATGTTTTTTTCCAGCAGCGGATTAAATCAATGTTTAACACTACCCAGGCCCAGCTGTGTCCATATTAGGGCAGCCTGAGCTCACGTCTCTCGGTGTGAGAAAAGGACCCAACCTCCCTCCCTCTGTGCTGCTTCCGTGCCCTGTGTGTGTAGGTGGGAGAGTGGGGCTAGGGAATGTGAACTTGATCCAGCATTGATCAGCCAAGCAGCAAACGCTCATTGTTCTTTAGATACCGAACATAACTTCTTTCTACTAAGGATAAACCCAACCGTTCTGCACATGAGACAGCTTTTGTGCTGCCCAGTATGATAGGTGGAAAAGAACTGCAAAGAACATGAGAGCTCTATTAAACTTATCGTAAATTCCTCCTAATAGCCAAGATTTAAGCAGCCATCACTTAGTTTATATCTCTGTTCATATTAGGTAGTTCCATTCTACTAAGCTTGACGATGTTCTAGTCGTTTTGTTTTCAGTGCTGGAGACTGAACCCAGGCCTTTGCATATGCTAGGTAAGTGCTCTACTACTGAGCTACAGTCTCCAGCCTTGCTTTTATAATTATGGATTTTAATTTATAGTACCCACAGTTACAGTCTGTTCTGTCTTTGCCTTGTCTGTGAGTGTCATAGATCTTTGCCGCCTTGCTCTCTGAGGCTCAGGGTCATAAGGAATCAGGCTAACATTTTGCAAAATATGCTGTTGCTGTTTTAAGTGAGGTCCCGCAAAGGCAGCTTCCCTGAATCACTATAAAAACCTGGTGGAATGGGAAATAACACCATTGAGAACCTGGACCTAGGCGCCCTTTGTCTTTGCCACGGAGAAGCCACACAGCCCTGGGCACACAGGTCGCACAACCTGTCTGAGCCAATGTGATAGAGATGATGCTGTGCTGAGGCCCAAATGAGGTGGAGCCGAGAGCAAGGGCTCAAAGTAGAACAGTAACTCCTTTCTTCCTTCCCCTCAGAGACAAAAGCCTGTCTGCTATTTTGAACCTAAGTAAACTTTCAAAGGTCTCAAAATAACTGAGCTGTGACATCATCATAAAAGACTGACCTGAACCACACCAAGTCCGTTTCCTGGGACAGAGCCTGCGGAGGTAATGTCCCATCTGTCTGTCCCATCTGAGTCCCCGCATGCAGGCACCTGTCCCTTCCAAGGACTTGGGAGGGAACATGAGTGCTCTTTAGCATATGCCTGACCAAGGAGACTTAATAATTCCATCTCTGGTTCTGACCACTCAAAATAATAAGTCAACTGTTGTTCCAAGAATATCATAAAATGAAATTTGATATTTCTCACATTGCTCTCTGAACGTACCAGCACGACCAGGTGTTGAATGCAAAAACATCTGAAATCCTAATGAAAGCTACATATATTTAAAGCCAGTGTAATAACTAACATAGGCTTCTAAGTCAGACAAGTTTGGTTTCCAGTTTCCTCATCTATAAAATAGGTATAACAATGTTTACCTCATAGATCGTGCCTAGGAGACGTCAATAACTATGCTGGATAGAGGACTTTACTTGGGGTCTACTCAATGAAACAGTAATTTATTTCTTCCATTCTGGGTCCTAAGATGTAAAATGGGATAATACTATAATATACTGGGAAGGGAGGGGAGAAAGATTAAAAAGTACAATTCCTTATAGAGTCCAAACATTTATACAAAATGCAGGCAGATGTCTTTAAGTTACAAAAGCAGTGATGGTGACTAAGAGTTACAATTTGAGGAGAAAAGACCACTGAGAATTTTGGAGGAATGGGCTTTGTGATAAATACAATCAAGAAGAGTTGTCAAGGGAACTGTCTTTTTGCTTGGCTCATAGACACGAAAAGAGACAGCATGTGCCACCAGGACAAAGGAAGCCGGTGGCGGGGGGAGAAAAATGAGATGAAGCACTTGGAAAAAGGCAGGAAAACCTGCCTGACGTGGTGGGGAACTTCCCTACCCGAGGAAACAGACCACGAGGACAGAAGACTTATCTCCAGCCGAATCCGATTACCACTGTTGCCCTGAAGTCTTAGTCCTAAATTCTGATGTACTGACTTTGGCCTCCCTTCCCTGCGTTTTCATGCCAATAAAGTTGCTGAAATTAAAGAAGAATTGAATTGTGAAGCTTTTTGGCATAAATAATGTCATATTATAAAGTCAGGTCTAATAACAACCAGGATGCCCTTAACGCACTTAAGAAAAACCATCTGATATATGTATCCCTCAATGCGGTTTGAAATTCCCCTTGGCCTACAAAGGAAGATATTTTTAGCACGTAGCACACTTTGTAACAGACATATAAATGCACTGAAAATATAATTTTAGGAAAGCATCTGGGTTTGATCATCCCAACCCCAAATAGGTTCTACTTTTCTCAATAGAAGGAACACTGTAACACTTTGCTATAAAATATGCAGCAATCGCTGTGGCAATTTCTCATAAACATTTCATTACTGGTTCTGTTTGGTTTTTTTATTTTTAAGCAGTAAATACACTAATGATTTAAATATAAAATAGCATAAAAAAATGAGGCTCTTTCTGGAGCATTGGGATCCCACGTCTTCCTATTCTTCTAAAAGCAACCTGGAGCTCACTGGACCATCTCCCTGAGGATATATAGGGAACAGGCATAAATGAATATTTTATTTTCATATCTCAAAATATATCTGAGAAATAACAGTTGCCAGTTTCAAGGAAAAACTGACCTGCAGTTAGGATTTGCAGAAATTTTGAGACTAACAAGCCTGGCAATATTTTTTCATCTCCTTCTGGTCAGACAGGTTCATATCTGTGAATAAATGGTTTGAATTAGAAGCAAATGTGTTCTCCTCAGTGACCAGCCAGTGCAAACACTCTGGCGGATTGATTATCACTTAATAATTTTCTCAATAATCTTTCAATAGCAATTCTCCAGTGGGGGAGAAAAGAAAAAGCATAAGTCTCACCATTCAGGATGAAATGTATAGAGTCTCTCCAAACACCAACACAAACTAAGGATGTATTTTAAACTGAGGACAATTCAAGATTCCAAGGGTAGAATGGAAGACACTTCTGTAGTAAATCCCTCTGTCTTCCTCTCCAAGGTGGCCAACTATGCCTGCAGTTACAGTCCCAGAGAGGTCCCCGGCCCAACATGCCAGAGGAATAAAGCTCACAGAGCCTCTGCCTTTCAACCTGGTCAAAGTAGTAATCAGGACTCAGAGAAGGTAGGTGGCTCACTCATAGCCACAGAGCCTGGTGATAATAAAACTGATTCCAAAGCTGTATTTAATATATGAACTGCCTTCTGCATCCAACATAGAATTCATCAAACTTCGTGAACAAAACTTCACAATAATATGCTCTGTAAAAACATCAACTTGGTTTCTCATATTGTTTTCCTCTCCCTTATTACCTTTCCCCGGAAATAAAGTGTTTGTAAATGGGGAGGGGAGGAGGGGGTGAAGGGAGGGAAGGGACAAGGGGAAAAAAATGAGAATCAAGACCTACTATGTAAAGGTACAGAATCCCAATGATGAATGTAACTGTATTGTATACCTAGATTGTACCAATAAACTCAATAAAAAGAAAAAAGCCCATCAACTTGGATACAACACAACTGATTCTCCTCCTCCCCCAGTCTCCACTCTTGCTCATTCACCTCTGAATGATGTTTTTTTTGCATTTTTTGAACCAAACTGCTTGAGGCTACTGACTCTGAGATGTTGGGGGTCACAACAACACACAGAAGCGGGAGATGCTGGGCTTGTAAAGGCTGGAAGCACAGAGCTGGCTTTTGTGGTGTGATCTGGATATGCTCACAGCAAGCGCCAATAAATAAGGACAACTGCCACACAGAGGTGTGGGAGGAGATCGCTGCTCTTCTGTCGACACATGTTTGGATTTGGGCAGGGTGACCATCACTAGCCACCACCCTGACCGGGGAGACACTCGGTGGCTGTCCACTGAGTGGCTGTGCTCCCTGATGCCCTCCTGCAGGGGACCAACAAAGGGGACAAGAGCCAAGGACTAGAGTTGGGAGTTTGCTTTTGAAAGCAAATAAGGGAATATGGAAAACATCCCTTAAATGCTTTAGCAGATACTTAGACACTTCTTGTTTGGCCATTTGCTTTTTTCATTTGTTTTAGTGACCTGGTTTTTATTATCTCATTTAGTTTCTTTCTTTTCTTTTCTTCTTGTGGTACTGGGGATTGAACTCAGGGGTACTCTACTACTGAGCTACAACCTCAACTCTTTGTTTTTTTTATTCTGAGGCAAGGTCTTGCTAAATTGCCCCGGCAGGACTCTAACTTGCAATCCTTGCATCTCAGCCTACCTCTGTGCTGGGATCAATGTACCTATGGACCAGCCATATCTTTAAAGGCAAGGACTGAACTTCTGCCCGTGCTCATATCCATTCACCTAGAATATATCAGCTCCTTGATGCAACAATGCGTAGGGTTTCTTATGTGAAATGTTTAGTCCAGATACACAGGCACGTCCTCCACCTAACAGAAGAGTGTCATACACCCATCACACACTGGTAAAAAGCACAAGAATCTGAGGTCCATATTCTGCACCTCTGGAAAAAAAAAAAAAGGATCAATTTTGGGGTGGAGGGAACAGTCACTCATTAGATTTAAAATCATCTTTGCCAGGGTCTCTGCTATACTCCTTTATTATCTATTCAAAGGACTTTGTGAAAACTAAATCAGAGGTGGGACCAAGCTGAGTTAGATTAAGAGCAACACTGCTAAAGTCTTTCCTTACAGAAATCTCTTTGGGTGAACAGTACCTGTAAGTCTGAAAAACACGTAATGCTTTATGTGCCTACATGTGGCCCATTAGACTCCATCTCTGGAGAACAAGGATGTGACTCTCTCACTCACTTGAGACAAAGTGGGCCTTAACAGCTGAGCCTGCAGGCATTTTGTTTTCTTACAGACTCAGCCTCCCAGCTGAAAGGCAGCCTCTACTTTTCCTCCTTGGGCTCTACCTTGGTAGAAGCCTCTTATGTTGTCCTGAGTAACAGCTGATGACAGGTCCCCGAAGACTGTGAGCTTGGGGAGATCTGTGCCTTTTCCCTTCAACTGCCTGCTTGCCCAGCACAAATAAACTAAATCTCAAAGCAAGCACTTGGCTCCCTCTGGAAGAGTATAAAACTGAAGGACTCGGCAAATTTAGATTGTATTTAGAAAAGAAACTTCTTTTGACAAAGTATTTCAGAATTGTGGATCATGTCAACCAGTCCTAACTCTGCCTATGATGATTCTGCTCAGTATGTATGGTGTGAACCCAAAATCTGTAGTTTCAAGTACAATTCTGATGACCAGGTCTCCTGAGATCTCTAACCCAAACCTTCAGAATTACACTTTTAACAAGAACCTGGCCTTATCTCTTTATTAAAAGCCACTACCAACTATCTCCATCAACTAGACCGAATCAAACAGTCTTTTCAAAGCTAGTGCCTCCTGCTGCCATTTTCTTCTAGTTCAAAAGGCAGAACAGATTTAGCCATAGTTCATCAAACAAATATTAGATTTGTCACATGCTTCAAAGTGCCTATGTTCATCTGGTAACAAGGTAAATGTTCTCAAATGCTCTTTATTCCAACTAAGAAAGCCACCCTCATATGCCTTCCTTCAAGTTCATTTTAAAAATTAGGTGGGCTGGGGGTAGTTCAGCAGCAAAGTGTGTGCCTAGCATTCATAAGGCCTTGGGTTCAATCCCCAGCACAAAGCCCCTCACACACAATCTGAGACCCTAAGGATGCAGGTCTTGGTCCCACCCCCACCCACCCCTGCTCTTTACCTGTCCAGGCCTCTCCCCAGTCCTGAGCAGGATTTGGGTTACCCTCTGCTTGGAGCATGGACTTCCTCCATGTAGCTCCCTAGCCAGTCCACAGCTCGCTGCACATGCTCTCTAAACAAACATCATTGGCCATCTAGATATCTAATGCTCTTTTTAAAAAAGTATCCCTATAAAAGAATAGCTCTGGACATGAAAATTCAAAGTTGAAAACTAGGAAGCAAAAGTCAGTCAAACCGCTCCTTTAGCTTCATTAAGTTACCTCACCCTTTTGTGGAAGGGAAAAGCTTGGTCTTTCTTTCGGAGTTCTTTCCAGGCCAAGCTGTTAGCCTACGTGGCTGTGCCACAAAATTGCTACTCAATACTGGAACTCCTTTGAATGCCTCTTGTGGCTCCTGAATCTTGTAGAAATTCTCTAGCATTATTTTCCAGTCCCTGTGTAATCTGGCTGTGTCTTTCCTTACTAATAGTCCCCTTTGCAGATCCTGTTTTCAATGCAAGATAAACAGCCATAAATTTATTCCTAACAGGGGAAACAGAAAGGGGAAATTTCACTTCTCCAAATGTGATCAAAACACACTGGAGAATAGTGGTGAATTTTACTACTGTTTAAAACAAAATGTGCTCTTCCTTCTTATCACTGAAGGGCACAATGGCCTGGGGTCGTGTGTGGCAAGGGTCAGGCTTGGGAGAGCACTGAGATACTGACTGGAAGATATTCTTTCCCCACTCCTCCAGCCAGGAGAGCTAGCTCCCACGTGCTAAGTGGGGGCTGGGGTACCACCACTGCATCTTAACCAGTGTCCTGGTCACTGAGATTGGACACGTGGACATTCAGTCTGCCATCAGCAAACCTTGAGTATGCTGCTCTCCTGACCATAATGGCCTTCTCCCCAAGTTCCACCTGTCCTTCAAATCTGGCTTCAAATGGTACACAACCCTTTCTGCTTCCACAAATGGAAACAATCCTTTTCTTCCAAACTCTAAAAGTTAATTTCTCATTGCTTTCTGTCTTGGGTTAGTTATTTGTATACATGTCTTCCCTGTGTTCCTTTTACTTTGCGTCACCCATGGTCCTACATAAAGAATGGCTACAGTGGCTATCTTCACGGGAGAAGAGGAAAGGCAATGGACTTGGAACACTGATTTAAGATCCTGGAAGACACTTCCTTATGCACAGCTCGGCTCTCTCATCTGGAGGCCTGGAAGTTCTGCTGCTGGAACTTAAACTCTTTGAAAGTACAAAGGAAATCTTTGAAGGAGCAGAAACGTGTTTATTTCTTATTATTCACTTGGAGTGTAGTACCTGACTACTGTAAATGAGACTCGAATTCTTTATGGAAATCAGATTTTAAAATAAAAAAGAAGAAAGAATTCAGAGCTTTCATTTGGGGGCACTAAAGGCAGGTGGATGTTCCTACTACATCATGGTGTCTTCTGCTATGAAGAGATCAATATATTCAAACGGTGTCCAATGAGATACCCCCACAATTCACCACACCCAATGCAGACCTCCTGTTACCTACCCATCCCTGGGAGAATGGACCCTCCATACATTTATTTCCTCTTATGCCACTAGATGTGACTTTGAATTGTTATGGAATAGATAACTAACATCATTTGCACCCCCCCCCCAATACCCAAAGCACACTGTTCCATAGGGAAAGAAAATAGTGAGGTGAGCTGAAGGGATTTTTTATTGGCCACTTTAAAGAGATGCACTCCAAAGGTGGAGCTAGTCAAAGAAATAGAGAAACTGGGAATAAGTATTGGTATAAGCTGAATTATGTCCTTTCATATGTTGAACTTTTTGGTTTTGGTACTGGGGATCGAACTTGGGTCTTTATGCTTGTGAAGCAGGAGCCAGAACGACTGAGCTAAATCCCTGGCCCTGTATGTTTTACTCTTAACCCTCTTAATGCTGTGACAGTATTGAACTAAAGGTATGGTTCATTAAGATAAAACGGGGTAATATGCATGGACCCTACTCCGACATAACTGGGGACCTTATAAGAAGAGGAGATGAGGTCAGAGCTGTACACACAAAGACCACGAGACCCAGTGAGAATGCGGCCATCTGTGAGCTAAGGAGTGGGCCTCAGGAGAGACCACACCTGCCAACATCCTGACCTTGAACTTGCAGCTTTCAAAGCTGTGAGAAAATAAATCTCTGTTGCTTAAATCGCATCTGTGGTTTAAGTACTTAGTTATGACAGCCCTACAAAAATGTTATGAAGAAGTTAGAGATGTAGCTCAGTGGCAGAGAGCTTGCCTAACGTGGATGAGATCCTGGGTTCAACTGCCAGCATGGAAGAGAAAGAAGAAACGGGGGACAGGAAAGAAGAAAGGGAGGAGGCAAGGAGGAGAAATTAATATGAGCACTGGGCTGGGGATTTAGCTCAGTGGTTCTGTTGCCTGCCTTGCAAGCGCAAGGACCCGAGTTTGATCCCCAGAACTGGAAAAAACAAACAAACAAACAAACAAAAACCCTAAAACCAGAGACTCCATTTGACCCAGCACTTCCCCTCCTTTTTCGAGACCAACCTGGGCTACATAGTGAGTTCCAGTCCAGTTTCAACTACACAGTGAGACCCTGTCTCAAAAAACCAAAAAATTAAAATTAAAATTTAAAAAAAAAAAAAAAGGCCGGGCATGGTGGCTCACGCCTGTAATCCCAGCACTTGGGAGGCTGAGGCAGGAGGATCGCTGTGAGTTCGAGACCAACCTGGGCTACATAGTGAGTTCCAGTTCAGTTTCAACTACACAGTGAGACCCTGTCTCAAAAAACAAAACAAAAAAATAAATAAATAAAATAAAAATATGAGCACTAAGCCACAGGTCCAAAAATACAGGAGATTAAGCTACAAATTAAGATTTTAATAAACTGTGTCTTGTGACTCAGCTGAGTCCTGTAACAGTTTGAAGAGCTGTGGGAAGTCCAGGCACTGTGAGCTCTGTAAGTGACTGTGTCGACTCAGAGACGTGTTGGATCCTGTCCCCAAGAAGACCAGAGGACCCATTCAACATGTCTTTGAGGATCCTTGACAAGATGTTCAGATACTGAAAAGTGAGTTAAACTATTAGATGAAAGTAACAGTGAAGCAGAAGCCTCAAATATATACTGTTTGTGGCAACTGCTCCTGTTGATATAAAAGAACCAAAGATCTCAATACATATAATTTGGAAAATGTACTTTCTCTGAAATTTGCAAAATAGTGAGTTTTTTCTTCACTGACCAATAAATACAGAATTCTTATACCAGAGACTAAGTACCCTATCGGGCCCTAATATTGTGATGATAAAATTATATAATAAATGCTAAAAGATGCCTACAAGGGCCTGGCATGTAGCTTGGTGGCACAGTGCCCACCTGGCAAGCACAAAGCCCTGAGTTTGATTCCTGCTACCAAAAAAATACAAAAAATACAAGTTGTTCTCTATCAAACCAGCTTGTTTTCTCAATGCTAAAGGCATACTATGGCTACAATAATGTAAAGCCTCTTGCATCAGATCTTACCAAGTTTTCTCAGTTTTGTGACTGCGGCATTTTCCTTATAAGACATACGTTTTCTGTCATTTACTTGTGTGACCTTTGACAACTTGCAGGTGTTTGCTTAGAAAGAAATGTAATTTTCCCAAGATGACAAAATAATTTGCTGTTCTAAATTCTGGGATGCAGGAGCAAATCTGGAAACTCGAGTTGATTCCTGCCTACCTCCGGGACATGATGTGGCATCCCACAAACTATCTTTTTAGCTGGGTATGGCTGTAATCCAAGCACTCTGGAAGGCTGAGGTGGGAGGATTGTAAGTTTGATTCCAGGCAGAGTAACTTAGAAATTTAGTGAGACCATAGAAATTTAGTGAGACCATCTCTCAAAAATAAGCAAGGGTTGGGATATATCACAGTGGGAAGGCCCTGGGTTCAAACCCTACTACTGCACACACACACACACACACACACACACACACAAAGCAACAGCATCAACAATACCAAAAATCTTCTGTATCTTTCTCAGCACCGTTGCTGCTGAGGATTTTATCATGTAAGGGCTGCTGGGCACTTCCTCCAAAGCAAGAGAGGCACAGAAGGGCTGCAAGAGTCAACTCCACTGGTGGCCTCCAGAAACAAGTCTACTGGGAGTGAAACTGAGAGCTGCAGTGAGCCTTGGAATCAGTTCACGCCTGCTCAATGCCGACTGAGAACCCCAGCACTTTGATTCGTTTTGTATGAATTAAATCATCCATGTCATCACAGCAAACAAAAGGGTGTCTAGGTCTGGCCAGATCTACCATTCATTCATATTTCACAAAATTACAGATGATTTCCATCATATCTCTTCTGTGGGTGATTTTAAGGCATTATACACTCAGATTTTGGCCCAACCAATAGTGTTTAGAGCAGCTCTGTTCCACAGAACCATAAACAGGCCACACGGGTCATTTTAAATTTTAGTTGCCACATTTAAAAAGTACAAAGTGAGGATAGGCATGTAGTTCAGTAATGGAGTGCTTGCTTAGTTTATGCAAGACTTTGGGTTTCATCCCCAGCACTGCCAAAAAAGTAAGAAGTAACAGGTAAAATTTCCACTATGCTCTACTGGGTATACAGTAATCTTTTGGTATCCATGGGAGGTAGGTTCCATTATCAATATCTGAGAATGCTCAAGTTGCTTATATAAGATTTGCACAGAACCTATGCACATCCTCCTGAATATGTTCAGTTATGTGCTCGCTTTGGCAGCACATATACTGAATATGTTCAGTTATCTCTATATTGCTTATGCTACCTATTACAATGTAAATGTCATGTAAATAATCGTAATACTGAACTGTTCAGGCAGTAGTGACAAGGAAAACAATCTATGTATGTGCTGTACAAAACTAATTTTTTAAAAATATATATTTGGTCTACCATTATTTAAATCTATTGATATGGAACTCACTGATAAATGGGCATGCTGTCTACACCCTGGGTTGTACTGCATTCAGAATTTATCATTTCAACATATTATCAGATAAAAAATTAATGAAATATTTTATTTCCTTCTTTTGCTCCAAGTCTTCTAAGTTGGAAATGTTTTCACTACCATCTCATTCATATGCTCTATTTTTTGTTGTTGTTTTTGGTACCAGGGATCCAGGATGACAGAACCACTGAGCTAAATCCCCAGCCCTCACATGCTAAATTTTAATCAGAAATGTTTGGTTGGTAATTGTATGCCATAAAATCTATAGTTCAGCTGGGCGTGGTGGTGCATGCCTGTAATCCCAGCACTCAGGAGGCTGAGGCAGGAGGATCTCTGTGAGTTTGAGACCAGCCTGGGCTACATAGTGAGTTCCAGGTCAGTCTCAACTACATAGTGAGACCCTGTCTCAAAAAACAAAAAACAAAAAGCAAAACAAAACAAAAATCTGTAGTTCAAAAAGTAAACTTGGTCACATGCTCAAGTTGTTTCAAACAATGGATTCATGAAATTTTAAATTTAAACAAATTGAATTAGGATTACAATTTCAGCTCCTTGGGTATATTAGATATTTTTCAAGTTCTTAACAACCACATGTAACTACTGACTACTGTACTGGATAGACCCTGAACATCTACTATGTGCAATTTTCAAAACAAGCATCACAACAACCAAGACCTGGCATGTAAAGGTACAAGATCCCCGTAATGAATGTAACTGTACTGTCTGCCTAGAATGTACCAATAAATTCAATTTAAAAGAAAAAAAAAAGCATCACAACAGATACTACAGCACAAGTCAGACATAAATACTTGTTTCTGGGCATGAAGGGCAGAGGATGGTATGAGACACATAAACAAATAGCAACAACTGAAGCAGGTTCTGATGCATGTTAAATACAGAGAAAGAAAAACACTCCAGGAAGAAAAGAGAAATAAAAAAGGAAGGCCGGTAGTGCAACTTACAAACACTAGTTAAGGTAGGGCAGAATGGTGGGAAATAAGATCTTTAAAAGTAGCTGTATGGGGGTGCTGGGGATTTAGCTCAGCAGTTCGGTGACCTGACTCGCAAGCACAAGGACCTGAGTTCGATCCCCGGTACCAAAAAATAAATAAACAAATAAATAAAAGTAGCTGTAGGCAATACTGCTGATAGCATCAATTAGCAGACCAAAGGGGATTTTTAAGTGCATTCACAATGCACTTAGGAACATGAAAACGTTGCCAGTGAGAACGGATCTGAACTGTGTTTTAGAAAGATTCACTTGGCATTGACGTGAATGATGGACAGAAAGGGAAAGAATTTTGTGGCTAACAGACCATTAGCCACTATCTAGTCCAAGCAAAATATAATGAAAAAAAATGGGGGAGGTGCTAGGAAAGGAAATAAAATCAGAAACTTGATTAAATATGCACAGGAGGACCTTAGTATGGCAAAGAAAGCTAGGAAGAGTCAGAGAGTTCTGTGGCAATTAAAATAAGGAGTGCCAAAGAAAGGGTGGATGGAAAAAGTTGCCTCTAGCGTATTTGCATAGAAATGTTCTACAGAAAGATTGAAATATATGTACATATGGGGTGGGGACTTTGGGTAGACAGAAAAAGAAGTAAAAATATATTTATAGAGCTGAGAAATTAGCAGAATGTGAAACTTTCTTAAAAATAACGTACAATCAGCTCTGTATCCACAGATTCAACTAACCCTGGGTCAAAAATATTCTTTAAAATACCAAAATCTATACTGCACACGTGTATAGTTTTTTCCTCATCATTATTTCCTACACAGTACATATAACAACGATTTACACAGCATTTACAGTGTATTTGGACTTATAAGTGATGTAGAGGTAAGTACATGGGAGGTTATACATAGGTTGTATGCAAATACTACACCATTTTACACGAGGACCCTGAGGATTCCGGTGTCCACAGGAGGCTCTGGGGCCAATCCCTGCGGCCATCAAGGTGTGACTGTGTGGCTACTGCAACTGAAGAAGGCAGAGGCTGAGAAAATTGACTACAACATTACCCACCAGGAAGCGAAACAGCCGCTAAAATTGTTGCTCTTGAAGTATTCTAAGGGGTGTAGGAAACTACCTAAAATGCCTTCTTAAGTAAAATATTGAAGTTTGGTTGATAAAATTCCAATTCTAATTACAGAGGATATGCCCTACATGCTGAACCTGACAGAAAATGTGTGGGACGACTCACGCCAAGCTGCTGTCGGGCAGGTCACCTCTGGGAAGTGAGACTGAAGGAGGCCCGGGCTTTCATGTTGTGTGTTTTGCTCTTATGTGAACTTGTTAAAGGGCATATTATTTCTACTTTTAAAAAGGCAGAGAAAGAAAAGGATGAAATTTGTATTCAAGCATTCAGAATAATGACCGAAAGAATGTATATCAAAAAACACTCTGGGCATATTTTATTTACCCTTTTTTATATTTTTAAGTAAATGCGTAATATTCCCATAGTCAGAAAAATATCATAAAAGGAAATAATCTATAATTCCAAAGGTACAACCAATTTTAAATCTTTGTGAGGCTAAAATTATAGGGAGGGGCGTTCTTTTAAAAGATCGGATCTAATTTCTTTTGCTTTTGTGGAGTTCGTGCCTACTTCTGTTGGTGCTGAAGCTATTTCCACTTTTTTTTTTTTTTATGATTTCCATTCACCTTAGCCAAAAAGGAAAATCAAGGCCAACCACAAGGCAAGTCTTCCTGAAGGAAGACAAAAAGCCTCTGTAACCTGTGGAATGAAAACTTCACCACTAGAACGTGACTCTTTTGTCATGAATGACTTCAATTGCTGGTGGACAGAAATTTTGGAGGAGAACAAAGAACATGAGAGCGATTTCAGTGCTTGGTTGTCATTCCAGGGCAGGCAGCTTGTAACCTTATATCATAATAACGGGGACAAAGAACAAGGTGTCCCATTCACTGTAAGTCTCCTGCAACCAGAGGGTCTCAGGTCCTTGCCGAGCCTTTCACTGGAGTGGAAAAGAAAAGAAACTTCCTGGGAGTGTGAAAAGGGCTGAAACCAGGTAAATCACCAGCAGCCATCTAAATAGTGGCAAAAAACGGTAGAAGAGATGAAAAGATGCCGTGTGATCACTCACCAATGGTACCATGTCCACTAAATCAGGGTCTTTTCTGTCTGATGCAGTTGTTTTTACTGAACAGTTAAGCACCCAAGGAAATACCAGTCGGGTCTTAAAGACAATTTATAGCCGGTTAGCCTCATTGCACCTGGCTGTTTTGACAGCAGGTTTTGTCAGTTTATAGTACAGGATCTCGTCTACACTATAAGCTGTCACAAATGCAACTACACTTTGGGGGAAAAAATGTACAGGTCAGAGCAAATTTTTACCTTCCGTACACTCCTGTTCCTTTCAATAGAGTGGGAAAGCAAAAGCCTCTGCTGAGGGCAAAACTGCCTTTTGGGGCACATAGCAGAGCTTGCTAATAGGGTGAGCCCCAACCCCACAACCTCTTCCTTTTCCTTTCCCTCCTGTCTTAACTGTTCCAAGTCAGGAAATTTGGGGGCTATAGCTCTCTGAGTTCCCAGCTCTTCCCATGTTCCAGGCCACACCAAGAATGTCTGGGAGCCTCGTAACAGCCTGGCTTAGCAACATGACACAAAGAGCTTCCGAGAAGCACCTCTACCCCTCCCAAGTAAAACAACAAGGGTCGTTTGGTTATTCGTGACTAAGCAGACTTTAACTTGTTCTCCCTGGACTTTGGTACTCAGTGAGTGGTCTGGCTTGGAAGTCATCTTCCTAGAAACCACAGGACCTTATAATGGGTACACTTTCAGAGCACTGTCTCACAAGTGAGGAGCTGCCCAGGTCTGGTTTTGTTTATGGTTATTGTTATTATTTTTTTACTCCCAGGTGGATTGTGCCAAACAAATAACATTTAACAGGTGACATGCATTCCTGAATGGCAGGCAGAGTCCTTTTAGAAGGAGGAGCTAACGGCAGCTAGCAGCAGACATTTCCCCCCAAGTGGTGGGAAAGGACAAAGATATGAGCAGAGGGATGAAAAGAAAAGGAGACCAGCCCTCCTGTTCCTTCATTTCAAGGTCACAGACATTCACTGACATTCCCAAGGGGAAGCTCAGGTAACCAGTCACAAAACTAGAAAGGAGCCCACTCAAGGGCTGCGGCAGAACTTCTCCTGGCCATGGAGGTCCACCCCAGCCACCAAGGCCCACTGTGGTGGGCAGGCCTGGTCTGCAGCTGCCCTGAGATGTCACCCTTGGACTCCCCAGGTCCCAGGCTCATGCCAGGATGAACATCTCGGTCGCTGAGGGGCCTAGGCTGCCCAGGCAGCTCTGAGAGGAGCAGAACCTGGGTTAATCAGGAGAGAGGTGGCTTTGGGGTCAGGTGATTCCCATGGGTGAGCCCAGGGCTGGTGAGGAAACATTTCTACTCCAAGTTGCCCTAAGCAGAAAGGGAAGAATACAAAATCTTAAGGAGGAGAGAGCACAGGACTCTAAGGCAGAGAAATAGCTCTAACTAGGTCATCTAGGGAGGGAAACCAGCCTGAAACCTGAGGGAAAAGAAGGTGAGAGGCTCCTGGAGAAAGAAAGGGTGGAAGCCACTGAACCACAACTCAGACAAAAGCTCAGCAAACCAGATCACCTGTTTCTTTGGATGCATCCGAAGAGCAGAGCTGGAGGCCAGCTGCTCAAACACCAGGGCACTGAGCTGTTGCCTGGTGACTCCAGCCAAAATATACAGACTGCTTTGTAAGACCTCGCTGAACACACATGTTCACCCATGTAACACAGCCACTTCAGACAGGGGCCAGAGCCTCACCCCATGATGGACAGGCTGAAACAGGGTGGGGAACCTGGCCTTTCCAGACTAATAGATCCTCCAGTAAGGTCACTGCTTTTACATACAGGCACAGTTTGAAAAATTCTTGTCGCAATTGACAGGCTAAATAGCAAGCTTGACTCTTTGCCACAGACTCTCCTAAAGCAGGTATCTCGAGCGTACCTTTGGTATTCCGGAGCTCTCGAGCCAGTCTTGGATGATGTTTTCAACAGACAACTCAGGCCTTTAGAAATAAAACAACAAAAAGCAAAGGATTAGAAAGTTACAGAGCACTTGCTGCATACATCACTTCTCTCTCACTACTCAAGCACACCGCAGCCTCAACCAGAGGAAGCAGTGCTCTCTGGGTTAAAGTGATGGAAGCACCCTGTCAGACGAACAGAGCTTCTTCATCAACAGCAGGGTCTGCACACTGAGATCGAAGAATTCCAGGAGCACTGAAACAGGTGTTTTTCGTGCTCTGAAAGGAACCCGTGATCGGCAAAGCCAATCTATGGAGAATAAGACATATTCACTTCAGCATGGCTGCTTCCTGGACAGCGGTGGAGCTAGGTGGCACCTGAGCATTGTAGTATCTAATGCAGGAATGTGAAATGTGAACTAATATAAGGATGGGCTGCAGTGAGCAAAAGGACAACCCATCACTATCAGACCACAGAGAGGCCCACGGGCAGAGAGGGCATGGCTCTGTCTGTGCTGAAGCAAGCCCGCATCAACCTGCCCGAGGAGAAGCGCCGTGCTGTGACGGGTGTTGGGTCAGCTGAAACTATTTTGCTTTCCTACTCTGATGAGTTACCTCCTCCTTAGAATGACTGAGTCTCCGATATCCTTAGGGTTAACAGACCTTGTCTTCCTTGGCTAATGCAGTTTAATACAGAATGATTCTTTCCCACCCACTTCAAGTTACTTCCTGCCCTCCTCAGTGTCTCCACTTACAGAGAAGCCCTCCTGGACCCCTCCCAGGCTGAAACGAGACCTCCTCCATGTACCTGACATCCACTGTGTTCCCCGTCCTCTTCGGCTCAGCGTCAGTCACAGACTGCAGCTGCTGAGTTATTTGATTACTTCGATCCTATTGTCTCCTCACGAAGTCTAAGCCCACTACTTACAGCAGTTTCCAGCACACATTTCCCATGTGAATGAATGAAATACATGTCACCGTTGTTGCAATAAAAATTATTCCTTTTTAAGAAAATAGTCACCTTTCCTAGTAAGATATTTCCAAGTTGTTAAGCTGTACATCTTTAAAAAAAATTATACACATATTCTCCTTCTCTCTTTCCTTTTGGAACTGTGGAAAGAGCTATGGAGAGACAGTTATCTGCAGTGTCTCTGCCCTGCAAGGCTAAGTGGCCCACCCCATCCCAATGGCATTGCAGGCAGTGCCGTAGGAGCAAGGCAGGGAAATGTTGACTTGGGAGGGGCTGCAAACGGAGGGGCTGACTGGATTTCGCTTCCTTCTCTTGTCACAGGTGTACCTTTTCTTCCTTGGCCAGAACAAAAGCAACAGTTCCACGGAGAGGCAACTATTGCTATTTGAAAACAAAAAATATACAAAGAAAGTTATGCAGAAAGAGGGCATCTGGATTCATAGGAACAATCACGTCCCTGTGTAGGACTAAAGGCAGGAGAAGGGGAGACCCGAGAGGACACAGGGGTGACAACAAGCTCCCTAGGGCCCCCTGGTTCCCAGAATCACTGAAATCCCCGGACACAGCATTGTCACTGGGCCTTTCTCCTACTATTCGTCACTGTACAGCATCGATCAGTACAAATGGCCAGTCTCCCGGGCAGCTGTGTGTGGGATTAGGAGTTCATGTGTGTACACGTGTGTTCACATGTGTGGTGGAGCTGAGAAGACGATTTATTTGGGAAAGGACCTGGAGATGCCCTGGCTGGGTGTGGCTGATCTGCAGGAGGAGGGAACAAGGAGGGGGAAGGAGGAGGAGGGCAGAGAAAATAAGTAGAATTAAGATATGCCATGTATAGGAACCTTAACTTCAATGAATATTATATACGCCACAGAAGGAGCTAGGATTAATGATATCAATAAGAATGAAAATCGGGATAGTGGAATTAGAGGAGGCGACAGAAAGTGGGGGAGGAGAGAGAGGATTAAAAAAAGAAACAAGCTGATTATGTACCTGTACCCACTCCCAGAATGACTGTAAATTATTTATACTGCAAACGTGTACTAAGAAAAATTTCTAAGTGGTAAAAAAAAGAATAAGCATTCAACTGAGCAGCCTTGCTTTCCATGAAAAAAACCTAAGTCTTATCAGTCAGCCTCACACATTTGACCTTCCCAGAAAATAAAACATCGCATTTACTTGCAGGTAGGAAGGACTTCCTTCACGGGCCTCCTTTCTTGCCAGAGAGAGACACCTGTGACTAAAGCACTGAGGCAAAACCTCTGTCATTTATCTTTCTAGAGATACCCAGGAAAGTCTTAGTGAAAAGCTGACTTCTGTGATTTGCCGCGTGTGATCTCCTTGACACCTCCACGACCTAAGAGGAAGACACAGCATCCAGAAAAGACTTGAAAAGCACACTAGTGGTGATCAAAGGGGCAGGCACGCTGCGTTCATGAGTGAAGTCAAGGGAACCGGGATTAAATGTCCTGGAAAAAGACGTCCGAGGAGTGACTTAATTGCCATTTTCAAGTGATTTCACAAAAGATGGTGAACAGCTGTTGTGCATCGCCATGAAGCAGCGAATGAGGACATGGACATAAATCTCTCTGGGGAATTTTTGCTTGAAGATACTCCTCCAACTGGCATGGGGGAGGGCTGTGGAGTGGAGTCCTGGAATGCTGCTGAGTGAGGTCCAAAGTCTTCATCAGAGAAGGCTGAAGAACAGACACACATCTTTATCTTTGTGGCAAGCATCCAGCAAAGGCCTACAGGGCCCAGTCTCTGGAAAGCTAAGACTGACAGATCCAGGGGGTGACTGAATGCAAGCGGTGTCTGCAGTGGTGAGGACCCCATGGGTGGGGACGTGAGGAACACAAGGACAGGCTTCTGAAAGGAGGCCGCGCTGGGAGTGTGTTGTGGAGTAAGGCAGTGCCATCCTGCACCCTGGGGCATGACCAGTAGACGGGAGGGAAGGCACAAAAGGGCCGGAGTGAGTAGAGAAAGACATCTCTGGGGTGGCATGCAGACCAGCGAAAGAGAACGGAGATGGCTGCCTGGGAGGACCTCGGGGGCCTGGTCCTGCAGAGGGTGGCCGCAGAGAACAGAGTAGGGGACAAGTAACTGCAGCAGGAGAGGGAGGCGCGAGAAAACCACATGGGAGGCAATGAGAAGAGGCTCCTTGGATGTGGAGGGCCAGGGACCCCATCAATCTCTGACTTTCAGTAGAAAGCATGTGACTGCACAAGATTTGCCTGTGCCAGTCTGTGGCCAACTCAAAGGTTTTGTTCCCTGGTAACTATTAAGGCAAATTCTGCTTTGCCACATTCAGCATTTGCATACACACAGATATTACTGTATTATGCAGTGGCACTAAAAACAAAAACTCTTTCATCCACCGCCAAGTAAGGACATAGAAACAGTAGCTACTGTTTACTGGACACCTATGATGTACCAGATAACTACAGAGCAAATCTCATTGGAACTACAGTATCTATGAAAGACCAATTTTATTATCCTCATGTTAGAGTTGTTATAAATAGCCTGAGAGGTTGGGGAGCTGATTCAAAGCCACACAGATGGTCCTTGAAGAGCTGGGGTTCAAACCTACACTGCCTATGAAGTCCCAGCTTTTCTTTCTGTGCTAAACTTAGACCTCAGAATGAGCTAGTTTCTGTTACAATGCAGAAAAATCTGCAGAAGCTAAGAGTCTGTGCTTCCTCTCAACAATACAGGCGTTCCTTTCTCACCAAGAGCTCTCCTGCTACAGCTGCCCTTTTCGCCAGCCCTTCCATTATATTTTCAGAGAGATGGGGAGACCCTGAGAGGGCAGGAGAGCTCCTCCTTCAGCTGTATCCGGGAGCAAAACCCATTAACCCTTGAATGGAGAGAACATGTGTTTTCAGATCACTTTCCTTTGGAAAGGTTCAAGGCATCTTATAACCATTATCACTTCATTTCTCATAATATCCCTGTGAAGTGGGTGTCAATGCTGCATGGCATTTTAGCAGATGGAGAAAAGGCAGCATAGGAGGATTCTAGCCAAAGTCAGTGCAGACGTTGGGCTAAAGAAAAAAAATCCGTTCGGAACTGCAGTATCAGTGTAGACATCACATCGTGCTGAGCCTGTCTGGGCACTACAGGTATGAAGTAAGATGCTAAACCACCAGAGAAAGAAGCAAGCATCAACTTCAGCTGCAACAAACAAAAATTAAGGTTCTGGGAGTGGCCTTGCCTCCCAAAGAAATGATAAGAAACCATGTGAAAACGTTGAATTTTCAGGGAAGAAATGGACTGTATGTTTTAGAAAGATAATACTTATGTAGTTTTGCTGTTTTGATCATAATTACTGAGATGGCAGTGCAGGTGGATATTTAAGTCTGGGCTTGGATATGAAGTAGCAGTTAAGCTAAAAGTTGACTTTTTCACATTAAGACACTCAGCATCTAAGCCAATGGTTCATTTTTTCCCTCTGAGGTCATGTGGCTTAAATAATCACAACAGACAAGCAGAAGCATTTCCACTTAGCCAGGACCCAAGCCTTACAGGAAATTACTCTTCTGCATGTCTAATCACTATGGAAATTGATTTTGTACAGATAGCTGGAAAGTACACAGGCCCACGACGGCATGTCTTCCCTATCTGTGCTCGTGAGCATGTCCTTCCCATCCTGCGATGAAATCTGACTGGACCAGTCCCTGGCCTGCTGGGTACGTGGAACAGCAGGTGGTTTCGCCCTCTGGCTGGCAGCCCCTGCTGTACTTCCAGGGCCTACAGGGCTGCTTGGTCCTTCTGGGCTACACATGCAGAGGAGAGAATAAGCTGGCCACTCTGGCAAGATAGCAGTTAGGAAAATCAGCTGTGCTTAAAGCTAAGAAATTGATTGATTCTTTTCTTCCTAGTGTTAAAGTACAGAGAAATAAAGGCAGACTTGCGTGAAAATGGTATTGCACATACCTACATGTGCTTGCTTGGGTGATTTCTGGGGTCGGGTGACAGGGATGGGGAGCTGATTATTAGCCATATCTGCTATGCACCAGTCAACTTGTTGCTGATCAAGTGAAAAGTCTTTATCACTCTTGGCTCTTGTCTTCAGCCTCTTGAGATCTTAAAGATCACATTCTATCAGTGTGTCCAAAAAACACACACAGCCTCACCAACTTTCACAGAAATGAAATGAGAGACCTGAAGAATTCTGAAAGTACAGGTACTAGGTAGAGGAAAGACATGAGAATTTCAGAGCTCTGGGCCCGAAACGCTTCTTGTTCTGGGGTACAACTTAAGCCTATACGGACTTTTAAATTTGAGTTCATTTCCATTTTTTAATTCTCTCTCTACATGTGCATACAAAGAGGGTCCATCTCAAAGCTTTCCACATAGCTTCTTATTTTCCTGATCAGAACATGGCATTTTGTGCTTGAACAGATAATGAAGACTGCTGATGTAATATTTATAAAATGAATGCTTCCTACTTCTGCAGGGTAGGAAAATTTCTGAAGTAAAACAAACACATGCGCATGCGTAATAACTGATGGGCAAAGTAAGAACCAATAGCTAGGATGACAGTGGAACACCAGGCAGGCAAGGGACACTGGACCCATACTCTCAAGGGTGCTGTTTGGCCAGGGTGGGAGTGGGGCAACAGCAAGGATCCCCTGAATTTCCTTCTTAACACTTTGGTTTTCTGTTCTCTTATCTCCTACCTTCAAATGCTCTCCACTTCCATGAATTCCAGGGACAAACATCTTCTCCGCCGAACTGCCAATACCAATTCACTATGTAGCTGACTCCATGGCCAAGAAAGGTCAGGTTCATGCTTGACTCCTCTATTCAACTTTCACAGCTAATCCACCAAGTCCTGTCTATGGCAACTCAGTATTTCTCATATCTCCTTGTTACATTCATCTCTACCGTAATTGTAGCTCTCAAAATGTCTTGTCTGCACTGGTCTAAGGGGTCCTGAATTGGCTTCCTGGCTTCTAGTTTTCCTGCCACCATCTACCTTCCACGTCGCGCCCCCCCAGGCATCGTGCCAGTCTGCTGTAGCATTCCTATCCAGAAAGCCTGCAGCAGGACGCCTTTGACTGAAGGCTCAAGGCTGAAACTGAGGATACCTTTATTCATGCCCACCAGGACCCCAAATCTCACCATAGTATTTCCCACACTGATTTTAAAGTCTTGTTTTGTCCATGTCTTCAGTAATTAACTAGAAGCTTCTTGAGGGCTAGACATGGAATTTATTCCTCTCTGTTCCCTAGCATCCAGCCTAAAACCTGCTATGACAGGTGCTCAACAAAGAAGCTACCTCATCTTTGACAAAGGAGCTGACCATTCCCACTGGAGGAAAGATAGCCTCTTTAATCAATGGTGTTGGAAAAACTGGATCTCAACCTGTCAAAGATTAAAACTAGACCCTTATCTCTCACATGCACTAAACGAAAATCCAAGACGATTAAAGATCTAAATATTAAAACAGAAACACTAAATTTGCTGGAAGATAAGTTAGGCAGAACTCTTGAAGATGTGGCATAGGAAAAGACTTTATGAACAAATCCTCAGTAGCATGGGAACTAGTAGAAAGAATCAACAACTGGGATCTCATCTTATTAAAAAGCTTCTGCATGGCAAAAGAAACCATCAACAGAACTAAGAGACGACCTACAATGTGGGAAAAAATTTTTACCAGCTGCTCCTCAAAGGACTACTATCTAGAATATATAAAGAACTCAAAACAATGAGCCCCCCCAAATATAAAGACCCAATTCAAGAATGGGCATCTGAAATGAACAGACATTTCTCAGACAAAGAAGTAAAAGCAGCAAGTAAACATATGAAGCAATGTTCCACATCACTGGTCATTTGAGAAATGGAGATGAAAACAACACTGAGATTCCACCTCACCCCACAAAGAATGGCTGCTATCAAGAAATCAACCAATAACAAATGTTGGTGGGGTTGTGGGGAGAAAGGAACCCTTCTCCATTGTTGGTGGGAGTGCAGACTGGTGCAACCACTATGGAAATCAATATGGAGATACCTCAAAGAGCTGGGACTAGAGGTTCCATTTGACCCAGCCATCCCTCTGCTGGGTATCTTTCCAAAAGAATTAAAAGAATCATATCACAATGACATATGCGGACCTATGTTTATAGCAAGCAGCACAGTTTGTAATAGCTAAAACATGGAAACAGCCCATCTGCCCATCAGTTGGAAACTGGATAAAGAAGATGTGGTTTTTCTATAAAATGGAATACTACTCAGCCATAAAGAATGAGAAATTAGAGTCATTCATAAGAAAATGGATACATTTTGAGGATATACTTCTAAGTGAAATACATAAGTCACACATGTGTAAATACCGAATAGTTTCTCTGGTGTGAAAAACTACAATAGTACACAAGATCCTAATGAGATAATTGACAATGTGAAATAGGAAGAAAAGGGCTAAAGGTGTAGGGAAAGTGGGAAGGGTAGGGGAAAGGGAAAAGAAAAAAATAGGAGAAAATGAAAAAATGGAAATAAAGTGTTTGTAAATGGGGAGGGTAGGAGGGGGTGAAGGGAGGGCAGAGACAAGGGGAAAAAATGAGAATCAAGACCTGGCATGTAAAGGTACAGGATCCCAATAATGAATGTAATTGTACTGTATACCTAGAATGTACCAAAAAACTCAATAAAAAGAATACTGGAGAGTCAGTGTTAACAGAGACACACAGACTGACTGCTCTCATCTGAAAAGCCTTGCTCTGTTCAGAACAGCCCACGTGCCTAACAAATGTGTCCAAAGACCAGTTTGCAACCAAGGCCAAAGATTAGAGGCTGTAGGGGGTGGGTGTGAGGCCTTTGGAGACCTAGATCAAATTGGTACATTATGTTGCATAGGTAATAAACAGTCTGTTTTAATAGCCAAACTAGATAAGATTAGCAAGCAAGATGTTTAAGTTTTAAAATATATTCTGATATGATGGCTAAGGCAGATTCACTGTAGGAATGAAATTACCTTAACTTTTCAGGAGACTTTTTAAAAAGAGACTTAAATCTGCTAAGCAAAATTTCTAGCTGGGCAAGGTACCCTGTACAAGGGCATGCAGTTGGTGGTTGGTGGCCACCACATTTAACTTCCACAATCACCAGAGTCTCTTTGTCAGCTCAGTGTGTTGCCTCAATAAATATTTTTTTCTCAGTAAATATTCACATTGATAAAACCCAGGTCTTCTGGAGCCAGAGGGCTCAGGGGCCATCCAAATGAACTCCATAACCTTATTATGAACAAGGTTAAAAGACATCCCAAACCAAAAATGCACTGTGTTGCCCCAGTGAAAATTGCTATATTTAGACCCTAAAAAGTTCTTCTAACAGAATGCATAGTTATTGCTCAGAACAGACTGGCAACTGCCTAAGGAGGTAATATGCCAATTTTCTCACCCCAACCCCCTTCTACTTAAGTTCCTATGGAAACTGCTCCATTCTACCAGACCTGAAAAGTTACTCAGGGGTAGGTCCAAAAGAAAAGGAAAATATATATCTTGCAGGTTGTTTCTGACCTGAAAAATAGTGGTGACATCTGATCTGATGTTTGTACCCCAAAAAACCTCCTGTATCTACTAAAAAAAAAAAAAGATGGTATATCTGAAACATTTAAACCCTTCCAGGGCCAGCAATTTAGCTCAGTGGTTCCACCACCTGCCTCACAAGCAGGAGGTCCCACGTTTGATCCCCAGTACCAAAAAAAAAAAAACTTCCAAGTTTTAGTTCCTTCAAGTATTAAGCAGCCTTCTAAAAATCTAATTATCTTGGCCAATCACTAAGGCCTCATGTGATCTCTGTGGATAAGACTTCCATCAGCATCAAAAGGCATGAACATCAGAGGTGGAAATAAAGGAATTTATCAAGTACGTTAATTCTGTATGATATACTGGCTTACTTTATGTGTATGTTTACATTTTTTTTAAAAAAAAAGACTATCAGGAACATGTCTTCTTGTAGAAAACAGAATTTGGGGAAAAAAAAAAAGAAATACAACAGAACTTGGAGCTTTTCTGAATAGAACTTGGAAGACGGGGGAATTTAAATGCTTAGAAAAATCTCCACATGCTAATGGCCCCAGATCCTCTCCTGGAGGTAGAGGCCCTGATACTTCTTCACCCTTGAGACACTCAATTTAGACTGCTTATGACACAGGCTTATCAACATATAGGTGATTGCCATTGCACAAATCTAAGACTGACTGTGCCAAAGAATCCATTGCCACATTTGAAAATCTGTTACATGCATAAAAACATAACCAAAACGGAGAGTCAGGAGGAGAAGCCTTCAACCTTTAAAGTAAAACAACCTCTCACACCCAAACTGATATATCCTGCAAAACTATCTTTCAAAATTAATGGAGAAATAAGACACTTCCATAATAAAGAACAGTCAGAGAAGTTCATGAAAA
Organism: Fukomys damarensis; assembly: GCF_012274545.1. Taxonomy (NCBI): domain Eukaryota; kingdom Metazoa; phylum Chordata; class Mammalia; order Rodentia; family Bathyergidae; genus Fukomys; species Fukomys damarensis. The sequence continues at coordinate 25,410,515 of NW_022900939.1, read as the reverse complement.
CCACACCAGCACCCCAAAAAGTTATAAAAGATATTCTAGAAAAAAATAGTGATGGGGCTGGGGATTTAGCTCAGCGGTTCAGTGGCCTGCCTTGCAAGCGCAAGGGCCCGAGTTCGATCCCTGGTACCAAAAAAAAAAAGAAAAGAAAAAAATAGTGAAAACAACAATTCCAAGAATCCTAATACAATGAATCTACCAGGCAAAGAAAGCAATTAAACAGAAGGGAAAGAAAGAGAACCAGCAGGAAAATAATATGACAAGGACAAGTCAATACACATCAGCTAAAACCATCAATGTGAATAATTTCTCATCAATCAAAAGAAATACATTGGCAGAATGGACCAAGAAACAAGATATAACATTTTGCTGCATCCAAGAAACACATTTAACTTAAAAAAGATATTCACAGACTGAAAGTCAAAAGATGGAAAAACAATATTCCATGCAACAGAAACTTCGAAAAAAGCTGAGGTAGCTTTTCTATTTGCAAAGTGGATTTCAAGCCAAGATTGATAAAGAGCCACAAAGAAGGTCACTACATACTTGTTATAAAAACAATCCAAGAGGAAGAGATAACAATCATAAATATATATGCACCAAATAAAACCAACTATATAAAACAAACACTAATAATGCCGGGCATGGTGGTGCACGCCTGTAATCCCGGCACTCGGGAGGCTGAGGCAGGAAGATCGTTGTGAGTTCAAGACCAGTCTGGGCTACATAGTGAGTTCCAGGACAGTCTCAACTACATAGTGAGACTCTGTCTCAAAAAAAATAAAAATAAAAAAATAAAACAAACACTAATAGATATGAAGAATCAGATAAGCACTAATACAATTGTAATAGGGGATCTCAATACCCCCATGTCATAAATAGACTAGACAAAAAAATCAAAAGAAATGTTAGAGCTGAACCAAACCTTTGAACAAATGGACTTAGTAGATATCTACAGATGTTGTTATACCCAGCAACAGTAGAATACACATTCTTCTCAGCAGCACACAGGATTTTCTCCAAAATAGACCAAATGCCGAAAAGTGAACCTAGACCCATATCTCTCACCATGTACTAAACTAAAGTTGAAATGGATCTAAAATCTAAATATAAAAGCAGAAACACTTAAATATGCTGGAATACAGAATAGGTAAAATTCTGGAAGACACGTATAGGCAAAGAATTTATGAATAAAACCCTAATCACACAGGACATATAACAATCAACAACTGGGATAACATCAAATTAAAATCATTTGTACAGCAAAAGAAATCAGCAACAGAAAGAACAGACAACCCACAGTATGGGAAAAAAATTTTAGCAGTTATTCCTCAAAAGACTAACATCTGGGCCAGGGATTTAGCTCAGTGGCGCCATGCCTGCCTTGCAAGCACAAGGTCCTGAGTTCAATCTCTGGTATCACACAAAAAAAAAAAAAAAAAAAAAAAAAAAAAAAAAAGACTAACATCTAAAATATATAAAGAACTTCAAAAAATAAGGCACCCTAAATTTAGAGATCCAGTCCAAAAATGGGCAGCTGAAATCTATAGACATTTCTCAGACGACAAAGTACAAACAGAAAATAAATATGTGAAAAATGTTCAACCTCACTGGTCATTCAAGAAATGCAAATTAAAACAATATTGAGATTCCATCTCACTCCAGAAACAATGGCTGCTATCAATAAATCAACCAATAAGAAATGCTGGCAGGGCTGTGGGAGAAGAGGAACCCTTCTCCACTGCGGGTGGAAGTGCAGACTGGTGTAACTACTATGGAAATCAGGTTGAAGATTCCTCAAAAAAACAAAATTAGAGATTCAGTTTGACCCAGCTGTTCTCCTCCTAAGTATCTTTCCAAAAGAGTTAAGAGCATCACGCCACAGTGATATATGCAAACCCAGGTTTACAGTAGCACAGTTCATATATAGCTAAACCTTGGAAACAGCCTATATACCCATCAACAGATGAAAGGATAAAGAAAATGTGGTATTTATATATAATGCAGTACTACTCAGCCATAAAGAAAGATAAACTTCAGTCATTTATAGGAAAAGGGATGCACCTTGAGACCACAATCTTAAGTGAAATTAAATGGACGCATAAGTTTAAATATTGCACTGTCTCTCTTGTGTGGTAAACCCAAAGGATAAAGAAGGAACATAATGGAGGATAGATATTGGGAAGTACAAAGAACATGTTCAAAAGGAAAAGGAACAAGGAAGAGGGAAGAGATGGAAAGGAAAAGGAAAAACAAAAGAGAATAGAAGAAAAAAATGGAAACAAAGCTTTTATAAAACGGGGGGAGAAGGATGAAGGGAAAGGGAGGGGAATGGAATAAAAGAACCAAGATAAGAAATACACAGGTACAAATTCCCGATAAGGGGGAAAACAAACAAAAAGAACCCCAAAAAACAAAAACGAGAAAGCAGGATCCTGCCTTCAAAGAAATAATTCAGATGTCCCCCTTTAATGTATGAATATTAATTTTGCTTTAAGAAACTGTGTGTCAGGTTATTTACTTTTAGGGTCCAAGTTAACATACGAAGTTCAAATCTAAATGGGATTAACCTAGTCCACCTATAAGAAAAGTCCTAAACCTTCTCTAAAATCCCACAGGGAGCCAGGCAACTTAAAATTGAACACTTCCAAGGATGAGAATCTCCTTTATTTCCAGGACAGTGAGTTCCATGCTAAGAACTATACTGAGAAGGGCATGGGATATGGCCATACAAACCTAATTCTAGTATGTGCCATCTTACCTGCCGAGCAATTCTGGAAAATTAACTTCTAGGAGCCTCAGTTTACCATTTTTGTGTTTTTGTTTTTTGAGACAGGGTCTCACTATGTAGTTGAGACTGACCTGGAACTCACTCTGTAGCCCAGGCTGGTCTCGAACTCACAGCATTCTCCTGCCTCAGCCTCCCAAGTGCTGGGACTACAGACGTGCGTCACCACGCTCGGCTCAGTTTACCCATCTTTAATAGCAGCTACAAATCTGCTCGGGCTCAAATCCCAGCCCTACCACAGAGGGCCATGACACTCAGGTCGGGTACTCAGCCTCTGGGTACCTCAGTCCTCTTCTCAGTAAAATAGGAATAAAACCATAATATACCAAAACAACGCCAATTTGAGTGTTAAATGAGTATATTCATAGAGTAAACTCCCAAGAAACGGTGGCGGATGATAATCCCTATGAGAGTGACATGGCGACGAATGCTGTTTCGAGGGCTGAATGCGAGCGGAACGTGATCCCGTGCACAGTGCCTGGTACACAGAAGTCGATGTCACCGCAGTGTAGCAGTCACTAATTGAGCGCTTACTTTTTAAATGGACGTCAGCTCCTTTAATGTTCCCTAAGACCCTGCAAAAGAGGGTTAAAAAACTGAAATGTGGAGGGATTAAGTGACTTGCTCCAACTTTTGTAGCTAGGAAATAGCAGATCTGGATTTAGAACCTATGAGTACCTGTCTTCACATCACTTATTACTATATTACATATTCACCTTCAGTGAAACAATCTTTCCTTATATTAAACTACTGGAGCTGCCCTAGTTCTTAGCACTTTTTTCTCTTCCATTCTTTCTGACAGCAGCTGAGGCCACAGATTGTGCTGGGATTTCTTCCTGTACATCATTCAGGGTTCCTGACTCTGGGGACGCTTGGGTGTACGCACCACTGCCAACATCTACTTGGACCTGTCCCAAAGTCAGGCTGATTGTTCTGTGACTCCACTGGCCGAGCCAAGACCCTGCCTCTATTAAGACAGGAAGACGGAACTTTCTACATTGAAATAGACCAATTGGTAGGGTTATTTTCAGCACCGTAAGCTAAAACTGGACTCTTCATTCCTAAATTGGTTCTCACCTTTTTTCTTCTGGGATGTTCTCCAACAGCATTTGAAGAAAATCCTGGAATAAGAATAAAGAAAACAAATATGTCCATCAGTAAATAACTTCCTGGAATAATGCCAGAGACTGAGTATTCCCACTTGTTGGTGGCTCACCTGCTAGGAGAGCGGAACCTATGTTGACTTATTAGACTGTTTACTCAATTTATTAATTTTCCAGAGCTTCAATACAATCACTTAAAGAGATTTGTTTTGGAAAAACCGTGAACAAATTAAAAAATGTAATGTTCATTATTTTGACCTAACCCAACAGTTGTTTCACTTTATGTTTAGCTATTTTTGAAAGGCTGGCCATAGTGTAAAGCATCATCTCTTTCTACTTCGCTTGGCTCTCCTCCGTATGAAATTCCCCAGATATCCTCCTGAACAATTTGAACCCCTAGATGCTAGTAACTGACTGGCAAATGTTTGCATTGTTCCATGGAAGGATAGAGACAAACATCAACATGACAAATGGGCCAGTTGAGGAACAAAGATGCCCACAGTTTCAATTCCGGAACAGAAGCCCTGCCACCACGTGCAACCTCCTCTCCTACCACCGTGTAAGTGCTCAGTTGTTGGACACCTGAGATGTTTGCATGATGGACTTTTTTAACTTAAAGGCATGACTTACACACATACACACACAATTTCTTTTCTTAGGGTAAGTTTCAAAAGTACACCAAATAAGATAATTGGGGCTGGGGATTTAGCTCAGTGGTTCGGTGGCCTGCCTTGCAAGCGCAAGGACCCGAGTTCAATCCCGGTAGCAAAAAAAAAAAGATAATTGACTTGTATACCCATCAACACACTTGATTCCTGTTTTTTTGTATTTTGTTTTTTGTGGTACCGGGGATCGAACTCAGGACCTTGTGCTTGCAGGCAGCCATGATGTCACTGAGCTAAATCCCTGGCCCCAATTCCTGCAAGAAAATCCCAAGAATTACACGATTTCCATGGATAAATGTATTTTTAGTAAATATATCTAAAAGACAAGGGCTCTTTTACTACATAATCAGATCACCATAAGACCTAAAAAAGCTTCAGATATACGTGTTCATTCCTATTTAATTTGTACCTGGAGTACTGTGACCCAACTTTCCAGTCCGTCTGATTCTGGCATTTGATTTGGTCTTAACTGGTATTGTCAGATAAAATATGGGATGCCCAGCTAAACTGGGAATAGGAATACACTGAAAAATTGTGCATTATCTGAAATTCAAATGTAACTGAATTTTCTGTCCTGCTTTTATTAGCTTCAATGGGTAACTCTAACTTCACTTATCATCTGAATGCTGGATAAGATATATTTTGGATAACATGAAGCAAAACAAGAACAATATTTAACTTTCTCAGAACTTGATATTGAACAATGAAGAAAATCCACACCTGAAGTTTTAAAAAGTAGAAAACAGTATTTCAAAACAGGTCCTTTAAGGTGTAAGCCCAGACGACAAATACACAAATGCCTCCTAAGAGCCACCTGAGGAAGACACAAGGCTGAAGAGACCCACATAACTGAGCCTAAGACGAAAGCAGCAATAGCGATCTTCCTGTTACAAAACGGACGAAATTGCAGGGCAGTAAGAATCTGCCCACAGTTTGTACAAAGTGTTCTTTTTGTATCATCACACTGAAGTACAGCCTTCACTACACCAGCAAAACGGGCTGTCTCATTTCATGTTCATGGGTGGTTTTGGTGCACGTCGTCCAGAGGCAAAGTCCCCCTCATAAGAGCACTAATAAAAGATTTACTTCTTGTAACCCGGTTCACTTTCTAAGACTTTACTGTCTGTTGCTTCTTCACTTAAATCAAACAACACAAAGAATAACAAAACTACCATTTACAAAACAGACTGCGAAGAGAATATTGGGGGGACAATGGATCAATGCCTTACAAATGCATCTTTCAGGCCGGGGATTTAGCTCAGTGGTTCTGCCACCTGCCTCAAAAGCACAAGGTCCCAAGTTCGATCCCTGGTACCAAAAAAAAAAAAAAAAAAAAAAAAAAAAAAA